>NC_064923.1:451189659-451512159 GCF_023897955.1 Schistocerca gregaria
GGAAAATTAAGTAACTGCAATAAAATGAAAGAAGGTCAGAAGAAAATCAGCACTGAAAGTTAATTTAGAAACAGAACTTGATGTGTAATTACTGCATTGATATGAAATGAACTTTTTTGGCACTACTCAGCTATCTATGTAGCTGTAAGAAACAATCTTCTCCATTCATTTTAAAAGAAAATTACAGTGATAGTCTAAAGTGGTTGGCTTTGTTTTTTAAGAGGTTTTTAAAGTTGTGATTCAAATTCTTCAGAGCCTTTCTAGAGCTAGGATCTAAAGGTTCAAGGAATGAACTGTGAACATTTTTTCACAGTTTTAACAAAATGGCCCTGAAAATAGTGAAGTAGACTCCAACAAACCTGGTTTTTTCCTTATGAGGTAGTTACTTGTCGTATTTGTTGAGTTCCCGGCTCCAGACTTCTTCACAGGAGAGAGAAATAACAACACCATATTTATTTCATCTAAAGTGCCATCGAATGTAATGTGCATTCCAGTTTAAAAAATTAAATTAATAAAAAAAAAGGTGGCTCATCACAGGTAGAGTAATTTTGTATTGTTGAAATTTATTTTACAATGTTAACTTTATTTCAAACAATAGTGAATGTATACATGAACTATTAAAAACAACAGTAATTTATTTTTAAGTTAGTCATTATGGTAGTGAATGACATTTTCATTATTAAAAAAGAACGGCTAACTTGATTACCTACATGACATACAAAGAAACATACTGTAAATTATAAGCATTACTCATCATTATTCACTAATGTCTTCATTATTGGAATCCTCAGAAGAGTCTACATCAGAAATGGATTCATTTCTGCCTTCCCCACCATCCTCGGTGTTATCTGAGAGAACATCATCTCCACTGCGACCTAGAGTATTTGAAATACAGCATTTCTTGATTGAAATCATTGGTACTTCGATGCATTTCCAGACAGCCAAAACCCAGTGTGCAATAATGTAGGGTGCAGCATGTTTGGTTTTTCCTGTCAAAGTCAGTTCATGATTTGGCTTACAGAACCAACCAATTTTTGTACCGTTCCCTAACATAACCTTTGAAACTTTTATTTATACTAACGTCCAGGGTTTGTAATAAAGAAGTAATTCCTCCAGGAATAATAGCAAGGTCACTCGGTACACTGTAGGTCTTCTTGCTTACGTCGTCAGTGAGATGACCATGAAACGCATCAAGACAAATCATTGACAGTTGCTTGGAAAGCCCACCAGGACGGAGTTCCCACACATTTCAGAGCCAGTAAAAAATCAAAGTTTCAGTCACCCTTCCCTTCTCTTGATTCGGAACAATGACGTCATCAGGGAATAGCTTTTATTTTTTTGGAGTCTTGGTGCTTGTTTTTGCTTGAAGATTAAAAAAGAGGAAAGTTTGTTCCCATCTGCTGTGATTGCCAGCATTACTGTTACGCACTGTTTTTCACACTCAGATGTTTTGATGGTAACATCTTTTGTACCCTTCTTGTCAATCATATAATTACATGGCATATCAAACCAAATTGGAGTCTTATCAGCATTGCCTATTTGGCCCATTGAAAAGTTCTTCCCTTTCAGAAATGTGATAACATACCACTGAAATTCTTGAAGTTTCTTTTCAAAATCATGTGGAAGCTTTTGGCATATTGTTGTACAGTGTCACAGAGATAAGCCCGCTTGTTTCATAATGCGATCAACCCATCCCCAGCTAGCCTTAAACTCTTGCTTCGATATATTAAGATCTGCAGCCACCTCTTTTGCTATTTTTTTATTATGGCATCACTGGTCACAGGTTGCCCATTCTTTCCCCATTCTTGAATGAATTCCACAAAATTTACTTCAACGTCAGGATGTCTTCCTTTGCGAGGTCCAGTGAATTTCTTTCTAGTAGCGGTAATTGCAAATAATCCCAATTTCTGTTTTATCCATAAGCGAATGTTACTCTCACCTACATTGAACTCTCTTCCTGTCCTTCTGTTACCATATTTTTCAGCATAAAGAATTACTTTATGCTTGAATGTAGATTCATATGGTATTCATCTTTTCTTGCCTTCCATTTTGTGACTACCTAAAGCAAACACAATTCAAAGTACTGTAGTAGGCCAACAATAATGGAACAAGGTTGAGAAGTACAACATGTTGTAATGTATGGGACAGTACCTAAATTTCAGCGAGCAAATAATAATAATAATAATAAAGACACATTCTATTTGAACCGATGACTAAAGGAAATTTCCTCTCATGGCACTAATGGATTTTATTCTGACACCTGCGAACAGAATTCAGAGCTGGAAATATATACCAGCTCTTTTAACTTGATAAACTTTTACCCGATTTACGACTTCCTTTCTTTAATGCACAGATGTCATTCCTATATTTTCTTGCTAGAGTTTAGTAAATGTTTTGCTGCTTCAGATCACATAGGATAAGAAATACTGGTGAACGATTAAAGTTTGTACTCAAATCTAATGCTCCATCGAATCTTATGTGCACTCCAATTTTGAGTACTTTGTACGGTAAAAAAAGATGCACACTAGATTCATGTAAATATGGTAAATAGTTAGGGTAGACAGTATTTTGGACATCCAACATATTACAGAAGTTACAGTGGAGTTTATAGTACAGCTTGTCCACAATAAGTTGATGATTTTACTGTCGTGTCAGAAGCAGATAAAATCCTCACTGATTGAAAGATATTTATTTTTCTCCTAGTACTGCCAACATTAAGCTGTACTTAGACGTAAAGTATTATTGTACACTGTTGTTATGTTAACAACAGCCAGCATGCACATTGTCAACTTATTGCAAACAAGCTGTGTCTTGTACAGAAAGCAGAATGTAATTCTAAGAGTCATCTGGAGAATCTAATACAAATTTGAGTGTTAGTAAGTCTTTTCTAAAAGTATGCATCTGGTTCATAGCCCTAAATGGTGGAGGAACACTGCTGATATGCAGTACAGACAACAAGAAATACATACTTTTGAAATGTGCTACTGCAGGAGAATGCTGAAGATTAGTCCTCAACCATATACGAATGTGGGAATTCTGCAGCTTCACCACTGGCAGCAGTAGTGGCATATTATTACTGCTGGCTACACCAACTCACTCAGAACAAATTGTGTCAGAGCAGAGTTAAGACAGTTGACATAGGTCAGCTTTTGACAGTGAACCAGCCAGATAACATCTGAATTTGCTGTTACCAATGCAGAGGTGCTCTGCAGTCCATCTGTGGTGCTCACTGGCAGCTGATTAATTCAGGAACAGTGCCTGGATCTGTGCAAAGTAGGAATGCCTGATTACATTCATTGACTGATTTTACAAGTATTACTAATAACTGGCAACAGACTTCAATAGATCCTGGACCCTCAATGGGAATATTACAATTCTAAAATTATTCTGTAATGTTTCCATATGTAGAAAAGTATGTTTTTTGCATGTGTATCTAGCAACCAAATAAACTAATTGCTTGAAATGTTGCTTATTCGCTGTGGGACACAACAATCAGTAAATCACATAACTAATAAGGAGGTACTGAATCAAACTGGAGAGAAAAGAGCTTTGTGATAAAACTTTGCTGGTTGATAGGACACATCCTGAGGCATCAAGAATTAGTCAGTTTAATACTAGAGGGGGCTGTGAGGGGTAAACATTTTAGCTAAGGCTATATTACAATAAACAAGATCAGTGGGTATAGGTTACAGTAATTATACAGAGCATGGAAAGCTGTATCAAACTTATCTTTGGACTGATGACCATATCATGAAATACCTCTAACTCCTGTCCAGTGAGCACAGTAAGTACAGTGTCACGCACGTGAAGCACATCAAGGTGGCAGCCCTGTGTGCCAGGTGGTGCAATTCGATGGTAGAGGGATGCCAGCTCAGCGACGGGTTCAGCACGGTATGTGTACCCGCGCCCTGCATTGGCAGCCATGAAGATCTCACGCTCAGTGCAGAGCATGGACAGCGGCAGCGGGGCTGATGGATCTAAACGCACACGCTCCTTCGTCTCCAGTAGCAGTCGCCGTATTGCATCCTCTGTCATACGGCGGTGCAGGTATCTTTCCACTACCTCCACAGAGAGGGAGGCTGCACGGCACACACCCCATAACCGCAGCTGTACAGTAAAGCGACAGTACCTCTCTCACATCCATATCTTCAGAGCTGGATTACTAGTTCAGGTGGAAGAAGCTGAGAAAAAGAATCAGTCTTGACTAAAGGAACTAAGCATTTTTTAAAGGTACTAAATGCTGTGAAATGAAATCAATGGTTCAATGGTCAGGAAATCAAGGAAGATGCAGTGATGTGAAATTATATATCAGTGCAATAAGTTTAGATATGTTCAACATGATGAATGTAATCCATTTCAGACAAGTGTGAAGCGATTTCATAAATTCACTGTAGCTATATTAAGTGACATATCACAAAACTCAACACTCAATTATAAAAACTCAAAAAGTTTTGTATTGTTGCAGCTGCATTTCAGATTTCTGCCGCAAAGTGCAGCTGTGAGCAGTTAGGCAAGATGGTGACAGACACACTTGAAATATACATCAGTCTGCCACAACTATTCAACAACACTTCAGAATGAAGCTCAACCTTGATCCACCAACTGCCAATTCCATTTGGCTCCGGTATCCTCAGTTTAAAGCTTCAGGATGCCTCTGCAAGGGGAAATCAACAGGTCAGCCTGCTGTGAGTGAAGAAAAGATTGACTGCATGTGCGCAAGTTTCACAAGTGAAGACCGACTATGTGGACTTCATCTACCAATGGGCAGATGCTCCACCTCACACCCATCATGATATTCATGAGTTATTAAACAGGAAACTGAGAAACCAATGAATCAGGTGTGGTGAGGTTGATGATGAGCAATTCATGTCATGGCCTCCATGCTCTCCTGAAGTAATCACAAGCAATTTTTTTGTTGTTGGCTTATGTGAAAGGTTTAGTATTTGTGTCTCCTCTAGGCCTAACTCTTCTATCTATACAATGTCCTATTCTGAGGTAATTATAATATTATTATTTTTGTAACAACATGCTGTAAATTCATATACCTACACTATGTAACAACTGTATGTTGCATTATGAAGTACTGTACCATATATTGCCAAGTGCATTATCCGTAAGTGGCTTCTTGTACATGTGAATTGCAAATTCCTACTGTTTGTACAAAAATTGTATAAAAATGCTGACGTAAAAAAACAACAAATATATCGGAACTCTTAGCTTGTATTAACAGTGCCTTCAAACACATCGGTAGGGATATGCTGTACCAAAAATGGGAAGAACTTGATTATCAACTTGATGTCTGAAGAATCAGTAGGTGGGCACATATGGAGCACTTGTAATATGTCAAGAAAAGTAATTGGAATATGTAAAAAAAGAAAAAAAAACAGCTTTCTGAGTTTTTCGTTGTGTGTGCAAAGACCTGTAACAATATGTCAAATAATATAGCTACAGGAATTCTGAAACTGCTTCAATCATTTTTAGTAACTTTGTATATACTCTGGAGAATATATGAACAAGAAAACATTCACAAAAATTTTGTTAAATTATTATTTGTGAACTGATACAAAAAAGATAACTTTAATGTTACTTAATGTAAGGAGATCTATATATACTGTTGTAATAATACATTACTGTATTACACACAGCATACACCATATTATTTCAAGATATATAAATTTATTTTGGAAACTATGTTGGTGTTACCTAAACTGAATCAACATCAGCTGGAGTGATTGTAGGATAAAAGAAGGATGGTCAGCTTTAACTGCAAAAGATACATGTTCCTTGTAGCATGTTATGTGATTGCCAATATCAAATAGTATTGAAGAACACATTACACAAAACTAATGCAGACTTATATTTCATAATCATAGTTTATTTCCTCAGTATTTGCATTGGTTTTTAATTTTGCATAGCTATTTCTCCATTTAGACTATTTTTTTAGAGATATTGCTTCATTTCAAACTCCAGTGTAGTAGTTAAAATTTTTAATGGTCTTGATTGCAATAAAACATAAAATTACAATTTGCTGATAACTGGTTTTTGTTGCCTGACAGTCATCTTCAGAGCAAGCTGACTATGTTCAATGTGAACAATGTTTGCCCCAAGTCTAACCAGTATATGCTTAGCAAAGAACTAGTACACCACTGGACATAACAGCATCGTTACTAAGTGCTGCTCGGAAGCATGCTTAGTAAGTTAACTGTACTTAAGTTCAGTGTTGGTCATATCACCCTTACTAAATGCAACATGTTGATAATAAAAATATGGGCAAAGCATGGCTGTTAACACTTACAACCATCCTTCAGCCAATACAGCACTTTCCTGTGAAAGGCAAAAGTCTCAGTTTCAAGTCCTGATTTGACACACAGTTTTAATCTGCTAGGAAGTTTCAAATCTGTGCACACTACTGCAGAGTGAAAATTCATTCTGGAAACCAGGAGAATTAGTCCTGGAATTTATGCAGAAGAACTTCTGTGAAGACGGGAAGGTAGGAGATCAGGTACTGATGAGGGCCAGTTTATGGTCCAAGTGACACCAGCCATTGCTTGCAGCGGGAAGCTGAAGGGGTGCCCTGTATGGCAGACTTGTATACATGCATATCACAATTAGTAATCAAAATTGACATGGGCAAGAATGTGTCAGGGGAAAAAGAGGGAGAGGATGAAGGGGGGGGGGGGGGGGCACTGCCAAATGATATGTCACTTGTGTGGAATAAGTTCTGGAACAGGCCCTGGTGCTGGCATAACTAAGGCTGTGAGGGCACCTCATGAGTTGTACTTGGATAGCTCAGTCAGTAAAGCACTTGCTCCTGAAAGGCAAAGGTCCCAAAGTTCAAGACCAAAGAAGGAAGGAGGTTAGGATTTAACATTCCATCAATTGTGAGGTTATTGGAGATGTAGCACAAGCTCAAATTGATTAGGAATTGGGAAATTAATAGGCCATGCTCTTTCATGGGAACCATCCAAGTCTTTGCCTTAGACAATGTAAAGAAATCATGGAAATTCGAAATCTGGATTATTGACAGGTATTTGCACCAACATACTCCTCAATGTGACTCCAGTGTGATAGCCACTGCACCACCTTGCTCGATTCAGATCCCAGTCTCCCACATAATTTTATTCTGCCAGTAAGTTTAAAATCTGTTCACATTCTGCTGCAGAGCAAAAGTTCATTCTGGAAATAATCCTCCAAGTTATGGATAAACCAAGTCTTCACAGTATCATTTTTCCAGGAGTGTTAGTCCTGCAAGGTGTGCAGGAGAAGTGTGAAGTTTGGAAGATACGAGATGATGGCAGCATTAAAACTGGCTCGTGAGGTGTGCTTGGTTATCTCAGCCGGTAGAACACTTGCCCATGAAAGTTAAAGTTCCCAGGTTTGATTACTGGCTCAGCACTCAGTTTTAATGTCAGAAAGTTTCAACTATCATTGTTTTTTTGTTGCATATTCCTGTATAATGTAGGCCATATGTGGTCTTGTATTGTCATGATGGAGTACCCCCCATCATCATACACTATTTCTGTGGACATTTTCTCCTCATGACCTTTCTCAAATGTCTTAGAACATTAACAGTCCTGCCAACATAAAAAATAAATCAACAAGGATAAAGTGTTACTCTTCATTGGCTGAGTTTTTTTGGTTGAGATTAAGGTTTCTTGTGTTGCAACCATTGCTGCTTAGTTTCAAGGCTGTAGCCATAAATGCAAGTTTTGTCAACACAATCTTTGACAAAACGTTTCAAGCAGTTGGTTAAATTCCTTGAAGACTTCCATGTGATGCTGCTTCTTTTAGCCTTGAAACAGTTGTTGCACAAACCTCACTAGAATCCTTCGGATGTCAAATTCTTGTGACTTAATATGTTCATGTGTAGCATAGCTTATTCCAGTGCATTGCATAAGTCTTAGGTGGTCTTTCTATGGTCTTGCAGAATCATATGCCTCAATTTTTGAACATTTTCTGGAGCAATTCTTCGATGTTCTTCCAGTTTTCAAACACTTTGTTTGATCTATAGTGTTTTCTACAAAAGATTACTTCAACAGTAAGTGTGTTTATGTAGCAGTTTCCCAAAGCTTAAAACAAAACTGTATATAGAAATGATGCTCTTTCTGGTCCCCCATTGCAAAATTGCAAACCCTTGGAAATGGGACAGTGGAAATATGCATACCAACACTTGCTGCACTGATTAAAGTAGGTCATATGAGGAGACAGATGTTGATATTTAGTGTACTTGTAAAAATTTGTGCACAAAATTCAACTGTCAGGAAGTCTCGTATACCTCTTCCTGCTTTCAGTATATGGTTTTCGCAAATGGAGAGTGTGTCTGGTGATGAGGGCGCCATATTGTGGCACAGTGATGATTTTTTATCTGTTGGATGTAATGAACTTCACATCCTTGGAACTTTTGCATGTTAACCGAAATGTTCGATTCCATATAAATTGTGCCCAGAACTGGGATAATTTTGTAACTTAAATTATATTTTTCTCATCTGGAGATGTTTCTGAATATATTTGTCAGCCAAAGAACTAACTTTCTGATAATACATTTTTTATTGTTCATATCAATGCATTTTGTAATAGCAATCTAGTACCATGACAATTAGTAATCACAATTGTCAACTTAAATGATCTAAAAAGATTTGCAGCAAACGCAATAGTGTTACACTTCAGTTTTTCCCCCACAAACAAAATTTCTGTCTTCATTCATCATTTGTCTAATTTTACTATCAGTAATGAAACTGTTCTTAAAAAATAACAGGAAGCTACTATTTTTCATATTGTCAAAGTTTGCAACCTTTGTTATTATAACCATTAGGCCTATAAATCTTCACATAAATAATGATTTCCAGAAACCATCATATATAAATTAAATCTGAAAAATAATTTCAGTTGTGACAGTCATATTAATACCAATTTGGACTACATCCCACTCCAGAAGGTACTGGAAGCTGGACTCATACTGTATAATGTATTTTTGGCGCCAAGAGTATCTGTCTGCTCTTTTTGATTATATTCTTGGTCTAGATCAAGCAAATTGCACAATATATATTTGAAAAGTGTTGTCATAAATGTATTTAAAGAACATGTAGATAAAAGAAGCCATCTGGATTCTCCCCTCCAACACTAGCTTTTCTGAACTGTCCGGATGAAAGTTACCTTTACAATGCAGTCTCCACTCTCGCAATTATTCCGTCTCTACCTACGGTAACATACTGTTCCCACATCCTCCACCCAACAGTTACCACCCCCTCTGCCCCATCATCTCCTCCCCATTCTCATCTTCCATCCTCTTTGTTTGCTGCTCTCTGCCAACAAATCTGCCCACTTTCCCTGCTTCTCTCATTTTTTGCTCCATTTTCCCCAACTCACTGTCCTGCAACCTCCTGATGATGCATCTGCTGGCATTCTAGTCACTGCACACTCCACCAGACAGTGCTACTCTCTTCCTCCATCTGTACACTGCTATCCATTCCCCTTCCTCGTCTCTTCCAGATTGCTGCTTTCATCCCACATGACAGTTACTGTGGCCCGAGATCCCAGAGCAGGTGGTCATGTGTGCATGAGGTGTGCCTGATTGTGTGAATGAATGGTGTGTGATTCTCTTTTTCTGACAAAGGTTGTGTCCAAAACCTTATGTGTAAGTGCCTTTTAATTGTACCTGTCTGCAACTTAACGTGTAATCTGTAAGGTAAGTAACAATCTGTCTTTTCTTACTTTGTAAATAAAAGGCGAAAACAGTTATAAGCAAATAGCAAATTGTTGTCTACACGAACTGAGAATGGATTCTTTTCAGTTGGCTTTACAGGAATAGAGGAAGCAGCCCTGACATTGAAACCAACTTTGCAAGACAAGTACTATTTACCTGCAAATATAAGGCTTCTCCTCTTACTAAATAATATAAACATTGTTTATAGTATGAAATATTAAGTACAATGTAGTAGTTTTAATTTGTTATTTATGGTCAATAAGTAAGGGAGGTCATTGTAAGGGTACAGAAAAAAATTTTGAAGCTATGAAATTAATGAACATGAGACAGATTTATTAGACAGTACTCATCTTCTGCTGAAACACACACATAAAAGTAAAAGGGATGACATTATTTTAGTTTTTGGAATTTTTAGTTCTTTCATTAGGGAGGAGTGAGGGATATAGTAGGGAATGTTAAAAAGGGCAGACAGGTGACTCCTGGCTTAAGGATGTGAAGGAGCCACCACTAAATTCTGGCTGCTGCTATAATGTGCAGAAAATAGACTGTTAAACTGAAACAAGAGGCAGTCATTAAATGTGCTGTTAATGTTACAAAAATGTAAGTATGACTGTGAAGAAATGGCCGAAGATGATTATATGCACAGAAGTAGTAACTGTACAAGAAATCTTGCTCTGTAAACTAGGAAAACTACACTATGTGATCAAAAGCATCTGGGCACCTGCCTGTAAATGTCTTATAAGTTCATGGCACACTCCATCGGTAACACTGGAATTCAGTATGGTGTTGGCCCACCCTTAGCCTTGATGACAGCTTCCACTCTCGCAAGCAATACATTCAATCAGGTACTGAAAGGTTTGTTAGGGAATGACAGCCCATTCTTCATGGAGTGCTGCACTGAGGAGGGTATTGACGTCGGTCGATGAAGCCAGGCACAAAGTCGGCATACCGAAACATCACAAAGGTGTTCTACAGGATTCAGGTCAGGACTCTGTGTAGGCCAGTCCATTACAGGGTGGTTTTGTTGTGTAACCACTCTGCCACAGGCCTTGCATTATGAACAGGGGCTCAATTGTGTTGAAAAATTCAGTTGGTTCCCCGAATTGCTCTTCAACAGTGGGAAGCAGGAAGGTGCTTAAAACGTCAATGTAGGCCTCAGCTGTGATAGTGCCACACAGAACAAGGGGTGCAAGCCTACTCCATTAAAAAGCATGACCACACGATGACACCACTGCCTCCAAATTTTACTGTTGGCACTACACGTGCTGGCAGATGATGTTCACCAGGCATTCGCCATAGCCACACCCTGCCATCGGAACTCGCCACATTGTGTACCGTGATTTGTCACTCCATATAACATTTTTCCACTGTTCAATCGTCCAATGTTTACACTACTTACACGAAGGGAGGTGTCATTGTTAAATTGGAAACAGTGGACCTAGGGATGTGTGGAAATCTTGTGTACAGACATACGATACAGGTGACACCTAATCACCTGACCATGTTCAAAGTCTGTGAGGTCTGTGGAGCGCCGTGTTATGCTCTCTCACGATGTCTAATGACTACTGAGGTCACTGATATGGAGTACCTGGCAGTAGGTGGCAGAACAGTACGCCTAACATGAAAAATGTATAGAAAAAGAGCACTGAAGATGAAAAAATGGTTGGTAAATACAGAAAAATGAAGAAGTAAAAGGATTCCAAATACTGAAGATGTTGATGGTGAGAACTGCATATAACCCAGACAGAACAAAAGATTATGCTAGAAAGGTGGTAATTGTATCAAAAGAAAGTTCAGTTTAGAAAACTAATAAACATGAGGCAGAAATAACTAATCGGTCCTTACCTTCAGGATGTAAAATGTTTAGTACTGTTGACAGACACACACAAAAATAAAACTGATGACATTTTCTAGCCTTTGGGGCTATTAGTTCTCAAGGAGGAGAAAAGGATAGAGCTGGGCAAGTTAGAAAGGAAAAGCTAGTCACAGACTGCAGAATAAGAGGGATCCATGTCTCTATAACACAGTGAACAACAAAGTGAAAAATGTGAGTGAGAAATGTATTCGATTGGAACTTTGACAATATTATAAAAAGGATATATTGCTATTCACTATATAGCAGAGATGTTGAGTCACAGCTAGGCACAACTAAAAGATGAGAAACATGTAAGTAACCTTTCTTCATCCAAAAAGCCATCCACCAAATTCGACAAAACACACACACACACACACACACACACACACACACACACACACACACACACAAGACCAGTGTCTAAGCTTTCAACCAGGAAGGCGTTCTTCTGAATGAGACATGACACATATTCTCTCTCTCTCTCTCTCTCTCTCTCTCCCTCACACACATACACACACACACACACACACACACACACTGACGCAGGCGCAACTCACACACACAAGACCATTGTTTGTGGCTGCCAAGGCAAGTGCAATCTCTGCCAGAACTACATTGAAGCACCAAAGAAACTGGTATAGGCATCCTTATTCAAATACAGAGATATAAGAAAAGATATAATACGGTGCTGTGGGCTGCAATGCCTGTATAAAACAAGTGTTTGTCACAGTTGTTAGATCAGTTACTGCTGCTACAATGGCAGGTTATCAAGAGTTTGAATGTGGCGTCATAGTCAGCGCATAAGCGATGTGACACACTGTCTCAGAGGTAGCGATGAAGTGGGGATTTTCCCATAGGACCATTTCACAAATGTACTGTGAATAGCAGGAATCCGATCAAACATCGAACCTCCAACATCACTGCAGCCAGTAAAAGATCCTGCAAGAACAGGACTAACGACAACTCAAGAGAATTTTTCAGTGTGTCAGAAGTGCAACCCTTCCACAAACTGTTGCAGATATCAATGCTTGGTCATTAACGAGTGTCAGCATACAAACCATTCAATGAGACATCATCGATATGGGCTTTCAGAGCCAAAGGCCCACTCATACACCTTTGATGACTGCACAACACAAACATTTATGCCTTGCCTAGGCCTGTCAACACTGACATTGGACTGTTGATGACTGGAAACATATTGTGTGGTTGGACAAGTCTCATTTCAAATTGTATTAAGCGGATGCATGTGTACAGGTATGAAGACAACCTCATGAATCCATAGAACCTGCATGTCAGTAGGGAACTGTTCAAGCTGGTGGAGACTCTGCAATGGTGTGGGGTGTGTGTATTTTTAGTGATATGGGGCCCCTGATATGTCTAGATATGATTCTGACAGGCGACACATATGTTAGCATGCTACCTGATCACCTGCATCCATTCATGTTCATTGTGTATTCTGATAGACTGGGCAATTCCAGCAGGACAGTGTGATACCCTACACGTCCACAATTGCTACAGAGTAGCTCAAGAAACACTCTTCTGAGTTTAAACATGTCCACTAGACACCAAACTCCCCCGACATGAATATTATTGAGCATATCTTAGATGCCATGGCAACATGCTGTTCAGAAAAGATCTCAAACCCCTAGAACTCTTACAGATTTATGGAGAGCCCTGCAGGATTCATGGTGTCAGTTCCCTCCAGCACTATTTCAGACATTAGTCAAGGCCATGCCACGTCATTTTGAGGCACTTCTGCATGCTCTTGGGGGCCCTACACTATATTAGGCAGGTGTACCCGTTTGTTTGACTCTTCAGTGTATTTTCTGGGGACTCAGTTTAGTGTAAATAAAGTTCCAGCTGGATGTGTGAAACAGTTTTATTTATACTAATTTTTGCAGTAGTTGTTCTGTGTATGTTTTTTCAAGAAGATAAACTAGAAAACTGTGAAAAAATAAAACTCATTATTTTCGACTTTTTTTTATCATCAACCAAAGTTTGTGAAAGATTTTACAGATTATGTTAAGAAACAGACAGATGAATTCAAATGCAGCAGAGCTACTCTTAAAGATAACAGGTGTGAGAGCTGTCACAAAGCTGCAACAAGAACTCAAAAATTTCAGGAATGGCACCATAGAAATGTAAAGGCCATCTGGTCATATTTCCGTGGTGTACAGTAAAGGTAGGATAAAAGTATTTGGGGCAACAATAATGTTTGTGGTCAGAGTAGTTGAAAGAGGTGTAAAGTAAAGATCAGGTCTGGTTGGCTTGTTGGCTGGGGTACATATGTGCGCTCTTTGGAGCTGCTCATCTGTGGCAGAAGGCACCCTCCCATGTCCATATCTCAGCCAATTCATTGTAGGTATGAGACAGTGATTTAATAAACAACACTCCACTAGGTCAGTGGAGGGGAAGTCAATCCAAGTAAAAGGGGGACAGGCTAAAAGCATAGTAAAGATAAGAAAGACAGGTGATAGTAAAATAAGACAAAAGAAAGATAAAAATAGCTCAGGCCCATAGGTGGGACAGACAAAGTCAAGGATCCACAGGGTCCAACATGCAATGGGAAGCACACTCCTATAATTGCCCCACTCCCAATCCAGTATTGTCAAAATACTAAAGTCAGGAATAAAACCTACGCTCTTGGAGAAATCATAAAACCTGCTTGACTTTTCTGTCATTCAATATGGACGATATGGAATCCTTAAGGCCCTATAGTCATCAGAGTACTGTAAGAAGAGGGCACTCCACTAAGATTGAGCCACCATTAGCAAGACATCACAGCTACACCAAACGGGGTTGGGGAGGAGGGGAGGTCATTAAGCAGGTTGAATTCTTGGGTCACATGAGTGTATCCAACATGGAATCAGCATAAAATTGTGGACTCTATTGAGCATGAAAAATGAGGAACGCCACAAAGCAGTGGTCTCCTTTTATTGACACATAGTTTGTTAGAGGGGGGGGGGAGTAGCCCACCAGACCTGTTCCAGATGCAATAGACTACCTGTCATAGATGTGTTCATAGGTCAGAACTAGGTATCTCCATTGCCAGAGATGGTGGTGAGGTGACTTCCTTGGCTATGCAGCCAACTGCCAACTCCATCATTCTTGGAGATACCCAGATAATGCAGGGTCAGAGGAAGGAAGACAACTGAATGACCAATGTAGCTGACTGAGGCTATGTGAAAGACCATGGATAGTAGACATTATTGGGTGGTGAGGGTAATGTTGAATAATAGCCTGAAGACTGTTCAATGAGTCAGTGCATATCAGAAATGTAGAACTGTCATGGTCTTTCTTGTTGATAAAATGGTGGGTTGTTAGTAGGCACGAGTTCTACCATGAAGACACTATAGTTTGCTGGCAGAGAATGTACTTGCTGGCAGTTAGTATACATGAAAGCATATCTTTAGAGCTGTCAATATAGATGATTATGGTGGTACTCATGGGTAATACACAGAAAGATTTGCTGATGGACAGTGGAGGAAATTGAATTCTTAAGGCTTGGGGATTAAGGCTTGGGGATAAATGTAGCTGGAACTGTGGTCTACGTGCGTACCAGAGAGGGAGGCATCAATTGATCCAAGGAAAACAGCCAAATGGGGGGAAGAGATTTCCAGTTGAATTTCAGACTGGGAGCCCTGCTGTAGGTGAGCATCAGGAGGTCAGAACTCCTGGGAAGAAAAAAGAATCTGATGGTTGAGGTGGTTGGGAATTAGAGGACAGTGGAGCCCTAATTGAATAGCAGTTGGTTAGGTGAAAACCACAAGAGTAGGACACCAGACTACATCAGAATGTCAAAAGGCTGTCTACCAGGCTCATTTGGTAGCTCATTTGGTAAGCCCCGCGATGGTGAACTGGCGCTAGCATTCGCAATGTTAATGGCATAGCTGAATCATATTACTGGTGTCCACAATCGAATTGAACTGAAATTAGAGGTCTAAAAAATTGTAAAAGAGTGGAGTGATCCATTCCAAAAAAGGTAAAACAGAAATGTGAGTGCATTCAGTTTCTGTGTGTAACTTAATTTCAGCTGATTGATGTGGGACAGCTACTGTAATTTATTATCAAAGAGTAGACCCAAAAAGTGGGATTGTACAACTGCTTCAAGATTCTGCATGCACAGAAAAATTTCTGGGCCTGGGCAGATGAAGGTGTGATGACTCCCGTTTTGGTGTGGGAGAAATGAAGGTGATGGTCTTGCATCCAAGACTCTTTGTATGTTGTCTTGGGTTGAGCCTAGTGAGAGCCATGGACTAAGAGCTGTACCAAATGCAAGGGTCATTTAAATAGACATGAGTAACAGTCATTTCACAGAGTCCACGAGTCCATTGACAACTATAAGGAAAAGGATGACACTGTGGGCAGCTGTTCTTATGCAGACACTACCAGGAGGTGTCATAGGCTTTGTGTAATTTGGACCAAACTATAATAATATGGTGACATTTGGTAAAAGGAAGTCATATTCTCATTTATAATCTGATTCGATAGTCAGTCATGGATTGGCCGTCCCGGAAACCAAATTGGTAGGTGGATAAAAGACACTGTGACTCAAGGATCCAACACAATGGACAGGCCACCTTCCTCTTGAGTGATAAAGACAGTACAGAGGTAAGGCTGACTGGCTGGTAGCTATTACTGGAAGTAGGGTCCTTTCTTGCTTAAGTGTCACAATAATGATACTATTCCACCACTGTGAGAGGAGTTCGCATCTAAGGTAGATTCCGAGATGATAATTTTTTGGATCTGCATACAGGTGTTGGATCATTGGATTATAGACCATTCAGGGCCCAGGACATGTCACAGGATGAGTTGACAGCATGAAGCATGACTCATTCCACAAGTTTCATTATATGACTCTGAAAAGTGTACGGTAAAACACAGGAATGTGTCCATCATCAACAAACGCTTCCGGGCTACATTGCCGAGGTCGATCTGTATAACTTCTTCTCCTTGACGTTTCGTTCTCAACTAAGGAGAACATCTTCCGAGGTGAGTCGACGACTGGCTGCTACGAGCTGGGGCCGCCGCTTATATGGAGATCGTAGAGGGCGCCACTGCACGTCACGTGGCGTCGATGTGTAGAAATTTTAGATGGCATTTGAAACCTTTTCTAAACTTATTTATGTACAATCATATTGTTTTCACATAATATTCTATCTTCTCATTACAGATGTCCAAAAGATGTAATTAAAAGTATGCCAGCTGGTTCCAGACTTCTCAATGCAATTTTATACATTATCTTGATTAAAACTGCTTATGTATGCTCTTTCAAATCTTGTTGAAACATGTCAGATGTATGTACAGTGACACGGATGAATAGTTAGTTACATGCCCACCAGGCAGTGCAACTTTATACAACACCATCCAAAGACGGTGGGGTTTCTGTAAAGTGCTTAGGAATGAACTAAAGCTTCCAGTTATCAAATGATAACACTTAATTTTGAATTAAGCTTCATTTTTAACTTATCTTCATGTTATTTTGTATATTGTGGATATGAAGGGTCCGGTGACAGTCGAAACTGGATTTACATTTAAAATTTTATTTGACTATACTAGACACAAATCCATCTTAAAAGAATTTTGTCACACAGGTGTCATCTATAAGTGATTAGAGAAGTTTCAACAAATAGTAGTGCACAAGGAAACAGTAAATCTGCCAATACTACCCACCTGATTTATCCATCAGATCAGAATGATGAACATAAACTGCTCACCAAAATTCACCACAATTAAGACTGAATATTAACGTTCATTGTCTTTGCCAGCCCATGACCAAATTACTACTTCAATCTGACCTTGACTTCAAGCTACAATCCAGATCAGCCTTCAAAACTATCACTTCTGAACTAACCTAGAGCTCAGGCTATGCTGCAAGTCTACATGATCACAACATTTATTTAAAAAACTAATACATAAGCAAAATACATATTTTCAGTTTTTGCTTTTAGGAAGCTTTAATTGTCAAGTGCTAGTAATAGTGTTCCATAGATTTTGTGTTTGTTTTGAATACAGTCAGAAAGAGTCCCTTTAGTCAGCAATAGTGCCAGTATTGTCAGTGTCATCATAACTGCTGTCTGCGTCACGTCTGCTGTGCAGGGAGCTACGTTAATTTAAATATTAACTGTATTTTTCTTACTTGTCACTTCTTCTTCCGTCTGTTTTTGCTTTTAGGAAGCTTTAATTGTCGAGTGCTAGTAATAGTGTTCCATAGATTTTGTGTTTGTTTTGAATACACTCAGAGAGAGTCCCTTTAGTCAGCCATAGTGCCAGTAGTGCTAGTGTTTGTTTTCAATACAGTCCAGAGACAGGTAACGCCATTTTCATTGTTTTATACAAGAAGTGGCTAGCAATCACAGTTTAGTCAATAATCAGCTGCCTTTAGTGAATTAGCAGTCTAGTTAAAAATTGATTAACTCTCTACAGTAAACTGATTTCTTAGGATGGATAGGATGTGTGACTGCTGTGTATGGACGCAAGAGGAGCTGGCCACTGTTTGCGAACAGCTGAACGTGTTGATGACTGCGGTCAGCCGCCTTCAGGCTGCTGCCTCGGAGTTTAGTGGTAGTGGGGAGTCTGGTGCGTCGCATGGTACACCCCAGGTGTTACCTGCTTCACCCACTGTCCCTGCTGTCGAGACATCTTCGCGGGTACCGGGCGCAGTTGGGCTACCCTCTCCCCAAGGGGCGTTCAGCGGTGTTCGCAGCGCACGAGGTGGAGGGTCAATGTGGAGGCTGGCCATGTGTCATCGCCCGCTCTGCCTGTGAGTGGACATGTTGCCGCTCCTTCAGCAAGGTCCGAGCAGGCACACGGGGGGGAGGGATTTATTAGTTATTGGAAGCTCCAACATTAGGCGGGTGATGGAGCCCCGTAGGGAAATAGCGGAAAGGTCAGGGATAAAGGCCAGTGTTCACTCTGTCTGCTGGCCAGGGGTTCTCATCCGAGATGTGGAGGAAGCCCTGTCGGCGGCGATAGATAGCACTGGGTGCACCCAACTGCAAATTGTTGCTCATGTCGGCACCAATGACTCCTGCCGTCTGGGTTCAGCAGTCATCCTCAGTTCGTACTGGCGGTTGGCAAAGTTGGTGAAGGCAGAAAGCCTTGCTCGCGGGGTGGAATCTGAGCTAACTATTTGAAGTATCTTTCCCAGAACCGATTGTGGTCCTCTGGTTTTGAGCTGAGCAGAAGGCTTAAACCAGAGGCTCAGATGATTCTGCGGAGATCTGAGGTGCAAATTTCTCGACCTCCGCTATCGGGTGGAGAAATGTAGGGTCCCCTTGAATATGTCAGGTGTGCGCTACATGCGGGAAGTGGCTACAAGGGTAGCGGAGTACGTGTGGAGTGCACATGTGGGTTTTTGAAGTTAGAGAATTCCCTCCCTAGGCCCGACAAGATGCCTCCTGAGACCCGGCAAGGTAGGAGTAGGCAAAATGCAACAGGGAATAACAATATTAATGTGCTAATAGTAAACTGCAGGAGCATCTATAGAAAGGTCCCAGAACTGCTCTCATTAATAAACGGTCACAATGCCCACATAGTACTAGGGACAGAAAGTTGGCTCAAACCAGATGTAAACAGTTATGAAATTCTAAACTCAGATTGGAATGTATACCGCAGAGACAGACTGGACAGTGAAGGGGGAGACGTGTTTATAGCGATAAGAAGTGCAATAGTATTGAAGGAAATTGACAAAGACCCAAAATGTGAAATAATTTGGGTGAAGGTCGTGGTTAAAGCAGGCTCAGACATGGTAATTGGTTGTGTCTATAGGCTCAGCAGCTGTTGTGGCTGAGCACCTGAAGGATGATTAGGAAAATATTTCGAGCAGATTTCTCCACCATGTTATAGTTCTTGGTGGAGATTTTAATTTGTCGGATATAGACTGGGAGTTTCAAATGTTCATAACGGGTGGCAGGGACAAAGAACCCAGTGAAATTTTGTTAAGTGCTTTATTTGAAAACAACCTTGAGCAGTTAAACAGAGAACCGACTCATGGCGATAACATATTAGACCTTCTGGGGACAAACAGACACGAACTATTTGAAACAGTTAATGCAGAACAGGGAATCAGCAATCATAAAGCGGTTACTGCATCAATGATTTCAGCCGTAAATAGAAATATTAAAAAAGGTAGGCAGATTTTTCTGTTTAGCAATAGTGACAAAAAGCAGATTTCAAAGTACCTGATGGCTCAACACAAAAGTTTTGTTTTAAGTACAGATAGTGTTGAGGATCAGAGGACAAAGTTCAAAACCATCGTACAATATGCGTTAGATGAGTATGTGCCAAGCAAGATCGTAAGAGATGGAAAAGAGCCACCATGGTACAACAAATGAGTTAGAAAACTGCTGCGGAAGCAAAGGGAACTTCACAGCAAACATAAACATAGCCAACGCCTTACAGACAAACAAAAATTATGCGAAGCGAAATGTAATGTGAGGAGGGCCACGCGAGAGGCATTCAATGAATTCGAAAGTAAAGTTCTATGTACTGACTTGACAGAAAATCCTAAGAAATTTTGGTCTTATGTCAAAGCGGTAGGTGGATCAAAACAAAATGTCCAGACACTCTATGACCAAAATGGTACTGAAGCAGAGGATGACAGACTTAAGGCCGAAACACTAAATGTCTTCTTCCAAAGCTGTTTCACAGAGGAAGACTGCACTGTAGTTCCTTTTCTATATTGTCACACAGATGACAAAATGGTAGATATTGAAATAGACAACAGAGGGATAGAGAAACAATTAAAATCACTCAAAAGAGGAAAGGCCACTGGACCTGATGGGATATCAGTTTGATTTTACACAGAGTATGCGAAGGAACTTGCCTCCCTTCTTGCAGCGGTGTACTGTATGTCTCTAGAAGAGCATAGCATTCCAAAGGATTGGAAAAGGGCACAAGTCATCCCCGTTTTCAAGAAGGGACGTCGAATAGATGTGCAGAACTATAGACCTATATCTCTAATGTCGATCAGTTGTAGATTTTTGGAGCACGTATATGTTTGAGTATAATGACTTTTCTGGAAAGTAGAAATCTACTCTGTAGGGATCAGCATGGGTTTCGAAAAAGATGATCGTGTGAAACCCAGCTCGCACTATTTGTCCACGAGACTCAGAGAGCCACAGACACGGGTTCCCAGGCAGATGCCGTGTTTCTTGACTTCCGCAAAGCATTCGATACAGTTCCACACAGTCATTTAATGAACAAAGGAAGAGCATATGGACTGATGACCAATTGTGTGATTGTTGTGAAGAGTTCCTAGATAACAGAATGCATCACGTCATTCTCAATCGAGAGAAGTCTTCCAAAGTAAGAGTGAACTCAGGTGTGCCACAGTAGAGTGTCGTAGGACAGTTGCTATTCACAATATACACTCCTGGAAATTGAAATAAGAACACCGTGAATTCATTGTCCCAGGAAGGGGAAACTTTACTGACACATTCCTGGGGTCAGATACATCACATGATCACACTGACAGAACCACAGGCTCATAGACACAGGCAACAGAGCATGCACAATTTCGGCACTAGTTCAGTGTATATCCACCTTTCGCAGTAATGCAGGCTGCTATTCTCCCATGGAGACGATCGTAGAGATGCTGGATGTAGTCCTGTGGAACGGCTTGCCCCATTTCCACCTGGCGCCTCAGTTGGACCAGCGTTCGTGCTGGACGTGCAGACCGCGTGAGACGACGCTTCATCCAGTCCCAAACATGCTCAATGGGGGACAGATCCGGAGATCTTGCTGGCCAGGGTAGTTGACTTACACCTTCTAGAGCACGTTGGGTGGCACGGGATACATGCGGACGTGCATTGTCCTGTTGGAACAGCAAGTTCCCTTGCCGGTCTAGGAATGGTAGAATGATGGGTTCGATGACGGTTTGGATGTACTGTGCACTATTCAGTGTCCCCTCGACGATCACCAGAGGTGTACAGCCAGTGTAGGAGATCGCTCCCCACACCATGATGCCGGGTGTTGGCCCTGTGTGCCTTTCGGTCGTATGCAGTCCTGATTGTGGCGCTCACCTGCACGGCGCCAAACACGCATACGACCATCATTGGCACCAAGGCAGAAGCGACTCTCATCGCTGAAGACGACACGTCTCCATTCGTCCCTCCTTTCACGCCTGTCGCGACACCACTGGAGGCGGGCTGCACGATGTTGGGGCGTGAGTGGAAGACGGCCTAACGGTGTGCGGGACCGTAGCCCAGCTTCATGGAGACAGTTGCGAATGGTCCTCGCCGATACCCCAGGAGCAACAGTGTCCCTAATTTGCTGGGAAGTGGCGGTGCGGTCCCCTATGGCACTGTGTAGGATCCTACGGTCTTGGTGTGCATCCGTGCGTTGCTGCGGTCCGGTCCCAGGTCGACGGGCACGTGCACCTTCCGCCGACCACTGGAGACCTCACGCCCCACGTGTTGAGCAATTCGGCGGTACGTCCACCCGGCCTCACGCATGCCCACTATACGCCCTCACTCAAAGTCCGTCAACTGCTGGGAAGTGGCGGTGCGGTCCCCTACGGCACTGCGTAGGATCCTACAGTCTTGGTGTGCATCCGTGCGTCGCTGCGGTCCGGTCCCAGGTCGACGGGCATGTGCACCTTCTGCCGACCACTGGAGACTTCACGCCCCACGTGTTGAGCAATTCAGCGGTACGTCCACCCGGCCTCCCGCATGCCCACTATACGCCCTCACTCAAAGTCCGTCAACTGCACATACTTTTCACGTCCACGCTGTCGCGGCATGCTACCAGTGTTAAAGACTGCGATGGAGCTCCGTACGCCATGGCAAACTGGCTGACACTGACAGCGGCGGTGCACAAATGCTGCGCAGCTAGCGCCATTCGACAGCCAACACCACGGTTCCTGGTGTGTCCGCTGTGCCGTGCGTGTGATCATTGCTAGTACAGCCCTCTCACAGTGTCCGGAGCAAGTATGGTGGGTCTGACACACCGGTGTCAATGTGTTCTTTTTTCCATTTCCAGGAGTGTACATAAATGAACTTGTGGATGACATCGGAAGTTCACTGAGACTTTTTGTGGATGACGCTGTGGTATATCAAGAGGTTGTAACAATGGAAAATTGTACTGAAATGCAGGAGCATCTGCAGCGAATTGATGCATGGTGCAGGGAATAGCGATTGAATCTCAATGTAGACAAGTGTAATGTGCTGCGAATACATAGAAAGAAAGATCCCATATCATTCAGCTACAATATAGCAGGTCAGCAACTCGAAGCAGTTAATTTCATAAATTATCTGTGAATATGCTTTAGGAGTGGTTTAAAATGGAAAGATCATATAAAGTTGATCGTCGGTAAAGCATTTGCCAGACTGAGATACATTGGAAGAATTCTAAGGAAATGCAATCTGAAAACAAAGGAAGCAGGTTACAGTACGTTTGTTCGCCCGCTGCTTGAATACTGCTCAGCAGTGTGGGATCCGTACCAGATAGGGTTGATAGAAGATATAGAGAAGATCCAATGGAGAGCAGTGTGCTTCGTTACAGGATTATTTAGTAATCGCGAAAGCGTTACGGAGATGATAGATAAACTCCAGTGAAAGACTCTGCAGGAGAGATGCTCAGCAGCTCGGTATGGGCTTTTGTTGCAGTTTCGAGAACATACCTTCACCGAGGAGTCAAGCAGTATATTTCTCCCTCTTACATATATCTTGCAAAGAGACAATGAGGTTAAAATCAGAGGAATTAGAGCCCACACAGAGGCATACCGACGATCCTCCTTTCCACGAACAATACGAGACTGGAATAGAAGGGAGAACCGAGCACAAAAGAAACTGTCGCTTGGGGCATATCGACAAATCGGCAGTAGCGAAACATGTTTTTAAGGATGGAGATCACGAAATAAAATTTGGTGAGACAAGTGTGCTAGCGAGGACTTCGCATTATTATACACATATGTATAGAGAGGCAATTGAAATCCACAAACATCAATACAATTTTAATCATAAAGAAGAAGGATTAAAATTAGACAAAATATGGCAGTCGACATTGCATCAATCACGTGACAATCGATTGCCTGCAATCGAGAGAACAGACGGTACTCAAGGTACCCTCCGCCACACACCATCAAGTGGCTTGCAGAGTATGGATGTAGATGTAGTTATTTAACACTTGTTCATATACAAATTCCATATCAAATTCACAAAGTCTCATCAATGACTTAACGGTTTTTGACTGTATGGTTTTGGGAACTCTTTAATTGCTCTTATTTTCTCATGATCAGGTCTGATTTGACCACCTATATTCTACACACTATAAATTTTACTTCTGTTTTAAAAAAATCAGTTTTTGATAATCTGAAAGTCATTGGTTCTTTTATTAAGGCTTGAAAGGATATGTTCCTCTCATATATTAGTAGCTACTAACAGATCATCCACATGGTAGTAATCTTACACTTTAATTCCTTTCTCGTCACTGCTTCCAAAGTTTTGAAAAATATTGATACTGATATATTTAATCCAAATGGGTTATTGGTAACAGTTTCCATTGAATAAAAATGCTCTGTATTTTCTGCTTTCTTCTGCTAAAGTAACTTGCCAATACCCTCCAGTTATAATCAAGACTAGTGTAAACATGGTGCTTGTAAACTACTGCAAAATCTCATGCATATTTTCAAGTCAGTCAGTGTCTGTTTCAATAAACTAATAAAGTCTCCTGGTGTTTAGTAATATCCTAAAATTTACATAATTCTTAGGTACAATGAAAAGGGGTTGTTTAACGTTCTCTGCAGCTTCTTCTCAGTTGTCTTTTGTGTGAGATAATTTAAGCTTTAATCCTGTGTAACAGACTGAGGAGCACATCATGTTGAATACACCATGTTTAATGTAATACACAACACAATGCCATATGTATTTGATATTTTATAACTACAGTCCACATTTTGTCATTCATTGTTAAATATTGTGCAAGTATGTATATGCAGTCACAATCAAAAGTGTATTATTTCACTGTTGTGAAGTAACTTCTTTCATGTAAAATTAATATTTTGAAAGCTATAGGAAAATGACACAATGATGAGTTCTTTGTAATAGTATAGCTTATAAATAAAAAATAAAGGATAATCTAAACTAAGACGTACAACTCCTAAATGAGATCTTGTGAAAATTTAGCAATTTAAATAGTTATATGATTAAAAAGTAATTTAAAGTCATATGGAAGTAATTGGTTGCAGATCATGATATGTAAAATTTTCCATGGAAAATCAACTCTTTATCAGAATTCTGATTATGTCAAATATTTTCTGCCCTTCTGCAAGTACTAACGTTTTCCTTGAATATTTGTAAGCTCAACTTTTTAATCTAATTTTATTAATGTTAATGTTTAAATTATGGAGTTCACAAATTACATCATCAAAAGTTTATTTGTACATCAGCATCTGCCAAAACAGTCCTTACCAGCTGGCTGCAGTATGAATTTGTTTTATGTCTGTAATTAGTTTTTTCAAAGAAGGGAAAACCTATGATAGAATGTAACAATATTATGAGAAGGAAAGTTGCTATTCACCATATAATGGAGATTCTGAGTTGCAGATTCGCACAACAATAAGATTTTCACACTTAAAGCTTTAGGCCAAAGGCCTTCGTCAAGAATATGTATGTGCCCCCCCCCCCCCCCCCCCCCACTCACACACACACACAAACTGCAGTCTGAGGCAACTGAAAACACACTGTGAACAGCAGCACCAGTGCATGATGGGAGTGGCAACTGGGTGGGGGAAAGGAGGAGCCTGGGGTGGGGAGGGAATATGGTTGGAATGGCGGACAGTGAAGTGCTGCAAGTTGGGCCTCAGGCAGGCGAGTGGCGGGGAGGGGGTGGGGAGGTAGCAGATGTAGATGTAGATGTAGATTGCATGTATAAGATCAAATCGCCTCTATACTACTTGGTATGGTACACCAGAATTACTTTTTATTGCAGGATTTAAAACAATGTAAAGCATTCAGTTAGATTATTGATTAAAAATACAATGCTGATATTGTATGTACAGAGATATCTAAATAAGTCTGAAAATTGTTTTGAAACCGAGTCTGCTGGCAATCTCATTCCATTGATGGTTGAGCCATTTCAATACTAACAAACTCCAGCACACTCAAAGCTCAGAGGTGAGGACTCATCAGCTGTATTACTGTTATTTAGGTGTACCAAGAAGAAAGGTTGACCAACCTGGAGACTCGGCAGCTCGGGTGTGGTGCGCAGGCACCACACCTCCCGGAAGACACCGGCTCTGCGTGACTTGAATGCTACACACACGTCATACAGTTGGCCCGGCAGGAAAACTGCTGGTCCACCACCACCTTCTGACTCCAGGCAGAACAGTGCTGCTGCATGTCCAGCACCACCCACACGCACCCACGAGAAGCGCACTGCCGTGTCACCCACATTCTCCACGCGTACACTCTGCCAGGAAACCCTCTCATACAACACCAGAAAAATAAACTGGATACTATCAAGTATGTAATGAAATAACAAATAAGTTGCATGAAAGAAATTTAATTTCTATATCAGTTTTGGACACTTAGTGCCCTTCTTCAGAAGCATTTTCAAATTGACGTCTGTATGGATACAACCAGCCTGCGCACAAGAACCAGCATGCAGGCCGGCTGTCTCAGTAACATGCATTAACTCAGATCACTTGAGGGACCACTGTGCTGCAACCATCATCCAATTGTGCTGTTGCATCATCCAATTCGCTATCACGAAATAAATCACATGTTGCCAGCATACAGACAGCAACCCGCTCTTCCGCCTGTCCTTCTGCACCCCACTCGGCACCTCTTGTGACAATATGTCAACTTCATCATCATACATCGCAAGTACCATCAAACGGGGTGATTTTGAATGGTTTTTTCGTTATTTTGATTGCAACTTTCGTACATATTGTTAGATTAAATTGATTGTTATGGAAGTGGTAGGGTATATGTGCAACAAATAAAATATCCGAGAACCAGAAAGTGTATGTGTAGGTATATTTATCTGAGGCAGTTTAATAAAGTGTCTGAAGTCACCCCATGGATTGGGGTGATTTCGGACACATGTGTTTTTTAAATCTCTGTCCGAAGTTACAGTATATAGAGGGCGAATCCAGGCAGTTACTGCCTTTTTAAAAAATTCTACATGCTTTTTATTTGATTTTGGTGACATTTTACACATTTTAAGGTAGCCCTTTGTTACAAATAAGTGATATGGAATGATATAATGAATTTTATATCATTTCTTAACTGAAATATTAGGAAAAGACAGAAACAAACATAGTAATTTAACTAAAAGGTCAAAATAATTTTTCTCACTCATTCTAAATTGGGTTGAAAACACTTTAAATAAATGATTGTCTTCGAGTCTAAAGCACATCTTCTCGAAAAATGAACAGTCCTCTCTTCTCAACTGATGTGGGAAGTATTCTCAAAATTTGCAAATTTTGTATTGTGCCTTCATCGGGGACATTAGGAAACAAATATGGTTTTACTGTTCTCGTGTGGGCACAAGAACTTCACACTTACTTCCGTAGCACCAACATTTGTGGCCACTCCAACATACTGCCTTGTTTTCTCCTTGTTTCCATGTTTATATTTGTACTCTGCAACAAGAAAAGCCTCTTCTTTCAGTAGTAAAACTTCACTGGATGATGTGTCGTTTTCTCTTTCACTACTGCTAGAAGCACTGTCACTTGTTTCAGTACTGTTTTCATTTCCTTGAAAATATTGGCTAGTGATTGATTTTCGAGGTTGAACGTTTAGTTCGCGGTGGTGGTGGGAGCTACCAAGCTTATCTGGAGGATAATGAATTTCTTTGGGCATTTCTTCAAAAGTCTGCATTGCTTTGCTGGCTCTCCTTATTATCAGGCAACTTTTGTAAGACATGATCTGGATCAAAAGGGATTAGGCTCGTGGCGTGAAACCCACCCTTTATGTTTTCCTTGGAGTTTGCTGAAATCTTAGTCAGTGTCTGCTTCAGAAGAGATGGGAAGGAATCCTTATAAATGGTCCCATGAGTGTGTTTCTTCCAGTCAGTTAATACAGCTCACCATGCTGCTTTCGTTGGCCTGAAGAAGCTTACATCAAGCGGTTGGAGGAGGTGTGTGCTATTGGGGGGAAGGAGAATGAATGAAATATTGTTTTGCTCACACTCTTCAATAACACATAAAAACACGTGACTGGATAAGTTGTCTCCAATCATGACTGTTGGCCCATTCTGCCTCTTTAAACAGGGCAAAGCAATTGTAAAGAACCAGTCTTCAAATACTGGCAGGTCAAACCATCCACTTTCGTTCCTACTGAAACGGGTTCCTTGTGGTCCACCTTCTTGCTTCGTGTCCCACGAATGCTCCGATTTGTAAAGGACATATGGAGGAAGCTGTTTACAATCAGCACTAGTTACCATAATTATTGAGGCGCTAGATTTGATCAGTCCATCACTTTTTCAGCATGCTTACTCCCTAGTTTCGTAATTATCTGTTGCTTGCCTGGATCATCTGACATGTTGGTTTCATCATAGTTGAACATGTTGCTAGGTGGAAGATTTTCTAGCTTTGCCTTGATATTGGAGAAAAACATCTTAACAGTCTCTTTGTTCACTTCTGCACCAGTTCGTTTAATATTTTCGCTTAAGCGAACGGAAAGATCTTCTGACTGTTGTTTGAGGAATAAATGCACTCCTTCTTCTCCTGGCAAATTTTTATGAAATTTCTTCTCTTTTTGACAGATTTATCAAGGTAGCCTTTAACTAAATATCTAATATCCAATTTAGTGAAGGGAAATCCCCAATGAGGTGCCCTCAATATACCTTGCTTTAACATTTCTTCTTCTTCTTTATTTAGCACTGGTTGTCCTCCCATTACTTCGGATGTGCTTCCTGCACTTTATTTTGTAGGGGTTGATTTAGGTATACCATACAGATCACACACTTTTCTGTACGATAATTGGCCACTCTGAATATCATGTACAACTTTATCTAAAATTTCCGGGTCATAATTACACCGTACTGTAGCACCTCTCCTGCTCTTATACATTCTTGGCATTGTCTGAAATTACCCCACACAGTACACAGTTTTACAAAACCATCATTATTTTATAACCTTGCATGAGGAACTCAACTAACTTGCACAGAAATTGTCTCAAAGCTGTTAACTACTGAGCACGTCAACAATTACAGTTACAATAACTTCCCGCTCAGCACAACAATAGAAAGTTTCCACTTTATGATAATGCACGGATTTTTAACACTGACACTGTTTGTCAATTATTTACCTAGGATAACAATTGACGCAAAATAAAAGTTGTGGAAATCGATAAAAGCAATCTTGCGCTTAAAGTAACTGGAGCACGGACGTTAAAATAAGTAACTCTTTGTTTCTATGCAGTGGCACAGAGCAAATAAGCCATACTGTCCGAATTCGCTCCGGTGTCCAAAATCACCCCATTTGATGGTACTCTTTTCCCTCTCCCCACACCTGCTGGCTCCTTACTTCTTGCACAGTGTAGTCCTCCTGTGGTGCGAGTTTGCCTGTGTTACTGAGACGGCCTGCCTGCTTGCTGGTGCTCATCCACTGGCCGGCCATATTTGTACAGACATCAGTTTGAAAATGCCTTCTGAAGAATGGCACTAAGTGCCTGAAATCAGTAAAGAAAGTACATTTCATTTATACAGCTGGTTGCTTATTATTTCATTATCTACAACTACAGTTGCTGAAGATGGATAAAATATTAAACAAGAAAAGTATTAAATATATGCCTCATCCTACTAATGTTCTGGACAAAATGAAGATGATTTGGAATGTACAGAGGCTATCTGGAAAGTAACTTATGTTTTCATGTAGCATCAGGTAACAGAAATTCATGTAAATGAAATTTCTCAACTGGTTAAGAGATGTGATAAATGCTTAAATCTGAACTGTAATTACTGGAATGTTGGGAAGCAATACATGCCTCTTCCAATGATAAGTGCGTCATGTAACTTATTTGAATGAGTACACAAGTTTTGGGTTACAAAAAGAAATATTAATGTAATTATTATGTAAACATCACACATTTATTAAATCTTAACCTTTAACTAAACAAAATATTGCTATGAGGCACATGTCTTTCCATATTAATTAGAAGTCATAAGATATATAAATTAACACATTTCCTTGATACGCAAACTTCAGCCGACACTCAACTGCAGTTGATTTGGACGTCCTGTATCATGTGGACAATAGCTCCTATTCTCTAGAGACTTAACTCAACAATAATTACTTACATTATTGAATATATTTGCAAATAACAAATTAATGAAAATTAAACAATGGAAACTCCAGGCTGGAATATTAACAATGTAAGGAAAAGGTAGATCGCTACTTGCCATACAGATCTCACATTAAGTTGCAGACACGTACAATTAAAAGATTTTAGGAAGCACTCTGGAGCACAGCAAATGGTACAGCGAGAAATCAGATGAAAACAGTCTAGATTGCATTTTATGATTGTTTATTTGTTAGATGGTCTGAGGAGTGGGCCAAAAATGGTTGCTAAAAAATAAAAACTCTGGAAACATGATCAAGACTGTTTTATCTGATTTTTACAATTAAAAGGCACATACACATTAGCTTTTGTCAGAAAAAGAAAGAAACAAGCACACTTCACCCAAACATGACTGTCACCTCTGGCAGGATGCATTCTGATCTGATCTGCCGGAGATAACGGTCATGTGTGCATGAGATGTGCTTGGTTGTGTGAATGAAAAGGTGTATGTTTCAGTTTCTGAAGAAGACTTAGACCAAGAGCTAATGTGTAAGTGCCTTTTCATTGTGTGTGTCTGAAACTTAACAAGTCATCTTTTGAGTAAGTAGCAATCTATATTTTCCTTAGACTGTTATTAAGGTCATAAAAAATAATATTTATATTTCATTTATGCATAGTTGTGGCTATTCTAATGCTAACAAGAACAAAACAACAAAGTTTAATATTTACATGTCTCGGTGCAAAGCTGACACTATACTAGTTCTTTTAATATGCTTACATTCTCAGCATTTCATATTTTTTTTAAAAATCTAGCATGAGGTAAAAGTCAAAGTTAAACATAAAAATTATGTCTCAAAAACTTAAAAAGACCAAAAAATAAACTGATGCATATTTAACAGTTAGTATTATCTGTAGTCACATAGAAACTCAGTATTTGAGCATGATTTAGAAAATAATTTTTTTATCTATGATTAATTTAAAAAATTAAAAAACAAAAAATATTAAAAATCATTACGTATTCAGAAACTTACACACAATTCAGAATACTGTATGTGAAGTCAGTGTAAAAAGGCATTAATACAAATCCCTGTAAGCATTTTCCATCTTTCAGTTCATTTCCATAGCTTCAACTCACAGATTCAGGAATCCAGTTGTTTGTATTGCACTACTGTCCATCATCCCTCAAGTGACCCTTCTACCCACATGTCATTTACTAGGAATTGATTTCAAGGGACTGGCAGAAGCAACATTTTTATAGTAAATCATTAAAAGCAATTATTTTAATTATATTATTTTAATAATTTAAATGCAGAAAAACCTATGTGTATGTATTTGTTATCATCATTTGACTGAAGGGCAGCAATATTGTGTTGCTGTCCTCCACCCCCTTCGTGGTGGGAATAAAACAATCAATAAAAATAATAAATTCTTAGAAATGGTTTTATCATTAGGGTGCATTTTGAGAAATTCTTCATCTCCCTATGAAAATTTCACATAGGAACTGTAAAGATAAGATTGCAGGGACACACTACTAAGCGTAAGTGCCTGCCATCTGTCTGCTGTAGCAGACGATCTCATGTTATAGCAGATGACATGCTGCCTGTCAAAAACTTTCATCAAACATTGCAGGCATCTAAGGACTATAGTTTTCTCTGCCATCCACCTCTTTGCCACAAAAATTGGGGTTTTACCCCAGAGCATACTACAGGAAACAACTCCAACTCCTAAAACTTCCCGCACCGGTACCAAGCTGTGTGACCAATGAGTCCAGTGATTTAATGTTCTTTTGGTGCTAAGTTTTATGTTCAAGTTATTTCATTATCAGAACTTAACACATTGGAGCCAATGGACATACGAGATATGTTCACTATGTTTTAACCACAAAATCCAACAGACGTACGTCATACATTCTTCACTTCCAACTTATTTATTTGTGATTTAAATGTGTGTTTTACATTTGTAAATGGCGAGACTAACTGTTTTGCTTGTTATCTTGTTATAAGTGCACTGTTGATGTCTAATACTTGCCAGTCTCTTGTGAATGGTACCAGTGTTAAGTGAACTGCGCATGCGCTCAGAATATTGTTGAAGGTTGTTTTGTTCTATGTCAGCTGCCATGTTGTGCTGTTGTGTGCATCCTTCTCATGTGTAAAAACATATAAATAGTGAATATGGCTGACAGATGTTGCTTGTAAACTTACAGACTGAAGAAGTCTTGAACAATGGCTCAGAACTTGATGATCTTTCGGACGACATCGGCAATTTTTCAGAAGACAGTGATGACTCACATGAGCTGGAGAGTGAAACCTGTGCTGCTGATAGAAACAATGATAGTGAGTATGAAGAAGCTAATGCAAAAGTTTCGATTAGTCACATTTGTCATTCAGTTCAATAATCTGCCCTTCATTATGAATGGTGTCAATTTGATGCTCTCCCTGAATTACCTCTGTTTGAAGAAACAAGTGGAATTCATGTCCCTGTCGATACATTATCAACAGAACTAGACTGTTTCTTGCAATTTTTTGATCACAGCATGTTTCCAAAGTAAAGTCTGAGACAAATATATTTGCTACTGATACTATTTCTGAACTTTGCCATCAGAACAGAATCAAAACAAAATATTTATGGAAGAAATTGAGAGGAGTGCAGAGACATGAAGTATATCAATTTCTTGCAATCACTTTGCATGTGTGTGTTGTAAAGAAACCTAAACTTAAGGATTATTGGTCTGAAGATCCTGTGCTTGCTTCATCATTTGATTCTTAGCTAATGTCACAGACAGATTTTTTACCATATTCAAGATGCTGCATGTGAACAATAATGTGCTATGGATACCTCAACAAGATCCAGGCCATGACCCTTTGCATAAAATAAGACCTGTTTGGTACTTTTTCGCAGAAATATGCAGAAAAGTCTTTTATCCTTCATGAAATCTGACTGTGGATGAAACAATATGTCCTTTTCAAGGAAGAATTCGATTCTATGTTTATATGAAAGACAAACCAGAGAAATATGGGATAAAACTGTATGTTATAAGTGATGATCAAACAGGTTACATGTGCAATTCTGAAGTTTATACTGGAGGAAAAGGAAATGTTGACAATTCTGTCAAATCCCTCCTGCTGAGGCTCTGTTCATCTTACTTGGGGAAACAATATCTGGTATATATGAGCAGATTTTATACAAGTCCTGCAGTACTTGAAGAACTATGGGAAAGAAATACATTGGGGGTTGGAATTGTGATAAAGAACAGGATAGGTTTGCCTATAGACCTAATAAATCAAATACTACAGAAAGGAGAAATGCATTTCATCACAAAGAACACATTTTCTGCTTGAAATAAAAGACAAACGCGATGTACAAATGTTATCAATACAGCATAAGATGACTGCTTCAAATGTCAGTGTAAAATCCAGGAGTGGCTATGTTGAGGTAGTGAAGCCAGATGTTGTACTAACTACAACTTGTCTAAAACAGGTGTTGACAGAGGGGTCAGCTGATGGAAGTTACTATCCCTTCCAGCAAAAGACTGTAAAATGGTGGAAAAAATTTTCTTCCCTATTTTTATGAGGGCAGTTGTGAAAGGCAACATTATTCACAATATCAAAAAAGTGTGAATTAGCAGAATTTATCTGTAAATTAGCAAATGCAGTTGGCTCAAAAAGGAGGAGTAGAACTAGATAAAGATACACATTCAGCATCTGGAGTTGCAAGTGCAGACAGTCACACAGCACGTAATTTTCCTGAGAAACTGCCATCAACAGAAAAGAAACCCAGATAGAAGATACAAGGTCTGTTGGGCACAAAGGAAAGATGCAGGAAAGGTAAAAAGGAAAGAGACCAGATACTGCTGTACTTACATACAACCCCACCTAAAATATGATGTAATATTCTGGGGAAATTCTCCAACTGCTCTGAGCACATTCAGAATCCAGAAGAGAGCAATGAGGGTTATTACTGGGAGAAAACCCAGAGACTCCTGCAAACCCATCTTCAGAAAGTTGGAAATTCTTACGCTGCCTTGCCTCTACATTCTCAAGACTCTAAAATTTTTCAGAAACCACATAGTGACTACTGACCCCAGAGTCGTAAAAAATAATGAAATATATGAACACAACACCAGGAAAAATGCAAATCTGCATGTTATACATACAAACACTCAACTGTGTAAAAAGGGAGCTTTCCACATGGGCCTCCAACTGTTCAACAATCTTCCCACTAGTATTAAGTCCATCAAAGACAACATAAAATTTAGCAAATCCATGAAGTCATATTTGTTGTGTCACTGTTTTTACTCTGTAAATGGATACTTAGTACAGCAATATTGCTATTTGTGTTAAATTGACAACACTGAGCAATATAATACATTAGGATACTATAGGCCTATGTTAATAAATGTTAAATATATATGAACCTTGTCCATCTGTTCATGTTCTCTGATGCAGTTTGCTCCAGGATTAATTCTCATATGCTGTAGCACTTTCATCCTACCAATGTTACCATCATTAAAAACAATAACAGCATTGCTGAACCCCACTACAGTGTCTTCATTCCAATAAAAACATTTTTTGGTAAGTGAGTCAATATAATAATATTGAACGACTCATTGGGATTTTGAGTCTGACCATTCAGATTTTTCTCCAGTAATTCAGGATTTTCCAGGTCTCTGTAAATGGGTTTTATGATGTCCGTGACTGCTGCTGGGATGGAATGTTTATGGCTCAATGAACTGTTTGAGTACTGGGCATTGCGGCAATTGTGCCATGAATCAGGTCCAGGAAGGCAAAGTTGGTGTACTGGTTTTTCATCAGTTGACAGTCTGTGGAAGAAGGTAGCCCAAATTGACTACTTAATTTTCAACAAATCCGCAGTATTATTTCGAATGGCCATCCCTCAATACTGCTGTAGTTCATCAATCATTTTGTCTGTCAACCTGTCTCTTATAGTTTTACCATCAGAAAGTTTCATGTCTCAAACTTTGTTTGAGCTTCCTCAACCTGGTGCGCATCGTCTTCTGGACATGACCAACACTGTTAACCTTTATAACACAGCATTCCATAGCCTTATATATAAAAAATTACCGTTTTTATTAGATCTCGAAGTAATGCACGAACATTTTCAGCAAATTTTATAATGAGATAAAAATCAGGTACTGTTTATACTGTATACGTTTTACAGATTGTTTGTTGATATCAGGTAATGCAGCACACTTTCTAAACAAATTAGAGGTATTTTGAATATTTTTGAACCTGCTTAGGGCTATTAAAAAATTACAAAGAAATAGATGCAATTTTTTTCCAAAATGCTTCCTCAAATTGAGGTACCATTTAATCCAATGTTATACATTTGAAGGAGACTAAATTTTTACCAGAATGCATAACATGATGGTTCAGGTACTGTTGTTGTTGTTGTTGTTGTTGTGGTCTTCAGTCCTGAGAATGGTTTGATGCAGCTCTCCTGTGCAAGCTTCTTCATCTCCCAGTACCTTCTGCAACCTAGATCCTTCTGAATCTGCTTAGTGTATTCATCTCTTGGTCTCCCTCTATGATTTTTACCCTCCACGCTGCCCTCCAATACTAAATTGGAGACCCCTTGATGCCTTAGAACATGTCCTACCAACCAATCCCTTCTTCTGGTCAAATTGTGCCACAAACTTCTCTTCTCCCCAATCCTATTCAATACTTCCTCATTAGTTATGTGATCTACCCATCTAATCTTCAGCATTCTTCTGTAGCACCACAATTCGAAAGCTTCTATTCTCTTCTTGTCCAAACTATTTATCGTCCACGTTTCACTTCCATACATGGCTACACTCCATACAAATACTTTCAGAAATAACTTCCTGACACTTAAATCTATACTCGATGTTAACAAATTTCTCTTCTTCAGAAACGCTTTCCTTGCCATTGCCAGTCTACATCTTATATACTCTCTACTTCGACCATCATCAGTTATTTTGCTCCCCAAATAGCAAAACTCCTTTAATACTTTAAGTGTCTCATTTCCTAATCTAATTCCCTCAGCATCACCCGACTTAATTCGACTACATTCCATTATCCTCGTTTTGATTTTGTTGATGTTCATCTTATATCCTCCTTTCACGACACTGTCCATTCCATTCAACTGCTCTTCCAAGTTCTTTGCTGTCTCTGATAGAATTACAATGTTATCGGCGAACCTCAAAGTTTTTATTTCTTATCCATGGATTTTAATACCTACTCCAAATTTTGCTTTTGTTTCCTTTACTGCTTGCTCAATATACAGATTGAATAACATCGGGGAGAGGCTACAACCCTGTCTCACTCCCTTCCCAACTACTGCTTCCCTTTCATGTCCCTCGACTCTTATAACTACCATTTGGTTTCTGTACAAATTATAAATAACCTTTCGCTCCCTGTATTTTACCCCTGCCACTTTTAGAATTTGAAAGAATGTATTCCAGTCAACATTGTCAAAACTTTCTCTAAGTCTACAAATGCTAGAAACGTAAGTCTGCCTTTCCTTAATCTTTCTTCTAAGATAAGTCGTAAGGTCAGTATTGCCTCACGTGTTCCATTATTTCTACGGAATCCAAACTGATCTTCCCCAAGTTCGGCTTCTACTAGTTTTTCCATTCATCTGTAAAGAATTCATGTTTGTATTTTGCAGCTGTGGCTTATTAAACTGATTGTTCGGTAATTTTCACATCTGTCAACACCCGCTTTCTTTGGGATTGGAATTATTATATTATTCTTGAAGTCTAAGGGTATTTCGCCTGTTTCATACATCTTGCTCACCAGATGGTAGAGTTTTGTCAGGACTGGCTCTCCCAAGGCCATCAGTAGTTCCAATGGAACATTGTCAACTCCGGGGGCCTTGTTTCGACTCAGGTCGTTCAGTGCTCTGTCAAACTCTTCACGCAGTATCATATCTCCCATTTCATCTTCATCTACATCCTCTTCCATTTCCATAATATTGTCCTCAAGTACATCGCCCTTGTATAGACCCTCTATATACTCCTTCCACCTTTCTGCTTTCCCTTCTTTGCTTAGGACTGGGTTTCCATCTGAGCTCTTGATGTTCATAGAAGTGGTTCTCTTATCTCCAAAGGTCTCTCTAATTTTCCAGTAGGCAGTATCTATCTTACCCCTAGTGAGATAAGCCTCTACATCCTTACATTTGTCCTCTAGCCATCCCTGCTTAGCCATTTTGCACTTCCTGTCGATCTCATTTTTGAGACGTTTGTATTCCTTTTTGCCTGCTTCATTTATTGCATTTTTATATTTTCTCCTTTCATCAATTAAATTCAATATTTCTTCTGTTACCCAAGGATTTCTACTAGCACTCGTCTTTTTACCTACTTGATCCTCTGCTGCCTTCACTACTTCATCCCTCAAAGCTACCCATTCTTCTTCTACTGTAGTTCTTTCCCCCATTCCTGTCAATTGTTCCCTTACGCTCTCCCTGAAACTCTGTACAACCTCTGGTTCTTTCAGTCTGTCCAGGTCCCATCTCCTTAAATTCCCACCTTCTTGCAGTTTCTTCAGTTTTAATCTACAGGCCATAACCAATAGATTGTGGTCAGAGTCCATATCTGCCCCTGGAAATGTCTTACTATTTAAAAACTGGTTCCTAAATCTCTGTCTTACCATTATATAATCTATCTGATACCTTTTAGTATCTCCAGGGTTCTTCCCTGTATACAACCTTCTTTCATGATTCTTAAACCAAGTGTTAGCTATGGTTCAGGTACTAGACCTATTTAATTCCACCTATTATGTATATCACAAGCATAAAAAAATCTTAAATTTTAATTTTTATATATTTTTCAAATAAAAATATTATTTTTTCTATAATTTAGTTGATTCTACAATAAAGCTTATGTCTACTACATAGTATGACTATTGCACATTACAGAAAAAAATTAAAGCAATGCTTTATAAACTTTAGGAAATATTTGTACCTGAATTTTGAAAAATACAACATGCAGGAAATTGCAAATGAAGATATGGGTCCAATTAAACTATGCCTCAGAACATTCCTGAAGCATATCTTCATCCTGCAGCATTTCTTCATCTTCATGCTTCCTCTTGACATGCCTTTCAGCACTTCTTGCTTCTTTGGTAACTTGAAGAGTGATTCTTTCAGCTTCATGTACCCATTGTCTGTCACACACAAGCAATTGATCTTCCACATTAGAGCTACATTTTATACTTAAATTTCTCAAACTTCCAAACTTCCTATCACTCCATCATTGTAACATATCACTGCATCTAGTACACCAACTTTTAATGTGTTTAGACCTACACAAATATACTTGGGTAATCCTTTCCATATGCAATGGCTGAAACTTTCATTTGTAGATTAGATTAGATTAGATTAGATTAATACTTGTTCCATAGATCATGAATACGACACTTCGTAATGATGTGGAGTGCCCCCCCCATGAAGACACTTACTAAGCAAAATTGGGTCATTCAGGTCTTTAAAAATTGGTTTTATTTCATTCATAACAGGCTCAAGAAGAGGATGCCTGTACCTTCCAGTATCTAACCAGCAAACAATCTTGGAGAGAAGTATACGATACCTATATTACCAATGAAAAGATGGAAATTTTTCGAACCTTTTCAAGCATAATTTTGACATAGCTTTTCCACAAAGGAAAGTGATTTCCAGAAACACAAACAGATTCAAAAACTGGATTGCATCAGGTGTTAGAGTATCTTGTAAAAGGAAGCGGGAACTTTTTCTGCAGAAAAAAAAAACTGGTAGCATTCCAGAATTTCTTACTTATTTCAAAACATACAAGCTAGTTTTGAAATGTGTCATAAAAGAGGCAAAAATTAAGGAAAATGGCAAATATATCATGAAGGCATCCAATAAAACTAAGTCCATGTGGAAAGCAATGCAGGATCTTACAGGGAAGAAGACAACTCACAAAAATATTGTGATATCGTATGATGGCAAGAATGTCACTCTAGGGCAGCTACAAGTGTATTCAATTCTTATTATGCAACTGTTGCTGGAAAGTTAGTGAAGGAAAAATTTGGAAATCCATCTAATACGACATGGAAAGAACTTTCATCTATAGAAATAAATAATATATCCATGTTCCTCAGTCCAAAATGCCCAACAGAGCTCCTAAAGACCATTAATTCACTGAAGAGTAATTATTCAACTGGTATTAATGATATTCCAGACCATATTATAAAAATAACAGCAAGACAAATACTCTCCCCTTTATTAGACATATGCAATTCTTCTTTATAAGGTGGTGTTTTCTCACAGCAACTGAAAATGGCAAAAGTAATACCCCTATACATAGAAGGTGATCAGCAATGTATAGGTAACTATAGGCTTGTGTCTTGACTGTCAGTGTTTTCGAAAATTATTGAAAAAGTATTCCTTTCGCAACTAACTACATTCTTCAACAAGAATAATATAATTTCTGGATGTCAACATGTCTTCAGACCACAGCGATATACTGAAACAGCCACTTTCAACCTAACAAAACATGTATTAAATACATTGGACAACCACAGAAATATCTTAGGTTTATTCTTGAACATAACAAAAGCTTTTGATGTGATTGGTCATTCTGTACTCCTGAGGAACCTTGAACGGTACAGTGTAAGAGGTGTGCCAAATCAGTGGATTAAATCATATTTGGAATATTGTTCTCAGGTAACTGAAATTAAGCACATGGAAGAAAATGAACTCCAGGTGCACCTTTCAGAACCATGTGTACCAAGTCATGGTGTTTCACAGGGCTCTATTTTAGGTCCCTTTTTTATACATTAATGATTTCCCATGACACGTTAAGGATTCTGAACCTGTACTGTTTGCAGTTGACACCAGTGTATTGATTGAAGGAAGTAAAGAAGAAAATCTCACTGCATCCACAACATATAGTACAAAAGAATTGTCTGAATGGTTTACCAGAAGCAAGCTAATAGTTAATCCCAAAAATACGATACTCATTAATTTCCACACTGATCAAAATAAAAATTTGGCACAACCCATAATATGTATAGATAACCAAATCATGTCAATGAAACTAAATTTCTTAGGATTCATATCCAGGAAAATCTTAAAGGGAGCACTCATGCCACATCACTAAATTCAAAACTTGCAAAAATGAGCTATGTAGTAAGAATTCTTTGCAACAAAACTAGTGCACAAACGGTTAGGGCTGTATACTTAGCTCCAGGACATTCAAGACTGAAGTACAGTACCTTATTATTTTATGAGGAAATGTACATCAGCCCATAACTTTTCAAGAAACAAAGGGGAATTATAAGAATAATGAAACAAGTGAGCAGGAGAAAACCATGCAAACCTCTCTTTAAAGATTTTTTCCCTTCCCTGCATTTATGTACTGGATGTAGTCATGCATTTAAAAAAGCATACTGAGAATAGAAAACCTTTTCCTCAAAATACATGTGTCTGTGATTACAAATGGCTCTGAGCACTATGGGACTTAACATCTGAGGTCATCAGTCCCCTAGAACTTAGAACTACTTAAACCTAACTAACCTATGGACATCACACACATCCATACCCAAGGCAGGATTCGAACCCGCGACCGTAGGAGTCGCACAGTTCCTGACTGAAGTTCCTCGAACCGCTCGGCCACAGCGGCCGGCTGTCCATGATTACAGTACCAGATCAGACAGTCACATACTTGTTAATCATTGTAACACCACACTATGCCTCAAAGGTGTATATCATGACAGGACAAAACTATACAACAGATTACCAAGACATATAAAATCTCTTCCTGAACTACAGAGCTTTAAAAGTCTGTAACAGCCTACCTTCTGAAAAACTGCTACTATCTAACCTCACAGTATCTCATGCAAAAAAAAATGTAATTGTATCTTAAATTGTATAAATAAATTAAAAATATATTCAGTATTTAAAGAAATTGTAATTATTATCTGTATAGATCCAATTTGTCATAAATATTTAAATAATGTATGTTTGAAAAACTAATAGATTAAAAAGGTTTTCCGTCCAATATCCTGGGTATGCTATTAGTATTTAAAAAAAGATTTATATGGAGAAATAAATAAATAAATTCTTTTGCTTTTTGGTAACCACACCAAGACTCTGCCCTCTTTGGGACATCAGTGGACAACTTATTAAAGTAGGTAGCCCATATAGCTTTTCTCATTGCTGTAACATCATTCAGAGGTGCAGTTCGTTTAATGGCCAGTCCATAATAACTAAAGAAGGTCTGTTTCAGTTTCTGTCAATCTGCCTTGGCCAGACAGAGATTTTCCATCAGATAGCAACTTTCCTTTCATTTCTTTTCATAGTTTTCTCAATATGGCACCCACCCTCTTTTGCACATGTCCACAACAGTCCAGTTTTGTTACCAAGGTATCACCATAAACCTTGAACTCATTAATTTCATTGGAAACTCTAGCATAGCCACCACCTAGATGGAAGGAATCTACATCTACATCTACATCCATACTCCGCAAGCCACCTGACGGTGTGTGGCGGAGTACCTCTATCGGTTCTCCCTTCTATTCCAGTCTCGTATTGTACGTGGAAAGAAGGATTGTCGGTATGCTTCTGTGTGGGCTCTAATCTCTCTGATTTTATCCTCATGGTCTCTTCGCAAGATATACGTAGGAGGGAGCAATATACTGCTTGACTCTTCGGTGAAGGTATGTTCTCGAAACTTTAACAAAAGCCCGTACCGAGCTACTGAGCGTCTCTCCTGCAGTCTTCCACTGGAGTTTATCTATCATCTCCGTAACGCTTTCGCAATTACTAAATGATCCTGTAACGAAGCGCGCTGCTCTCCGTTGGATCTTCTCTATCTCTTCTATCAACCCTACCTGGTGCGGATCCCACACTGCTGAGCAGTATTCAAGCATTGGGCGAACAAGCATACTGTAACCTGCTTCCTTTGTTGTCGGATTGCATTTCCTTAGGATTCTTCCAATGAATCTCAGTCTGGCATCTGCTTTACCGACGATCAACTTTATATGATCATTCCATTTTAAATCACTCCTAATGCATACTCCCAGATAATTTATGGAATTAACTGCTTCCAGTTGCTGACCTGCTATTTTGTAGCTAAATGATGAGGGACCTATCTTTCTATGTATTCGCATCACATTATACTTGTCTACATTGAGATTCAATTGCCATTAGGTGCACCATGCGTCAATTCGCTGCAGATCCTCCTGCATTTCAGTACAATTTTCCATTGTTGCAACCTATCGATACACCACAGCATCATCTGCAAAAAGCCTCAGTGAACTTCCGATGTCATCCACCAGGACATTTATGTATATTGTGAATAGCAACGGTCCTATGACACTCCCCTGCGGCACACCTGAAATCACTCTTACTTCGCAAGACTTCTCTCCATTGAGAATGACATGCTGCGTTCTGCTATCTAGGAACTCCTCAATCCAATCACACAATTGATATGATAGTCCGTATGCTCTTACTTTGTTCATTAAACGACTGTGGGGAACTGTGTCAAACACCTTGCGAAAGTCAAGAAACACGGCATCTACCTGTGAACCCGTGTCTAAGGCCCTCTGAGTCTCGTGGACGAATAGCGCGAGCTGGGTTTCACACGACCGTCTTTTTCGAAACCCATGCTGATTCCTACAGAGTAGATTTCTAGTCTCCAGAAAAGACATTATACTCGAACATAATACGTGTTCCAAAATTCTACAACTGAGATATAGGTCTATAGTTCTGCACATCTGTTCGACATCCCTTCTTGAAAACGGGGATGACCTGTCGCCTTTTCCAATCCTTTGGAACGCTTCGCTCTTCTAGAGACCTACGGTACACCGCTGCAAGAAGGGGGGCAAGTTCCTTCGCGTACTCTGTGTAAAATCGAACTGGTATCCCATCAGGACCAGCGGCCTTTCCTCTTTTGAGCGATTTTAATTGTTTCTCTATCCCTCTGTCGTCTACTTCAATATCTACCATTTTGTCAACTGTGCTACAATCTAGAGAAGGAAGCACAGTGCAGTCTTCGTCTGTGAAACAGCTTTGGAAGAAGACATTTAGTATTTCGGCCTTTAGTCTGTCATCCTCTGTTTCGGTACCATTTTGGTCACAGAGTGTCTGGACATTTTGTTTTGATCCACCTACCGCTTTGACATAGGACCAAAATTTCTTAGGATTTTCTGCCAAGTCAGTACATAGAACTTTACTTTAAAAATTCATTGAAAGCCTCTCGCATAGCCCTCCTCACACTGCATTTCGCTTCGCGTAATTTTTGTTTGTCTGCAAGGCTTTGGCTATGTTTATGTTTGCTGTGAAGTTCCCTTTGCTTCCGCAGCAGTTTTCTAACTCGGTTGTTGTACCACGGTGGCTCTTTCCCATCTCTTACGATCTTGCTTGGCTTGTACTCATCTAACGCATATTGTACCATGGTTTTGAACTTTGTCCACTGATCCTCAACACTATCTGCACTTGAGACAAAACTTTTGTGTTGAGCCGTCAGGTACTCTGTAATCTGCTTTTTGTCACTTTTGCTAAACAGAAAAATCTTCCTACCTTTTTTAATATTTATATTTACGGCTGAAATCATCGATGCAGTAACTGCTTTATGATCGCTGATTCCCTGTTCAGCATTAACTGATTCAAATAGTTCGGGTCTGTTTGTCACCAGAAGGTCTAATATGTTATCGCCACGAGTCGGTTTTCTGTTTAAAGTTTAAAGTTTTCAGATAAAGCACTTAAAAATATTTCACTGGATTCTTTGTCCCTGCCACCCGTTATGAACGTTTGAGTCTCCCAGTCTATATCCGGCAAATTAAAATCTCCACCCAGAACTATAACACGGTGGGGAAATCTACTCGAAATATTTTCCAAATTATTCTTCAGGTGCTGAGCTACAACAGCTGCTGAGCCCGGGGGCCTATAGAGACATCCAATTACCATGTCTGAGCCTACTTTAACCGTGACCTTCACCCAAATCATTTCACAATTCGTATCTCCGTCAATTTCCTTCGATACTATTGCACTTCTTATCGCTATAAACACGCCTCCCCCTTCACTGTCCAGCCTATCTCTGCGGTATACATTCCAATCCGAGTTTAGGATTTCATTACTGTTTACGTCTGGTTTCAGCCAACTTTCTGTTCCTATATGGACTTTGTGACCGTTTATTAATGAGAGCAGTTCTGGGACCTTTCTATAGACGCTCCTGCAGTTTACTATTAGCACATTAATATTGTTATTCCTTGTTGCATTTTGCCTACTCCTGCCTTGCCGCGTCTCAGGAGGCGTCTTGTCGGGCCTAGGGAGGGTAGTAGTAGTAGTAGTAGTAGTTTTATTCATCCGTAGATCTCTTTTTACAAGGATATAGGACATGTCAAAGTATTTACAAGCTTAGATCAATTTACAATAAGCTAATTCGTATACACATATATTTACAGACTTCTAGTTAGAGACAATCATTAGATTTTACTCCTGGTATACAATAATTTATTTACAAATAACTCATTAAATAATGTAATGCCACACTATTCACTCATATTTCACTATCAGTCACTGCACACACTATACACACATTGTTTCATAACACTTCACTCACTACACACACACACACACACACACACACACACACACAGGTGATCCTTGGGCCATTTTCTGTACTGCAAGTTCCCATTTGCTATCCTGAAAAACTGAGTCAGCATCCCTTCATAATGAGTGAGATGTTGAGCTCAGAAAGAGGAAGAGGTGTTAGTATTGTGCTATGCATAGCTTGAGGGGAGAGTGTCTCTAGAAAGGAAAAAAGAAGAAAAATAATAAAGTGAAGGTGTTATGTGGAATATTGGATGTTTTATAATCATCATTATTATTATTATTTGTTTGTATAACATTTTTTTATCAAACCCCTACTCTGCTTTATCTAAATAATCCTTCAATGTATAAAATGTATTGCATAACAGGTACTTTTTAGCTGCCTTCTTAAATAAGTGTATTTTTGAAATTTCTTTAATCTCTTTTGGTAATTTATTGTACAGTTTTATTCCTTGGTAGAAAATGCTGTTTTGAGTTTTATGTTTATTTTTTCTTGGTAAATGTAAGTTGAGTCTATCTCTTGTTGCATGGTCATGGACAGAGCTGTTTGTGCAGTAATTGCCAATGTTACTTTTGATGTGTACAACTGACTGGTAAATGTGTTCACATGGAGCAGTTAAAATTCCCAGTGTTTTGAACAGATCTTTACAATGAGCTCGACTACTATTTCTGGTTATTATTCTTATGGCTCTTTTCTGGAGTTTGAAAATTGTGTTCATATTTTGTGGATTTGTTCCCCAAAAAAGAATGCCATAGCTAAGAATTGAGTGTACATATGAATAATATGTAACTAAAAGACACTGCATGTTACACACAGATGATAGAATTCTAAGGGCATAACATGCTGATGACATTCTGTTTGCAAGTACCTTTGTGTGTTCGCACCACTTCAGCTGAGAGTCAATATTCATTCCTAGAAATTTTGCATTTGTTACACAGTCTATAGAGGTGCCATCTACATTTAATTTAACATTGTCATTTTTCCTCTTCAAACTGAAGTTCATGGCATTAGTTTTCTTTATGTTTAATGTCAATTTGTCGCTTATTGACCAATCGTAAACTTCCTTGAGAGTTTCATTTGCTTTCTCGGTAAGGAGTTCTCTTGTTCTCTCAGTGACTATAATATTGCTGTCATCAGCGAAGAGAATTTTCTCACCATGAGTAACACTACTGGGAAAGTCATTGATGTATATCAGGAATAGTATTGGTCCTAATATGCTACCTTGTGGAACCCCTATATTAATATGTTTTGGTTCTGAGAAGTATTTTACTAAATGTTTAGATCTATTTGAAGTATGTGTTATCTCTACTCTTTGTACCCTATCTGTTAGGTATGATCGAAACCAGTCATTAGCTACCCCTCTTATTCCTAATGCTTCTAATTTATTTAATAGAATCTTGTGGTCGACTGTATCAAAAGCCTTAGAAAGATCCAAAAATATGCCTGTGACACACTCATCTTTATCAAGAGCATTAAGTACAACTTTTGTGAATTCTACTATGGCTGACTCCGTATTTTTGCCACTTCGAAAACCAAACTGTGATTTGCTTAAAAGATTGTATTTATTCAGATAATTCATTAATCTGTCTTTCATAATTGCTTCTATTATTTTTGAGAATGCTGACAGCAGGGAAATGGGCCGGTAATTTTCTATGTCTTCTGCATTACCTTTCTTAAGCAAAGGTACAACTCTTGCCTGTTTTAGCTGCTCAGGAAATGTCCCTGATGTGAAGGATTCATTTATTATATTTGTTAATGGGCCTTGTATAATCCCTATGCATTGTTTCAGTACACACATTGGTACATCATCTAAGCCTTCTGACTTTTTATTTTTTAGCTTTTGAACAGTTTTATTGACTTCATTCTCTGTGGTTGGAAGTAACATCATTGTATCTAGTGCAACAATTTTTGCAGGTGTTATATTTGTTTTGGGGAATTTTTGCTGTAACTTCTCTGCAATACTTGAAAAATGCTCGTTTACATAGTTTGCTAAGTGTTGTGGATCATTTATTACCTTATCCCCCTCCCTTAGCAGTATGTTGTTCTGCGTTTGTTTGCCTCTCCCCGTTTCCTTTTTTATAACATCCCAGACTGCTTTGCTTTTATTCTCTGCATTATATATTATTTTGTCATTAAATGACTTTTTTGCAGCAATCAGCACCTTCCTATAAATCTTTTTGTATCTATGATAGAAATTTAAGAATTCTGGATCATTGTGAATCTTTTTCATGGAACTGAGGTGTTTAAGTGTTTGGGAGGACTTCTTAATACCTGCTGTTATCCATCTGTTTTTGTGAGATGTTGATACAGTCATGCATCCTTTTGGAAATGCTGTTTCAAAGTTCAATTTAAACAATGTGGAGAATTTGGAGAATTTCATATTCACATTGGTTTCCTTATACACTTCATCCCAGCTTTGTTTTTCTAGTTCTTTTGAAAAATCTTTTATTTTGATTTCTGATAGATGTCGTTTATAGGCTTGTAGTTTAGGGAATGATTCGATGCCTGATTTTACTGTTGTTATTTGACAGAGATGGTCTGATAGTCCGAGATCTTTTACAGCTACATCACATTTTTCCCTGTCTATATTTGTGGCCACATGGTCAATTACTGATGCAGTCATTGTAGTAACCCTTGTTGCACTATTGACCAATAGGGACATGCCAAAACTTTGAAGGATATTTATGAAGGTGCTGCTGGATTCATTTATGATATTAGTGTTGATGTTTATGTCCCCACACAGAATTGTGTTGACCTTTGTACTTGAGACTTTATCTAGAACTTCTGTTAATTTATTGAAAAAAGTGTCCACACTACCACTGGGAGATCTATACACACACAAAATGATTAATTTCTTGGTGATATCGAGCCCTGATAATTCAATAGCTGATATTTCAATGTGTTTGTCTTCACTTACTGTACTGAGGTCATGTCTAGATTTGAACTGTGTTCCTTTTCTGATATAAATGCATGATCCTCCACCCCTTGAAGTAGTTCTGCAGTAAGAGTTTGCCCTTTCATACAATGATAATACTACATGTTGGATTTCTGTGTCTCTACACCAGTGCTCAGTAATACAAACTACTGTGCAGTTCAAAGATTGGAGCTCAACTTCTAATGCTTGTATTTTATTTTTTATTGATTGCATGTTTTGATGGAGGATTGTTAAGTCTGTGAAATGCCTAACCTAAAAAAAACCCCATGTGCACTCCACACGTACTCCGCTACCCTCGTAGCCGCTTACGGCGTGTAGTGCACGCCTGACCTATTCAGGGGGACCCTACATTTCTCCACCCGATAGCGGAGGTCGAGAAATTTGCACCCCAGCTCTCCGCAGAATCGTCTGAGCCTCTGGTTTAAGCCTTCCACTCGGCTCCAAACCAGAGGACCGCGATCGGTTCTGGGAACGATACTACAAATAGTTAGCTCTGATTCCACCCCGCGAGCGAGGCTTTCCGCCTTCACCAACTCCGCCAACCGCCTGTACGAACTGAGGATGACTGCTGAACCCAGACGGCAGGAGTCATTGGTGCCGACATGAGTAACAATTTGCAGTCGGGTGCACCCAGTGCTCTCTATCGCCGCCGGTAGGGCCTCCTCCACATCTCGGATGAGACCCCCCGGCAAGCAGACAGAGTGAACACTGGCCTTCTTCCCCGACCTTTCCGCTATTTCCCTAAGGGAAATGTTATAAATGGGCACCAATCTCTGAAATCTTCTCCATCACTCCATACCACCACTGTAACCATCATAATTCTTAGAACACTGATGTTCAATATGTCCTTCAGTGTTACCATGGCAGGTGTGGCAGTACTTAGATAAGCTCTCAACATCAACAACTTTTCCGTTCTCCAGTGAAGTAGTACTTACAACACCATTCAAGGAACGATGTCCTTGACATTGCCATGTCCCATCAAGTGCAACAGCTATGTCCCTGGTTCCATTAATATTTACAGTTTCTTCTACTGCACATTTCATTTCATAGATGTTTTAGACACAACCATTAAGGCGCCTAAAAGTATTTTTATGCACTTGCTGGACCTACTGGGAGGAGGTGGAAGGTCCGTCAAACCACAAAAAGTTTGAGCAGTCTTTTTGCCTTTTCCTATTGCACGCACTGCATACACTAAGTTCAATTTCACATAATACGAATTATGCACAATGTTTGAAATCATTTTCGAGATAGATTTATTGCAGGATCTACACAGAACAGCAAATTTTGACGCTTAACCCTTCCTGCTACTTTGTTGTTCAGTTATTTCCCGAGAGCCTACACCATCACATTGTTTACATTTCGCCACTTCCTTTTATCAAAGAAGATAAGATGCCCACATCAACAACAACAAATCCATTACAAACAGCGTCATTGTTATCACAAAAATTTGAATCACCAGGAGGCATGCCATGTGGGAGTTTCTTCCCTGAAGAACTGATACATAGGTTACTTTCAACAGTGTGGCTTGCTTTGTTTGTGAACGGGTTACCAGGGAAATTCCTTTTATTTTATTTCTTGATGCAGGTCATAGTTCTTATTTATTGCACACTAAAGGATATGTACTTCCACAAATATATGTAGCACTTGGGCAACAAACATACAGTAACACGTGAACAAACTGCTGCAATGAAATAAAAGTAAATACTAGCAAAGGTAATCATTTACAGACACCAAAAATCTGCACTATCACGAACATATACCAAGGTACATAGAATAAAAAAGGTATGCCAGATTGGCTTAGTGCGCTCTCATCGGTCAACGACTTGTTAGCTACCTGACAGCCAGACGGCAGCAGTCTCCATTTGTAGAGTATGAGAGATTGCAAAATAATTGTTTTCATGTCTCTTCTCATTTTCGCGCTCAAAGGGTTGAACACACTTCATGTTAATACTATATACAAGGTTTCCGAAAGAAATGCGTTAAATATTAGTAGCAATGACGATATATCGCCACGCAAAACTAGTGGCCGATGTTCGCATCCGCATTCATGCTTGTGTTTTAGGCATCTGACTACGGTAAATGTTTTACAATTGGGTCCTGCCTATTTTACACAGTTTTTGTAAATAAAAGGATAATAATCTCCAAACTTACCTTACAAAGCTGATGCAGAAGCTATGTCGGAAATGTTGAAGGCAACGCTGACCAGAGCCGATTCTTCCTTGCCGAATTCCGTTTCATTGCATCAATTTTGGCGCTTTTATTTAAATGCCTAATATGTATAAAAGTTCTTGTTCTGACATATAATTGAACTATTTTGCTATTAATTTAGGGAAATTTCGCACGTATATGATATGCTAAGGTTGGCATCGCTCCACTACAATGAGAAATATCTGATCCATGAAAAGCAGCAAATATAATTTCTAACCCACGTATCAGTCAGTAGAGGGAGAAATGAAGCCCCCTTTTGAAATAATAGTAATCCAGTCTAACTTAAGACTTAATTCTGTATCAACAACACACTGCCCTGCTGCATTTCCCAAAGAACTGTCTACGTTTTTGCACTTGACTGCTATGTATCCTGCTATAAAAAAAATAGATATTTTAAAGCATCATCATTCACGTCTTCAGTGTTACACACTGAATCACTGTGCTCGAAATCTAAGAGCAAGTTTTCGTCATCTGTAGCGACGTCAAATGATTTATCAGCTACTCTGATACATAAATCACTGGAGAGAAAACGTGCAAAATCTTCCTCAGTTTCATCAGCAGGTGTCGGGTACTTATCAGAAGCAGAATTCTCATTTCTGTCAACAGAAGTCAAAGCACCAGAAGACAAAGGTATTTCACTTGCACTTCCAGTCAGTATCAATAAACGAATTCTGTTTTTCACCTCGAAAAGTGTGGGATTGTTGTAGAAGACACCAAGGCCAAGAATTCTGGAAAAGAAATTTTCTAGACAAACTTGATTAAGTCTGGCTGTCAATATATAAGTATCTCCGGAATTTTTCATGTCACTTAAAATCCGTCTTGATTGCAATTTTATTTTTATTTTTTATTCATATGACGGCTTGGGCAGTGCGACGTGAAAATAGCTGTGCAGCCCTTCGGACATTCTGACGATCACGTCCACTAAGGCTGCTTGCACATTACACGATTTCGCAGGTATGGGAAAAAAAGCGTACGGGTTTAAATCTTGGTCGGTTGATTGTCATACTGAACGATTTTTAAACGTTAAACAAGAACAGATCTGAAGACGGTTCTGAATGAACCGAAACCGGTCATATGAATAAAAAAATTGCAATCAAGACGGATTTTAAGTAACAATATAAAATCACTGATTGCTGTTATCCCATAAGACATTATGTCTGTTTTTGCAAAATTTTTCATGTCATTGTAAAGTCCAAAACGTGAATTTATTGATATTATGAATCCTTTCTGAAATGGGAGAAGACTGTTTCTTTTTCCTACTCACATATTAGAACACATTTCAAGAAATCTTTTTAGATAGTTTTCCTGACTTCTGATACTAAACCTGTAACCCTCATCTTGAGGGTATCTCGAGTTCAGCACATCGAAAACATCGTTCGCCAGCTCAATGAAGCTTCCTTCGCCATCTTTATGCAGAACATATCTCACAGCTTGGGCAGCGCGACGTGAAAATAGCTGTGCAGCCCTTCGGACATTCTGACGATCACGTCCACTAAGGCTGCTTGCACATTACACGATTTCGCAGGTATGGGAAAAAAAGCGTACGGGTTTAAATCTTGGTCGGTTGATTGTCATACTGAACGATTTTTAAACGTTAAACAAGAACAGATCTGAAGACGGTTCTGAATGAACCGAAACCGGTCATATGAATAAAAAAATTGCAATCAAGACGGATTTTAAGTAACAATATAAAATCACTGATTGCTGTTATCCCATAAGACATTATGTCTGTTTTTGCAAAATTTTTCATGTCATTGTAAAGTCCAAAACGTGAATTTATTGATATTATGAATCCTTTCTGAAATGGGAGAAGACTGTTTCTTTTTCCTACTCACATATTAGAACACATTTCAAGAAATCTTTTTAGATAGTTTTCCTGACTTCTGATACTAAACCTGTAACCCTCATCTTGAGGGTATCTCGAGTTCAGCACATCGAAAACATCGTTCGCCAGCTCAATGAAGCTTCCTTCGCCATCTTTATGCAGAACATATCTCACAGCTTGGGCAGCGCGACGTGAAAATAGCTGTGCAGCCCTTCGGACATTCTGACGATCACGTTCACTAAGGCTGCTTGCACATTACACGATTTCGCAGGTATGGGAAAAAAATCGTACGGGTTTAAATCTTAGTCGGTTGATTGTCACACTGAACGATTTTTAAACGTTAAACAAGAACATCAGTTCCCTTCAAAGTGTGACCTGGTGCAATTATTATTATGGATCATGAACAAGTCATTGCGTTATGGATACTGTAACGACGTCGTAGAAGACAAGGGCGCAATCGCCTTCACTGGGTTCATCCAATTACTCTGGGACATGAGGAAGTCAGAATTTTCCACACATTATTTGCAGACCCGAGAAACGGCACCCGAAATTTTTTTAGCTACTTTCGTATGTCAGTTGGCTCCTTTCATGAATTGCACGGGAAACTGAAGAATGTTCTGAAACGCCAAAAGATGCAATACAGACACTGTACACAGCCTATTGAAATTCTGGCTGCTACTTTAAGGTAAGTTTTTAAATACAGCTTTGTTGATACTGGTGTTTGAACAAATATGCCATTGAAGCCTAAATAACACATGTATAAACTCTTATTGCTGTATTTTTTCAAATTCTACATATAAAATTATTTTATTGTATTTCTATTTACCAAAGTACCATAGAAACAGGAAAGATGGTTATGTAGTAAGGTGATATTGTAGTAGTAGGCAAAACAATAAAACACATGTAAAATAATCGATTTTATTTATTAGGCTAGATTTGAGATTATGTTATCAATAAAAACATAATTATGAACAAATATGAAATTCGGAAAATACAAACATTGTAGGTTTCTGATCAAATTATGGATTTCATTGTGTTTATTGATTTGGTAGGTTATTTGTGACGTTCCAAAAACAAATTGATGATATCAAATGAATAAATCGGAATATGAGGAATTACCTGAAGGAGAAATAGATGGACTTGCAACATTTTCGCTTTGTGGAGAGTCACTGTGAACAATTTCGTGCAGGGCATGTGATGTCTGTGTTTCTGGTTTGGATTGTCTACTTTTTTGGAGAGGCGTTTAATGGTGCGCTTCCTTTGAATGATTTTGCAGTCCACACATAGGTCTATGCTGATACAAGGAATGTTCTGCTACGCTAGTTGTAATCTGACTCGAAAAACTAGGCCCTGCATATTGTTGAGGTGGAAATGGAGGTCGTTGGATGTTTAAAAATGGTTATGGTTGGATAACTGCAGATGGCTGAGGCATACACCGAGGGAATGGCGAATAGATGGCATGGAAGAGGAGTATCTTGGTTGAGGATGAGGAACTGTTTGCTTCATTTTGTTTATGTTATCAATTACATTTAACACTCGCATTTGGAGCTGAAGGAATTCACTGTTAGAATGTTCGCCCCCGGTAGCTGAATGGTCAGCATGTCGGATTGTCAATCCTCTGAGCCCGGGTTCGATTCCCGGCTGGGTCGAGGAATTTTCTCTGCCCAGGGACTGGGTGTTGTGCTGTCATCATCATCCTATCATCAGAGCTTTGAGTGTTTTCATCTCAAGCTTGTCTGGTTTCTTATGTTTTCTTCCTCGTGTAAGACTGTATGGCAGGTTTACATTAGTAGAAATCGGAGTTGTAGCACCGGCACCTTAAGGCTCCCTGTCTTCGTCAAGTGTTCCTGGCTCAATTTCTGGGTCCAGGCTATCTACTGTATCCTTTTCGGTGGAGACCTTGTTTAAGAATTGAAGTTGATCTGAAAACAGATATTTCTCACGCTTTTTGGCCCCAGATCCACTTTTTCTGGCAGCTTTCTCATCTTTTTTTCGATTTTGTGAAACAGTCCAGAGGATGGTCCACCTTCCGCTCACCTCCTTACTTGCATAAATACAAATGTATTATCTGAGTATTTTTCATGAAAACTTTTTTTAATATTGTTGAGTTATGTAGTAATTAATGTTCAATTTTTTTAGATATTTGATGAGTGGCTGTACGTTTACGGATTTGCACTATAGCTACAGGGTTGTAATTTCAACGGCTAGAAAAATTGTTGAAGAAGTATGTGCAGTGATTTGGTCGGTAATGCGAAAAGAGTGTATTCCAACACAAACTTGTGGTACGTGGATGCCAATCGCTTCTGACTTTGAAAGTATCGCTAATTTCTCACATTGTCATGGCGCTGTCGATGGTAAGCATATAAGACTGACTGACTTGTCCGTTTGACTCTGGATCAATGTATTGCAGTTACAAAGATTACTTTTCTATTGTGTTTATTGCTGTAGCAGACGCAAAGTACAGATTTGTTTACGTTGATGTAGGGAGCTATGGTAAATATTGTGACTCATCAATATTTAAGAGGCCCAAATTGCGGAGATCAATAGAAAATGATTCATGTGGAACAAACTCTTTCAGGGATGGAGAGTCTAAAATACAATACTTCTTTGTTGGAGATGAAGCATTTGGCTTACACAAACACCTATTGAGACTCTTTGGAGGAAAACACTTAACAGTTGAGAAAAGAGTATTTAACTATCGATTTGCAGAGCACGAAGATATATGGAATGTGCATTCTTAGTAATAAATAGCGCGTGTTCCATTGGCCTATCAATGTGCAGCCACATTTTTCAGTGCTCATTGTCAATGCCTGCATCGTATTGCACACTATGTAGATGGCAGAGACGGACATATTGTTGAGGACACAACGACATTCACAGGCCTGGAAGACTTACCAGGGGAAACCACTACAAGAGGACGCTTGGCAGCAGTCAATTCCAGAATTGTGCTTAGCAGATATTTTGTCTCAGAAGTCGGAAGTGTACTCTAGCAAATGTCTAAAATATAATTTGGCAAATGTGAAACACAAGATTGTATGAAGTGCCTCTTCTGCAGATAGAAAATCAGTGTTCTGTAGCCTTCGTAAAATAAATTGCTTTTTTAAACTTTCAATACTATTTTATTTAGTTAGCCTTGTTACACCGCGACCACCTTATACTGAGAGAATAAATATCCCATGTTTTTAATTATTTACTTAACAAAATTTACGGAACTAACGACTAGGTGGTAAAATTCTGAGTAGACCAACTTCACACGGCCGTAACGCCTTATAAGGAAAAGTAAACTGTTGTGCAAATACAAATAAGTATTTACAATTAAGGGGGTTAGGACGTCAAACGGGTCGACTTGTAGCAGCAGAGGCACCACAGAACATTTTAATTTCCACTGTCTATACTTTTACAAGTAAATTCATAAAACTCGAGGGAGGACTTGAACCAAAGACCCCTCGTTCCACAGCTGCTCACGCTAACCACAGGACCACGGCGCTCCTGATCTCACCCTCTCTTGATGTTGCCTATCTTGCACATAGACAACTCGGTTTGTATATTTTGCTTATTTTTCCATAGTTCCACACAACTTCTTCCTGTTTTCTTGATTGATCTGTGTTCAGATTTTCAAGGCCTATCCACTGTGCCAACTTATAACTAAATCTGAGGGGAGTGCGATGGGGAGGTTCCCTTGTTAGTGTGAGACACATTACGTTTTATAAATGCAGCTTGCTTTATAATTTCTTTCGTGGGCTTAATTCTTTGTTCCAGTCGAATATTTTTAATCTTCAAATTAACCAATTCTTTTTTCAGTTCTTGAATTTCCTAGTCTTTAAGTAAAATTAGCGGATCAGTAAAAATGTCTGCGTTGCTGCGTTTTTTTTTTATTGTCACAGCGTCGTTCTCTCTCTTTTAGAACGCTGCCGGTGACATTCGCGGTACTAGGACCTTGAACTTCGAATATATTTCCGTACCAGTTTGATATTTTTTGAGACGGAGCAGCATTATCCTGTAGCAGTTTCCGTGTAGGTAGACCTAACAATTCATTCTGCAAGTATCGTTAGTAATCGCTTTCCCAAAAATGTTCAGAACAAATTCTTGCATTATTATCATTAATTTTGTCCCCTCGTTTCCACATATACTGTGGTTCAACATTTTGTGGAAAACGATGATAAATTACGCCTTCAGTCTTACGTCCGCTATTACTACATTCAGCAACTGCACAATACGACGTATTTGTAGACATAATTCTAAAAACGAAGCTACAAGACTCACGAAACAAACTCCTTGCCAGCTGAACACTCGGCAGGACAGGAAATACACACAAACTATGTACCACGAACTCACATGCACGCCTTCGATAGAAACACTGAGCGACACCATTTTAAACAAACTGCAGTCGGTGCCAGGTGACGTCACTGCTCGAGATTCATCATGGCGGAGAAAAGAGTGGGAGGCCGCATTTGCACTCCCGTGCATATACAATGTATCATATGTATAATCGCTGAAAACAGAAATTTCACTGTTCTTTTCGAAATATTACTGGTTTCTGTAATAGAAATAAAGGGGGCGTGGCAGCATACATGACCATAACTTTAAATTTTGGTATATATAGGTCATTTTTCAATTAAGTAAAAGTCTTCATTGATAGTGCAGAGTCTATGTGAACCTCATCCAATTCTGTTTTGATTTTTGTGGCAGTCGAACCTTCCAAATGAAAATGTTTAATAACAGCACGAAACTCGGTTTCCTCTTTCATCTTGTTGTTGTTGCTGTGGTCTTCAGTCCTGCGACTGGTTTGATGCAGCTCTCCATCCTACTCTACCCTGTGCAAGCTTCTTCATCTCCTAGTACTTACTGCAACCTACATCCTTCTGAATCTGCTTAGAGTATTCATCTCTTGGTCTCCCTCTATGATTTTTACCTTCCAAACTGCCCTCCAATGCTAAATTTGTGATCCCTTAATGCCTCAGAACATGTCCTACCGACCGGTCCCTTCTTCTTGTCGATTTGTGCCACAAACTTCTATTCTCCCCAATCCTATTCAATACTTCCTCATTAGTTATGTGATCTACCTATCTAATCTTCATCATTCTTTTTTGGCACCACATTTCAAAAGCTTCTATTCTCTTTTTGTCCGAACTATTCATCGTCCATGTTTCACTTCCATACATGGCTACACTCCATACAAATACTTTAAATCTATACTCGATGTTAACAAATTTCTCTTCTTCAGAAACGCTTTCCTTGCCATTGCCAGTCTACATTTTATATCCTCTCTACTTGGAAGATCGTCAGTTTTTTTTCTCCCCAAATAGCAAAACTCATTTACTACTTTAAGTGTCTCATTTCCTAATCTAATTCCCTCAGCAACACCCGACTAAATTCGACTACATTCCATTATCGTCGTTTTGCTTTTGTTAATGTTCATCTTATATCCTCCTTTCAAGATACTATACATTCTGTTCAACTGCTCTTCCAAGTTCTTTGCTGTCTCTGACAGAATTACAATGTTATCGGCGAACCTCAAAGTTTTTATTTCTTCTCCATGGATTTTAATACCTACTCCGAATTTTTCTTTCGTTTCCTTTACTGCTTGCTCAATATACAGATTGAATAACATCGGGGAGAGGCTACAACCCTTCTCACTCCCTTCCCAACCACTGTTTCCCTTTCGGGCCTCTCGACTCTGATAACTACCATCTGGTTTCTGTACAAATTGTAAATAGCCTTTCGCTCCCTGTATTTTACCCCTGTCACCTTTAGAATTTGAAAGAGAGTATCCCAATCAACATTGCCAAAAGCTTTCTCTAAGTCTACAAATGCTAGAAACGAATGTTTGCTTTTCCGTAATCTTTCTTGTAAGATAAGTCGTAAGGTCGGTATTGCCTCACGTGTTCCAACATTTCTACGGAATCCAAACTGATCTTCCCCGAGGCCGGCTTCTACCAGTTTTTCCATTCGTCTGTATAGAATTCGCGTTTGTATTTTGCAGCTGTGACTAATTAAACTGGTAGTTCGGCAATTTTCACATCTGTCAACACCTGCTTTCTTTGGGAATGGAATTATTTATTCTTCGTGAAGTCTGAGGGTATTTCGCCTGTCTCATACATCTTGCTCACCAGATGGTAGAGTTTTGTCAGGACTGGCTCTCCCAAGGCTGTTAGTAGTTCTAATGGAATGTTGTCTACTCCTGGGGCCTTCTTTCGACTCATGTCTTTCAGTGCTCTGTCAAACTCTTCACTCAGTTTGTTTCATAATAGTACAAAATTCCATTTGCTTAATTTTCATTGTAGTCGTCACACTGACCAATTTAGATGGTTGTTAACAATGGTTCGCGTTGTGTACGTTGTTCTCATTCTTTGTACACTCCTTGGAATACTCCAGCTGACCAACTATGAAGGCGCAACAAAAATGTTCCATCCTTCATGGAAATTTTCCAGGCTCATAACACGACTCTTGTACATGCGTTTGTAGGGTACTGTATAGTGTGAAAGTACTTTCTCTGTACTGAATACTACTGCATTTAGTAAACATTAGTTATACAGAATTCACTAGTACATCCAAAGATGACGTCATGAGACTGAGTATTATGTGCTTTGAAATTTTGGTTGGGGTGAAGGATGATTCTAGTACACTGATATTCAATAAAATGTATTGTTTGTCGTACCTGTTACTAATGTGTGAACACATTTGCCCAGCTTCTGTAGTATTTGAGAATTGCAAGGAAGAATTCTCTTATCACTAAGACTACAAAGCACGTTCATTAGCAAGAAGCAGCGCCTTTCGAAGCAGATTTACTTACTTATAGTCCGCCTCCCGTAGCGTAGCGGCAGCGTTACCCCCCACCACGGAAGAGGCCCGGGTTCGGTTCCCGGCAGGGGAATGTTTGTTGTGTGTTCATCTTTTTCATCATCATTGTCCCGCAAGTCGCCTAAGTGGCGTCCACTAAAAGGGACTTGCAATACGGCGGCCGAACTCCCCCGAATGGGACCTCCCGGCCAACAATGCCATACGCTCATTTCATTCATTTTACATACCCGAATAATAAAGTTGCTAACATGAAGTTCTCCATTAAATGTAGGAAAGTACGAAACACGGTTGCGAATAAAATTAAAGTAGAACACTAGAAATATTCGTATGTGAAATTAAAGCGAGCAGTTCGCACATAGATTCGTGGGCAGTAACAAATATATGTGAGTCCATAGAACACAGTACAACAAAACCAGCTTGTTTTTCTTGAAAAATATGGAATCACGTGCTCCACCCAATATTATGAATGCGAGTAAAAACTAGAAGAATACGAACAACATATTTACATTGCAATTCAAAGAGTGCAATAAAAACAAGGAGTAGTACCAGGAACACAATGACGAGAGGGACGAACTTGTGCATCATGTGATGTCGCAAAATTGGGTTTCACAAATAACTAAACCTTTCAACTGAGTTCCCAGGCACATATCTTACTAGACTAAGAAGTCTGCCCATGATGGAGAGAGAAAAAAAGAGTTATCATGCAAATCAAATTTTGAATTGCAAATTTCAATTTTTTACCGTATTTGTCGTTATCAAAGATAGCTGCTAGACCACAAGTGCTAGTGTTATTCTATGTTTCCGTGTCGTAACACAAGCCTTGCATTTCTTGTACTTTGATGTCACAGGGTAAAAATACTATGATCTCTTTCAGAGATGAATTGCTGCATTTTCCTAAATCGCCTCGTGGCTGTGAGTGAGAGAAGTTAGCGAGAAAGTGTCTGATGTTTATTTTGGCCTACACAATTGTAAGAAAACTAGCAGAGCTCCGTTTTATTTTGTGCCACTTGTTTTATAAAATCTGATGAAAAAAAAAGAACAGACCTCGTCTGTGGATTTTCAGTCATTCCAGCACCAGTCTCGATGTCAATACCCTCTTCAACTCAACAGGTGCTTCCATGCATTTTTCTGACCATAAAAACTTAATTCCCTTCTTTGACAGTTGCGTAAGCGGCCCTGTAGTATCCACAAACACCTTCACGAACTTTCTATAATAATTCGTGAGACCAAGGAAGATTGCATTTCCTTGGTTGTTAGTCGTACTGGAAACTCTTGCACCGTTTGTATTAACTTCAGATTGCTCTTCACACCATTCTTGCTAATAACATGGCCAAATAGTTAACCTTTTCCAGCACAAAGTGACATTTTTCCATGATGAGTGTCAAACGAGCGCCTTGTAAACTTTTTAACACTTCCCTCAGACCTTCTTAAAAAACGATTATATCATCAAGATATACAAGACACTGACGCGGTTTCAATCTCTTCAGCATCCGTACAGAAATTGTTGGAACGGTGCCAATGCATTCTTCAACTAAAACGACATCTTTATGTATTGATAGCGTCCCCAAGACGCAGAAAACGTCGTTTTCGGTCTATCTTCCAGAGCAACTTGTAACTGATTGTGCCCACTGTCTAGAAGTAGCGGCTTTGCCCTAGGTTATCTACCATCTCCATGAAGTTTGGAATTGGATAGGTATTTGTCATAGTCTTATTATTCAAACGGCTGTCATCACAATAAACTCGGTACTTTTTCGAGCCATCCATAGACTTCTTCGCCGCGATCGTAAGTCCTGTCCTACCAGGGGCACACTTATCTATGATTCTATCAGCCAACTGTTGATTCACAAATTCCTCCAAAGCTAGTTGCAGTGATCGTGAAATTCTGTACGGCCTTCAACACCACTGCTTCATTTCATGTCGGAATCATGTGTTGTGCTACTGGAGTAGCAGGCAATGACCCTCGCAGAAAAAAACAAATCTTGAAATTCTAGCAACAGATCCTCCATTTGTGTCCTATCTATTCCCCTTAAATGCTTCACATTTTCACAAATGCAGTCCTAGCAGAATCCTGTGTTTCATCACAACCAACACCCCCTATGCTGCACTCTTCCTCATCTGGAATCTCCATAGTAACCAATAACGTCCCCTTTAACAATTTAACTTCTTCAGCGACAAAATTATCCACATTGACATGTATTACTTTCCCTCTGTCGCTCTCTTGAATGCAAACAATACTACGTTTCACCAAACAACATGACACATCCAATATTTCACTACCCTCTAGCGGTTATCTTACAATGACAAATCAACTGGTAATTCAGCCTCCACATTCACCCACAGCGATTTCCAAGTGACTCCTGACACACAGTAATGCGAATCAAGTCTTAATGTCACTGCTAGTGGTTTAAATGGATTGTTTTGCACATTAGATTTTCCTTGTGGCAGATCACCATTGACACCAATTTCATCTAGTCGGAGTGTCTTCCCACCTAGTTCTACTGCATGTCATCAAAGGTCAATTACAGTACGATGCTGATGCAGAAAGTGCAACCTAGGATCATGCTGTACACCTCACTTACATGCAATACCACTTCTACACATTGCTTATTCCTGGTTGCCTCGAACAAGAAACTCATCACTGCTGACCCAATAGCCATATATCACTGCCCCCTACACCACACAGATAATAGTGTGGTGGGTTCAAACGCCTCTTTGCCACTAACTCTCCTGTGTCCGCTAAGACATTTACCCCTGCATATAATAAAACTTCATATTTCGACCATCTATCGCACCCATTATGGCACATTCCGCCTCTGCATTCGTTCTCAGTACATTTACTTTTACTGGAACTCCTGTCAGTGGCTTGAGGTCCCATCCTGAGTTTAACAGACCCTTCCTTCCCTCTGGACCACCTCTGTTACCATCCCTACATTCTTGTTAGTGACCTACACCCCCTCCCGTACTACAACCCAGTATAATTTTTGGCTACCTCTATTACCCCCATCATTCCTTTGTGGGTGGCAGCACTGGCTTTGCTTATGGCCAGTTTGCCCACAATTAAAAACCTTTGCATTCAACACAAATAGATGTCACTGATCCCTCACTCCTCTCGATTCGCCATTTTCGCTGTATTCCAGTGCTTACCTAAATCCAGCCTGGAAATCTTTAGGTGCTCCTGTATACACACCTTCCTAGACATCTACGATGCAAAGCCTAACCGGTAAACATCGAGAGCTCACTGCTCAATCTCCTGCAACACTACTTTGTTCACCTCGTCATTCTGCAATAACTTATAAGTGTGAACTCTCAGCCGGCCGGAGTGGCCGAGCGTTTCTAGGCACTACAATCTGGAACCGCACGATCGCTACGGTCGCAGGTTCGAATCCTGCCTCGGGCATGGATGTGTGTGATGTCCTTAAGTTGGTTAGGTTTAAGTAGTTCTAAGTTCTAGGGGACTGATGACCTCAGAAGTTAAGTCCCATAGTGCTCAGAGTCATTTGAACCATTTTCGTGAACACTCAACTTCCTAATCGTATCTGCGAAATTCCCTGCTGCCTCATTATACCTCCTGGACACGGTACCTAACTCCTCCCAAAAAACAGCGCACTATTCTGCTTCCTGTAACGTTGTTCCAATCGCTGTCTCAGTTGTTCAAAGGTCTCTGATTTACCTAAAGCTTCTGTGGACCTTACAAACAACCTCACTTACCCCGTGCAACGTAACGTCGCATTCTGCAATGTCTACTTATCCAACCAACACCCTAAGTTAGCTGATGATCTTCTCCAAATGCTCCCACATCCTCAGAAGCCGTGCCTAAGAAGGGAGAAACAATGTTACCAAAAGCTGGATCCGCTCCTAGAACCTGAGACCACAACAATTCTGTTTTGTAATCCCCCTCCACCAATAAATTACTTACAACCACATTATTCGCTCTCAACTGAGCTACTACCTGACTAACTAACGATTGCAAAGCTCCTCACAGGCAACATATTCTGTCTCTGGCTTTGCCACTGCCTCGATCTTACTCAATTTCACGACTCAGAAAAACACAGAGAAATGACGAAACTAATGTAGAAATTACAGGTAGTCGCAGAGTACTCTATTAACATACATCTTCTTCCTAATTATCAGCTACCTGGACTCCCTACACCGTCTAGATGTGTGCCCTAAACGATTACATGTAAAGCGAATCACTGCTATCTATTTAGACCAAGGGGCAGAGTGCCCAAGCAAATTACACTGTGTACATGGGACAGGCACCAAACACTCCTCTGTAGAATTTCCCTTAAACTGTGATTACTCAGCTGGCTCTTGTGGTCTGGTAATCCTTGCATAATTATGTTCCCCAATCTTCGACCCATCACCATATAGGATAAAAAACAGTCTCACTCATCCTACCGACAGTATTGTGGCCTGTGGCTCAGGTGATGCACTGCAGGGGTGGGAGCCCTCCGCTGGCGACTGCAGTGAAATCGACCCTCCTGGTATCAATCTGTAGCATGCTCGTGACCGAGTGAGTGGTGGTGACAGGTCGTGGGGCCCAGGGCAAACAACGTTAACAAGTATAAAGAACTTTATTGACACTGATACATCGCATAGCAAAGCAGCCACGCCTCTCGCTGCTGATCCTGGCCGTTGTACTGGCAACAGCTCCTGCCGGCCCTGCTGCTGAGACAGCATTTTGTTCAGCCTCTGTAGGCCATGGGCGTTGATATCAATGGCGAGTCATGTTGAGTTGCGACGCAGTTCCACTCGGGAGATGGCCCTTCTGCTCTGCATGTAGTCGCGGTCACAGTGTGAAGATTCTGTGGTGTGCTACACTCAACCTGCTGTCCTAAGACAGAAGTCTTCTGGCAGCTCTCTTCGTGGCGCCAAGCCCCGCTAGGAACTCGGCATTGGAGAGACTGACCGGTTCTAGGCGCTACTGTCTGGAACCGCACGACCGCAACGGTCGCAGGTTCGAATCCTGTCTCAGGCATGGATGTGTGTGATGTCCTAAGGTTAGTTAGGTTTAAGTAGTTCTAAGTTCTAGGGGACTGATGACCTCAGAAGTTAAAGTCCCATAGTGCTTAGAGCCATTTGAACCATTTTCGTCACCAACTTCCTAATCGTATCTGCGAATTTCCCTGCTGCCTCATTATACCTCCTGGACACGGTACCTAACTCCTTCCAAAAAACACCGCACCATTCTGCTTCCTGTAACGTTGTTCCAACCCCTGTCGGACGTCAGATCGGTAGGGGTGAGACACCAAGACTTGTGAAGGGATTAGTACAGACAGCAGATGCCGCCCAGTTTCGGACCCATAGCAGCAGCTGGTGGAACCAAGATGTCTTGCTGTTCAACATCGCTCTGGTATCGTGGTGGTACTCTTGGCTTCTGGCGATAACAAGTGATCCCTGCCTTCAAATCTACACTTGTTTACATGCCTCCAGTGTCCAGCTGTGCCACTTACAACCGGCGCGTGGACACGTTGCCGAAACAAGAGAATTTCGGTGTCCCACTTGCTGTACTGTTAAGTCTGTGCTGTGCTGTTTATCGCTGAGCTCGGCTATTCCCACTGTGCAAACGAATGGTAACGAGATGGGGAGCTATTAATATCAATGGGGGCTACTCTGGGAAGAAGGTAGAGCTGGCAGAGGCTGCAAGTAAGATGGGGTCGGACGTTTTAGCTGTTAGTGACATTCGGGTAAGGGGTGAGAAAGAAGAGGAAGTGGGAGAATACAAGGTCTACCTGTCAGGAGCCAAAGCAGGAATAGCACACTGGGGTGTAAGGCTTTACATCAGGAAAGAAATGGAACCCAGCGTAGTTGCAATAAGGTATGTAAACGAACGACTGATGTGGATAGATTTGACAGTGTCTAACAAGAAAATTAGGATTGTGTCAGTATATTCGCATTGTGAAGGGACAGATTAAGATAAGACGGATAGTTTTTATGACGCACTCAGTGATGTAGTTGTTAGAGTAAAGGACAAGGACAGTGTTCTGCTCATGGGTGATTTTAATACCAGGATTGGAAATCGAACAGAAGGGCTTGAAAAGGTTATGGGTAAATTTGGAGAGGACATGGAGGCCAACACGAACGGGAAACAACTCTTGGGTTTCTATGCCAGTTTGGGCTTAGTAATCACAAACTCCTTTTTTAGACATAAGGACATTCACCGGTATACTTGGGAAGGCAGGGGAACCAGATCTGTCATTGACTATATAATAACAGATCAGGAATTCAGGAAGGCTGTGAGGGACACACGTGTATTCAGGGGATTCTTTGATGACACTGATCACTATTTAATCTGCAGTGAAATTGGTATTGTGAGGCCGAAAGTGCAGGAGGTTGGATCCATATGTAGGAGGATAAGAGTGGAGAAACTTCAGGATAAGGAAATCAGGCACAAGTACATAACAGTGATCTCAGAAAGGTACCAGTTAGTTGAATGTAGTCATTGGAAAAGGAATGGACAAGGTACAGGGACACAGTTCTAGAAGTGGCTAAAGAATGTCTTAGAACAGTAGTGTGTAAAGGTAGGATGAAGCAAACAGCTTGGTGGAATGACACAGTCAAGGCAGCCTGTAAAAGGAAAAAGAAGGCGTATCAAAAATGGCTACATACCAGAACTCAGGTAGACAGAGAAAGTTATGTTGAAGAAAGAAACGAAGCCAAACAGATAATTGCAGCATCCAAGAAGAAATCTTGGGAAGACTTTGGAAACAGGTTGGAGACTTTGGGTCAAGCTGCTGGAAAATATTCTGGAGTGTAAATAGCAGATTTCGAAAGGGAGGTAAGAAGGAAATGACAAGTATTTTGGACAGGTCAGGAAAACTGGTGGTGAATCCTTTTGATGCCTTGGACAGAAGGAGGGAATATTTTGAAGAGTTGCTCAATGTAGGTAAAGCCCTACTTGATGTAAAGCCCTACACCCCATTGTGCTATTCCTGCTTTGGCTCCTGACAGGTAGACCTTGTATTCTCCCACTTCCTCTTCTTTCTCACCCCTCAATGTTTCAGATTTCAATGTACAATGGGATAGGAATAATGATGGAAATAGGATCACATTTGAGGAAGTGGAGAAAATGGGCAATAGATTGCAGTACAATAAAGTGGCTGGGGTGGATGAAATTAAGTCGGAACTCATCAAATACAGTTGAACGTCAGGTCTTAAATGGCTACACAGGATAACTGAAATGGCGTGGGAGTCGGTACAGGTTCCATCAGACTGGACGAAAGCAGTAATCACACCAATCTTTAAACATGGAAACAGAAAAGATTGTAACAACTACATAGGTATCTCTTTAATCAGCATTGTGGGTAACACCTTCTCAGGTATTGCTGAAAGGAAATTGCGAGTATTAGTTGAGGACAAATTGGATGAAAATCAGTGTGGGTTTAGGCCACTTAGAGATTGTCAGGACCAGATCTTTAGCTTACGGAAAATAATGGAGAAGTGTTACGAGCGGAACAAGGAATTGTATCTATGCTTTATAGATCTAGACAAGGCATATGACCGGGTTCCTAGGAGGAAGTTATTGTCTGTTCTACGAGAATATGGAATAGGAGGCAAACTTTTGCAAGCAATTAAAGGTCTTTACATACATAGTCAGGCAGCAGTTAGAGTTGACGGTAAGTTGAGCTCTTGGTTGAGAGTAGTTTCAGGGGTACGAAAGGTGGCAACCTGTCTCCACTGTTGTTCATACTATTTATGGATCATATGTTGAAAACAATAGACTAGCTGGTGAGATTAATATATGTGAACACAAAATAAGCAGTCTCGCATATGCGGATGACTTAGTTGTGATGGCAGATTCAAAATATGGCTCTGAGCACTATGGGACTTAACATCTATGGTCATCAGTCCCCTAGAACTTAGAACTACTTAAACCTAACTAACCTAAGGACATCACATAACACGCAGGCATCACGAGGCAGAGAAAATCCCTGACCCCGCCGGGAATCGAACCCGGGAACCCGGGCGTGGGAAGCGAGAACGCTACCGCACGACCACGAGATACGGGCTGATGGCAGATTCGATTGAAAGTTTGCAAAGTAATATTTCAGAGTTAGATCATAAATGTAAGGACTATGGTATGAAGATTGGCATCTCCAAAACGAAAGCAATGTCAGTGGGAAAGAGATATAAACGGATTGAGTGCCAAATAGGAGGAACAAAGTTCGAACAAGTGGACGGTTTCAAGTACTTAGGATGCATATTCTCACAGGATGGCAGCATAGTGAAAGAACTGGAAGCGAAATGTAGCAAAGCTAATGCACTGAGCGCTCAGCTACAATCTACTCTCTTCTGCAAGAAGGAAGTCAGTACCAAGACTAAGTTATCCTTGCACCGTTCAATCTTTCGACCAGCTTTGTTGTATGGGAGCGAAAGCTAGGTGGATTCAGGTTACCTTATCAATAAGGTTGAGGTGACGGATATGAAAGTAGCTAGGATGATTGCAGGTATGAGTAGATGTAAACAATGGCAGGAGGGTGTCCACAATGAGGAAATCAAAGAAAAACTGGGAATGAACTCTATAGATGTAGCAGTCAGGGCGAACAGGCTTAGATGGTGGGGTCATGTTACACGCATGGGTAAAGCAAGGTTAGCCGGCCGCGGTGGTCTCGCGGTTCTAGGCGCTCAGTCAGGAACCGCGTGACTGCTACGGTCGCAGGTTCGAATCCTGCCTCGGGCATGGATGTGTGTGATGTCCTTAGGTTAGTTAGGTTTAAGTAGTTCTAAGTCCTAGGGGACTGATGACCTCAGATGTTAAGTTCCATAGTGATCAGAGCCATTTGAACCATTTTTTTTGAAAAGCAAGGTTACCTAAGAGACTCATGGATTCAGCAGTAGATGCTAGGAGGAGTCGGGGTAGACCAAGGAGAAGGTACCAGGATTCGGTTAAGAATGATTTTGAAGTAACAGGAAGTTTCATATCAGCGCACACTCCGCTGCAGAGTGAAAATCTCATTCTGGTAACAGACTTAACATCAGAAGAGCCACCAATAGGGGACCATGGAGGAATTTTATAAGGGGGACTATGCTCCAGACTGAACGCTGAAAGGTATAATCAGTTTTAAATGATGATGATGACGAGTAAGTGACGAAAATGGTGGAACTTGAACTCAGAACCATCCAAAACAGAATCCCAGTGTCAGGGAAGGGGCAGGTGAATCTGTCCACCATGTCAAGGTGACAGGCTGGTTACCAATAATGTCTGAAAATTGCTCAAACTGAAAAAATATTAGTGCTAGTGCCAGGACTTAAACCCAGAACATCCCAGGTGCAAATCCATGTGTGAAAAAGAGGGGGGGGGGGCTTTGTACGCCGGTCAAGTGAGCCTGCTTGTATTTTCTGCCAGAGGAAGGGGAGGATTGACATCACAAAAGAAAGTAGTTCAAGGTACTATTAGGAAATATGTGCTTCAGTTTGCTTTTCCCTGCTACTGTCGTCTGACACTGTATTGTGCACATTTACAATGTTTTGCAATTTAAGATGTCCTTCACTCGATCATTCTCGAGAATTACGCCGCCTATTTCTTAACTGTTGTAAATGGAGCAAAAGACTAGTTATAAACTTTCACTAACTTTGGAAGAACCATAGAAGGAAAAACATTCATTAAACATACGGATAAGTATAATTGGAGATTTTGACACTTCAAGACTATGAAGGGAGTTCGTTAGATCTCTGAGCTGATCCACTTGATCATAGCAGGTACGGGATGGAAAGGGAAAGGGTATTATCATACAACGGAGTAAGAGTTGCAGTATGTCCAAAAGTGATGCAAAATAATTTGTGAGGTAGTTGAGTACAAGAATCGTGAATATAGTACGTGTGAGGCTGTATCTTTGAGCAATATCAGCTTGAGAATGGACAAGTGCAGGTATTGTTTTTGATATCAAAACCAACAATATTTAGATTAATATTTCCTTCCTGTAACTGCTTTTTAAATCAAATCAAAGTCAAATTAAGCGGCTTTCCTTTACAGAATAAAAGTCATCTTGGTAAGTACCGGTGCTCTCTTTGCGAAAAATTTGCTTAAACATGAAACTGGGACTTTTCTGTTTTAAGTACCCGTAATCTGATGTCTTTCCAAATAAATTTTAAGCTAGACCCTGATAGAAGAAAATATCCTTTGTGTCCCAATCCATTGTTTCAAAAAAAGTCAAGTATATAACAAACCAGCGAAAAAAATTTCCTATCGCAGAACGAAAAAGCGAACGGGGTACGAATTGTCTCATTATACTTTCCTCACCACCTTTAAAAATTTTCCCAAAAATATTGGCATGCGAACATATTCACGCTGTTTTTAATATGCAGCTCACCTCCCACGCCCACAGGCTTCCCTAACTATAACTCGTTCACACCCATTTGTTCATTGCTGTGATTCGTTCATACCTATCCACTCTCACTTGCCCATTCTCACTCACTCAATCCAACTCATGCCATTCTTTGTGTCGCTCTCATTGCCACTGTCTCCTGTCTCACAGCCACAATCTCCTCGTTCTTTCCTACTACTACTGTGTCCTCTCACTATCACTCTCTTCCTCTTGCTCTCTCTTACTGCTACTATCTCATTCATTCCGTTCCACTGCTGCTGTTCCTTCTCAGAGTCACTATCCTTCCCTTTCTCGTTGTCATTGTTATATAATCTGTCTCTCATGATCACTGTCTCTCACTCATTTCCACTTTCTTCTTCTGTTTATTCCTGTCCCACTAGCATTGTCTCCTTCACTCTTTTCCTAGCACTGTTCTGTCACTGTCAACTATGTTCCAGTGTCACTGCCTCCCTCTCTCTCTCACACACTGTCATTGTCTCCTTCCCCCTTTCTACACCATAGTCGCTGTCTACTGTCTTCCAGTATTTACGACTTTTCTGTCTCTGTCTCACTGCCACTGTCTCCTTATCTATCAGCATAAAAACGCGCAAATAAGTTCGCATGCCAAAACTGTTTGGAAAATTTTAAAGGTGCTAAGGAAGATAGAATGAGGCAGCTGGTACCCCACTTTTCAGTCTGTCTTTTAAATTAAACAGGAGAATATACGCCTTTTTTGTGCTCCGATAGGGGAATTTTCCGCTGGTTCACTCTTTTTCTCTGGCAGAGCAGGGCATGTCACTCATATGAAAATAACTTTATGGGTCAGTAAAATTTTGTGTGAAACTGAAATAACTCAACGCTGATTTTACACTTCAGACTGGAGTCTACAGGCACAAAAGTTCTACATGTGATTTGGTACTATAACATGGGGTTTTCAGAGCCATTCTTATCATAACGGAGGCACTTTACAGAATATTTCTGTGTGCTACGCCACTTTATAAACCACGTCTTCGCCTCACACTTGACTTTACGTGTACAATTTGGGCAACGTTAAACCTTTCTACCTCGGAAAGGATAGCGATATCACGAAAAACATCAAGGCTGAACGACACCTGGATCTTAGGGATGTATAGTAAAAATTACATCCATTTTCCGTGCATCGGAATCTGCGGTATTTGGGCGGACGGGGGTTTCTCATAAATATTTTATAAAACGGGAAGATGGTATTACCAGATAAATGCCTAGAGTATATAAGAGAATATAACATTAAATTTTGAGCAATCTGCTGCAATTATTTATTATTTAGATTTCCCTTCACACATGATTTTACATACATATTTTACGTGTACATGTAAGGTAACTTTGAAATTCCTTATCTCTGAAATGGATAAAGATGTCAAGAAAATTTTCGAGGCTGTTCGAGATCGGGATCTTAGAAGAATATAGTAAAAGTTTCAGCCATTTGCTGTGCTTAGTCGTCTTGGTATCCGCGGCTCGGTTCTGGTACGAAAAATTAAAAAAAAAACCTTATTGGAGGATTTAACCATTCAACTAATGGTTCCTCCATAAGCTCCTTAAGGACCACTGTAGACAACGTCAAATGCAAAAAGAAGCAAATGATTTGCTCCGTTCGCCCAAGCAGGAGGAACTGTGCAGTATTCATACTTTGATCCTGAACTGTGGGATAGTGAAACTCAGACAATGTTCCATTGTGTATACAAATAGTCCCTATGCCAAAGACTATCAAATACACTAAACCCTACCTTTCTATCACCAATACTACCCGAGGTATGAGCCCCGGAAGCACCCTGTATTTAAGTGCGGCGTTTCGAAACACTACTGGCCATTAAAATTGCTACACCAAGAAGAAATGCACATGATAAACGGCTATTCATTGGACAAATATATTATACTAGAACTGACATGTGATTATATTTTCACGCAGTTTGGGTGCATAGATCCTGAGAAATCAGTACCCAGAACAACCACCTCTGGCCGTAATAACGGCCTTGATACGCCTGGGCATTGAGTGAAACAGCTCGGATGGCGTGTGCAGGTACAGCTGCCCACGCAGCCTCAACACGATACCACAGTTCATCAAGAGGTGTGACTGGCGTATTGTGGCGAGCCAGTTGCTCGGCCACCACTGATCAGACGTTTTCTATTGGTGAGAGACCTGGAGAATGTGCTGGGCAGGGCAGCAGTCGAAAATTTTCTGTATCCAGAAAGGCCCGTCCAGGACCTGCAACATGCGGTCGTGCATTATCCTGCTGAAATGTAGGTTTTCGCAGGGATCGAATGAAGGGTAGACCCACGGGTCGTAACACATCTGAAATGTAACGTCCACTGTTCAAAGTGCCGTCAATGCGAACAAGAGGTGACCGAGACGTGTAACCGATGACACCCCATACCATCACGCCGGGCGATACGCCAGTATGGCGATGGCGAATACACGCTTCCAATGTGCGTTCACCGCGATGTCGCCAAACACGGATGCGACCATCATGATGTTGTAAACAGAACCTGGATTCATCCGAAAAAATGACGTTCTGCCATTCGTGCACCCAGGTTCGTCGTTGAGTACACCCACTGTAGGCGCTCCTGTATGTGATGCAGCGTCAAGGGTAACAACAGCCATGGTCTGCGAGCTGATAGTCAATGCTGCTGCAAACGTCGTCGAACTGTTCGTGCAGATGGTTGTTACCTTGCAAACGTCCCCGTCTGTTGACTCAGGGATCGAGACGTGGCTGCTTGATCCGCCTGTCATCTCGACTGTTAGTGATACGAGGCTGTTGGGATCCAGCAAGGCGTTCCGTATTACCCTCCTGAACCCACCGATTCCATATTCTGCTAACAGTCATTGGATATCGACCAACGCGAGCAGCAATGTCGCGATACGATAAACAGCAATCGCGATAGGCTACAATCCGACCTTTATCAAAGTCGGAAACGTGATGGTGCGCATTTGTCCTCCTTACACGAGGCACCACAACAACGTTACACCGGACAACGCCGGTCAACTGCTGTTTGTATATGAGATATCGGTTGGAAACTTCCATCATGTCTGCACGTTGTAGGTGTCGCCACCGGCGCCAACCTTGTGTGAATGCTCTGAAAAGCTTATCATTTGAATATCGCAGCATCTGCTTCCTGTCCGGTTTTAAATTTCGCGTCTGTAGCACGTCATTTTCGTGGTGTGGCCAGTAGTGTAGGTAGCACATGGTGTCGCATCCGTACCGAATAAAAGGACACGTGCCGTCTATCACAAACTTAGTCGAGTCACCGACAAGCGTTTGATGGGCCAGGGCTGAAGTGCACACTTTCTATCAGGCCACTTGTGTGACGTCGATGAGATATAGACAAGAAGGCGATGAACAGAGTGGCGGAAAGTGATATTCGCTTCAGCGGTAATTAAGAAAGACAACAAGGAATAAGGCTTCTCTTAATAGCTTGCTGTTTTGTCTACCTTCGAGGTGCCACATGCTTCATCCATAAAAAAAAACTAATTTTGTCATGATTCACGCTAAAACACACCAAGGAAACGACCCGGTCCATAGGGATTTCAGGTACGATACTGCTCAGAGGCAAGAAGTTTTAGTAGTCAACTAACCTTTTGCTCACGCCTTCGCCCACCTAAGAATATATCACGTATGCTTCACACATATAAATATTTCATATGTATTTAACATACATCCTAAGACGATAGATTACGCACCACGAAGGAATTCTCCGAATGGAACGAAAATTGGTAGATGTGATGTACATGTACAGACAAACAAATGACATCAATTTCGGAAAAACTATATGATCTACACAGAAGATAGAGGTTTACAAATTGAGTAAGTCAATAACGCGTTGGAGCCGGCCGCTGTGACCGAGCGATTCTAGACGCTTCAGTCTGGAACCACGCGACTGCTGCGGTCGCAGGTTCGAATCCTGCCTCGGGTATGGATGTGTGTGATGTCCTTAGGTTAGTTAGGTTTAAGTAGTTCTAAGTTCTAGGGGACTGATGACCTCAGATGTTAAGTCCTATAGTGCTCAGAGCCATTTGAACCATTTTTAACGCTTTGGCCACCTCTGGCCCGTATGAAAAAAGTTATTCGGCTTAGCAATGATTGACAGAGTTGTTGATGTCCTCCTGGGGGATATCGCGCCAAATTCTGTCCAATTGGCGTGTCAGATCGTCAAAATCCCTGGTTGGAGGGCCCTAGTCATAATATTCCAAACATTCTTAATTGGTGAGAGATCTGGTGAACCTGCTTGCCAAGGTAGGGTTTGTCAAGCACGAGGATAAGCAGTGCAAACTTTCACGACATGTGGGCAAGTAAGCCCAGGATGGGTCGCCCTGAAGGACAACAAAGCAGGACGTAGAATTTTGTCGACGTACCACTATGTTTTAGGGGTGCCGTGGATGACAGCCAAAGAGGTCCAGCTATGAAAAAAAAATTGATACCCCAGACCATCATTCCTGGATATCTGGCCATGTGGTGGGCAACAGTCAGTTTGGTAACACTGTCCGGGGCGTCTCCAGACACGCGTTCGCTGGTCATCACCGTTCAGTTCGAAGTGGGACTCATCAGTGAAGACGATTCTACTACAGTCAATGAGGTTCCAGGCGGAAGACGTGTCTCGAAACGATCCACACAGTGGTGGGATACCAACCTGACTGTGGCCTGCCATATGGCCTAACAACCAGGAGTGGTGAAGAGAGTAGGTTCTGTCTGTATGCGGGATGGATGTACACAGGGATGGTGCAGACCTGGTGAGCTGCCTATTCCACAGTGCATTCGTCCACAATACACAGGTCGCTTCCCAGGCTTCATGGCGCGGGTAGCCGTCAGTTACGTCGTACAATTCGTTGGTCGACCTTTGGTTTCTTCAAAGTACTAGGTGACTATGGTTTTTACCTATGCAGGGCTTCTTTTCAGAAAGTAACTGGTATATGTCCAGGTTTGGATGAAATCGATACAGAGGTTTCAGAGGAGACGCACAGTGATTTTTGTACATATACAGGGTATTTCAGAAGTGGTGGTCAATATTCAGGGCCATGACAGGAATGATAATTCCAAACAATAAAGTGAAACATACATGGGCTCTAAAATGCATACCTTAAGAGCTATGAGCAGTTCTTGATTTTCAATACTGTGAAACAAACCTCTTCTACTGAAAGCTCTTTGCATTCCATATTTTGCGAAGTGGTAGTATGGACCAAAACAAGAAAAAAAGTCCAGTAAGCATCGGCTCTAAAATGCATACCATAAAAGTTATGAGCATTTGTTCATTAGAAGGGCTGTATTTCAAAGTAGTGAAGATGACAAGTGCTCATAGGTCTTAAGGTATATGTTTTAGAACACAAGTTTACTGGACATTTTTTCTTGTTTAGATCCATACTACCACTTCCCAAAATATGGAAAGCAAAGAGCCTGGAGCAGGAGAGATTTGTTTCACAGTATCGAAGATCAAGAATTGCTGATAGCTCTTAAGGTATGTGTTTTAGATCCCATGTTTATTTGACTTTTTTGTTTCGAATGATCGTTCCTGTCTTATCCCTGAATATTGACCACCACTTTTGAAACACCATGTGTATAAAGTAGACGTTTTTCTGGTTTCAAACTAAATGACTATAAGGCGGCCGTAGAATTCCGCTGCACGTCAGATAAAACAGCTAATAGCTCCACGTAGCAATAAATACCAGGAGAGATATCTTACGCAAGCTTATCGACGCAGATGGCTGCAATCAGTGTAAAGTCATTAGTTGGAAAAAGGCTGATGCCGAAGAGATTAAGATCCGTTCAAGTGGTTGCGCAAAGCATTCTACAGGATAACTTCAAGGACGTCGGCGGCCGATCAAGATGAGGAAACAACATGGCGTAAACAGGTTTAAATGTTACGGTAAGCTTAACCCTACCGTATATGAACGGCGGTCTGCTGTCTTCCGATTTCAAGTTACAGATACGGAAACTGGACAATCAATAATGGGCAGAAGATTAGCGCCTTTCAGTAAGGTCTATACTACACAGCGATCCAATCAGTAATTACACTGACCGATAAAAAATGCAACGTCAAAAAATAATTAATGTAGAGTAATGAAATTTCGGGAGTACGTTTGTCAAGGTAACATATTTAACTAACTGACATCGCAAGAACACAGCTTAATGTAAGCGCGAGATACGCCATTGTAAATGTGAAATGCTGATACATTAATGACCAGTGTAACCGCCAGAATATTGAATGCAAGCATACAAACATGCATGCATTGTGTTGTATGGGTGCCGGCTGTCAGTTTGTGGGTTGGAGTTCCGTGTCTGTTGCAATTCGACAGTCAAAACAGGGACGGTTAATGAGATTTGTGGATGATGCTGGAGTTGTCGTCCTTTGATATCCATACGTGCTCGAATGGAGACAGATCTGGTGGTCGAGCAGGCCACAGCAACATGTCGACACACTGTAGAGCATGTTGGGTTACAACAGCGGTATGTGGGAGAGCGTTATACTGTTGGAAAACATCCCCTGGAGTACTGTTCACGAATGGCAGCACAACAGGTCGAATCACCAGAACGATGTACAGATTTGCAGTAAGGGTGCGTGGGATGACCACGAGAGCGCTGCTGCTGTCATACGAAATCGCACGCCAGACCTTAACTCCAGGTGTAGATGCAGTGTGTCTAGCGCGCAGACAAGTTGGTTGCAGGTCCTCCTCAACTGGCCTCCTTCTAACGAACAAACATCCACCAATGGTACCGAAGCAGAACCAGCTTTCATTATAAAACGCAACAGACCTCCATCGTGTCCTCAAGCTCTCGTCTGACTCCACTGAAGTTACACTACTGGCAATTAAAATTGCTACACCACGAAGGTGACGTGTTACAGACACGAAATTTAACCGACAGAAAGAAGATGCTCTGATATGCAAATGGCTAGCTTTTCAGAGCATTCACACAAGGTTGGAGCCGGTGGCGACACCTACAACGTGCTGACATGAGGGAAGTTTCCAACCGATTTCTCATACACAAACAGCAGTTGACCGGCGTTGCCTGGTGAAACGTTATTGTGATGCCTCGTGTAAGGAGGAGAAATGCGTACCATCACGTTTCCGACTTTGATAAAGGTCGGATTGTAGCCTATTGCGATTGCGGTTTATCGTATCGCGACATTGCTGCTCGCGTTGGTCGAGATCCAATGACTTTTAGCAGAATATGGAATTGGTGGGTTCAGGAGGGTAATACGGAACGCCTTGCTGAATCGCAACGGCCTCGAGTCACTAGCAGTCGAGATGACAGACATCTTATCCGCATGTCTGTAACGGATCATGCAGCCACGTCTCGATCCCTGACTCAACAGATGGGGACGTTTGCAAGGCAACAACCATCTGCACGAACAGTTCGACGATGTTTGCAGCAGCATGGACTATCAGCTCGCAGACCATGGCTGCGGTTACCTTTGACGCTGCATCACAGACAAGAGCGCCTGCAATGGTGTACTCAACGACGAACCTGGGTGCACGAATGGCAAAACGCCTTTTTTTTTTTTTTTTTTTTTTTTTTAGATGAATCCATGTTCTGTTTACAGCATCATGATGGTCGCATCCGTGTTTGGCGACATCGCGGTGAACGGACATTGGAAGCGTGTATTCGTCATCGCCATACTGGCGTATCACCCGCCGTGATGGTATGGAACGCTATTGGTTACACGTGTCGATCTCCTCTTGTTCGCATTGACGGCACTTTGAACAGTGGACGTTACATTTCAGATGTGTTACGACCCGTGGGTCTACCCTTCATTCGATCCCTGCGAAACCCTACATTTCAGCAGGATAATGCACGACCGCATGTTGCAAGTCCTGGACGGTTCTTTCTGGATACAGAAGATGTTCGACTGCTGCCCTGACCAGCACATTCTCCAGATCTCTCACAATTGAAAATGTCTGGTTAATGGTGGCCGAGCAACTGGCCCGTCACAATACACCAGTCATTACTCTTGATGAACTGTGGTATCGTGTTGAAGCTGCATGGACAACTGTACCTGTACACGCCATCCAAGCTCTGTTTGACTCTATGCCCAGGTGTATCAAGGCCGTTATTATGGCCAGAGGTGGTTGTTCGGTTGTTCTAGGTTCTTATTTCTCAGGATCTATGCACCCAAATTGCGTGAAAATGTAATCACATGTCAGTTCTAGTATAATATATTTGTCCAATGAATACCCTTTTATCATCTGCATTTCTTCTTGGTGTAGCAATTTTAATGGTCAGTAGTGTATAATTTGCGGTGGTTTGTGGTCAGTGGTATGCCGGCTACGGCGTGAATGTTTCGGCGCTGCCGTTGAAGACCGATTTGTAACAGTTTGTTTTTTCACTGTGGTGCCAACTGCTGCTCAAATTGCTGCTGCAGATGCAGTACGATGCGTTAGAGGCGCCATACGCTGAACACGATGGTGTTCCCTCTCGGTAGTGCCACGTTGCCGTCCGGAGCCTGGTCTTCTTGCGGCCGTACTTTCTCGTGACCACCGCTGCCAACATTAATGGGCAGTGGCTACATTCCTGCCAAGTCTTTCTGCAGTATCGCACAAGGGACATCCAGCTTCAGGTTGCACTCTTTCAAACTCGATGAGGTGTTTATAATACAGTATTAGTCGACTTAAAAGCACTCTTGACTAACATCAGTTCACCACGTTCAATCTCAAAGGTAACTAACGCTCACTTTCGTCATCATAGTGGCGCTACTAGCACGAGTGGTGCGAAATTTGAACGCGCATCATCTTTTAGATATAGAAACACGCATACCAACTTGCGTTCATTTCGAGCAACTCCTTCTTGGTCTTGCTATCTTTTTTTCGTGTAGATGGCCCGCCTGCTTTCGAAAATTTCAGGCGAGGAGGAAGGTGGTAGCTACCCTGGTACAAACGTGTAACAACAACATCATCCCCACTTAAAAGGATAAACCTTTCCGCGACTATCAGAAGAAAGAAGAATTTAAACTATTCACTTTTTTTCTGAAGTTTCCTTGAAGAGAGCTATATAGCGTGCTGCAAAATCTTTCGAGATTGAAGGTGCCCCTTTCAACAAGTGCTCCTGTTTCCTTGTGTCATCACGATACTCAAATATACAAAGCACTTTTTGATTTTATACGACAAAGTAACGTGTGTTTATGAAATTCGGCGTACTAGTAACTGCTAAATAAACGCTCTAATCTCCAGGTTATGCTCCCCAATCTCTGTTGATCTCTTTATTATATTCTATATTGTCTATAGTTGTTATCATATAGAGATACCTTAGCTGCAAATATTTTGCCTATGAAGATAGCCTACTTACGGATAGCCTCTTTATATTTTGCTTTGTCTGTAGATATGTTTTTATATTTCTACCTACTGTTAGCATTATGCTTCAATGAACTTATGCCAAACAAAAGAAAGGTTGTACTACATAGCGGCCGTTGGTATAAGACCTCGATCACTGTGAACATTGGCAAATAGCACTGTCTGGATCACTTACGATTTTCTATACATTAAATTATTCCATGACGACTTTAGGCTTTTGCCACAGTCAGTTGCTGCGATTAAGAACAAATGAGTGGTTTAGATGGAAAACTGTTCATGTCCACTTTCTAAAAAAAAATTGAGTTGGCAACTCTGGATTGTAGAGCATGCCATTTTATACATGCTTGACATGCAATTTATACTCAAAGCTCTCCATGTCCTAGGGAAAACAGCTCACGAAAAGTGTGGTTATATTCAAAACTGTCCATGTCCATCAGTAAGTTGGGTGCAAAACTTGCCTTGTCTCTTTTGACAAATCACATTGAAGGCTGGGGTCATGTGACTCTAATGCAAGATGGCTACCATAAACATGTAAACATTGTATTTGTGTGGTCTCTTACAGCTGTTTATTCTGAAAGCAATACACATTCTCAGAATGCTATAAAAATCCAAATGGGAGCCTAATTATAATTCTGAAGTCAATCTACCACTGTCCGTATACAAACGTGGGAAACACTGAGGACACACAAACTCGAGCTGCATTACGAACACGGTCGTTCCTATCAATGAGAAGAAACTGGAGGATGTTTTAAAACTCCTCGAGAAACACTATGGTGAGTCCTGGAGGGAACGTGAATCCCTGCCGTGGTACACGACATTACTAGGTTCCAGCGGGTCAGGGGCATTAGTTGAACCAGAATGCCTAGCAGAAGATGAAGACATTGTTCCAGATATTATGTATTACGTGGATTGCAGTTTGTCAGTTGTTCCCCCATGTACCTTCAGAAATATTAAAAGAAATTAAAACTGAATACACAGTTTTATGTTCACCCCATATCCTCTCCTCAGGTACAACTAGTCAGGTTCAAAACTGTCCATGTCCATTTCATTTCAGTTGCATGCAAAAGTGGCCATCTGCAAAGTCAGATGCAAAACTGTCCAAGTCCATTTTTATTTTGGTTTACTTTACCGCTAACATGAATTATTGCTTCTTCACTGAAAATGGACTGTGGTAAAAATGCATCGTCTTCCATTTCTTCTAGCAAAGCACTGCTGAAGTCAGTTAATTTCCTTGTATCACTAACTCGAAGAGCTTCCACTAATTGTTGTCCCAAACGGCATATTAACGTTCGCCAGACAGTTATATGTTGCATTGCCAGTTTCCTGCTTGCGTGGCGAGTAGACTTTCGTGGAGTCTGCTCAAACGTTTGCCGAATTCTTTCCACCATAACACCAGAAGTTCGAGGTTGACTTGGACTCTTATATTTGTACAAGCAACTGTCTCTTCAAATTGTCAATACCAACAGCGAATGTTTTGGGTGCACGCGGATCAATGCCAAAACGTCGACAAAAGCAAGTCGGACAGAAATCACTGACTCACTCTTTGGAAACTGCAGCACAAAAAAGCCTTCTGTTGAGCGGACGCCATCTTACTCCTGACTGCAAACGGAGAAGATGCATTGACTGACAGCTAACGGCGATTTACTGAAACTCTAGTCCACGCCTATTCAAAAACATACATTTCCTTGCTGGCACGTTTCATGTTTCGTAATTATTACCGTCCAAAGTCAGATCATTATTATTGAAACACCCTGTATTATATAATAATATTACTGGCTAAACAGCTGCGCAGCTGGAGGGGAAAAGAACTTCACCGCCGGATCACACGAATGCATGTTCCTGCTATGTAGAAATAAGAAAGGCTGGTCACTCCTGACATGTGTCACGGTTCATTGCAGGTCTCAGCAAAAGCAGAATATTCGTACAGGAGAATTTAAACTCAATGTAGCTGCTATTAAGTAATGGCTATAACCACTTAATACCTAGCAATACATCGATACGGATCGCAGAAAATACAAAAGTAAGTTCGATAGAATTTTTACATCCTTTATAGGCGTTCTATACGACTCCCCTAGGCGATAACCCATTTCACGCCATAAATTCTGAGGCATAACCGGAGCAACTGACGTGAACGCGCTAGAAATGCGCTTACTTAAAAGAAATCCAGGAGTGTCATGTCCGGAGATCTAGGTAGCCAAGACCAGAATACACGGTCCTCATGTCCAGCACGACCGATTCAACGATTTGAAATTTGTTGATTCAAAAATGCGAAATTCTTTACTTCAATGTGGGGGTGTTCCATCATGCTGAAAGATGTAATCTGTAGAACCTCTCTGAAGTTGTTGCTTCAGCCATTGCTGAAGCATGGCCACGGGAATGTTTGTTGAAACACTTAGCCCAATGGCGAAAAATGGACTGTATAATTTTTGTGCTGACGCCGCACAGAACACATTAATTTCTGATTCACTGCACTTGCACAACGGTCGAAAACATTCAGATTTCTTTTATATTCTCTGTGATTCTTATCGTTGTGTAGATACGCATTAAACAGTTAAAACTGTCGTTATTGCTACATTCGTTTTGAATTGCCTTGTATTGTGCTGACTTACGTCATAAAATGTTGAAGGAGTCATGACTTTCACGAATTAACAGCAGATAGTAGATTGGAACAAAAATAGTAAACATGTATTGGTGCCCGTATTTCTATTGCAATACTATGCAAGATACACAGGTATTAATTCTGAATACGTGCATGAGAATTAAAATTACTTTAACAAAACGGGAGTGTGCAGCCACGTTTGTTTTGTATATTGGTAATACAACAACACACAATTGTTCCATTGCTGAATGCTACGTCTGTAGAAGCCAATAGGTTGCGTCACAATGCGCTAGATGTCTTTTCCTTTGAAGCACATCTGATATCTCGCATCATTCGCCGTCGTTTTGCTGTCGCCTATCGTGGTGTTAGCTTGTAATGGTGAGTATAACTGAAAGGAACTGCAGGAGAAGGATTGTGCAGCTTGAGTATAAATTTTACCAAAGAGCCAAGATACTTAGGAAAGTTTCAGTGAGAATCGGATTCGAACCTTGGATACCAACATTACATCGTTGAGTGGTATGCTTGTCTGCTAAAATCACTTCTTGTCTGCGCATAGATCATACAAGGTGACAATTACTGAACTATATGAAGTAAAATCTTCATAACTTGTGAACGGTTTGAGTTAGGACGTTCAAACTGCACGGCTGGCCGCGGGGTATGATGGGAATTAGAATGCGCAGTATGGTTTGGTTTAGCAACGAAGCCCATATTAATTTGACGCTTTCGGGGGACTGAGAATCCGCATTTCGCGATCGATATGTCTCTTCAGCCTCAACGGATAACTGTGTGGTGTCCAATGTCTAGTTGGGTTGTTTGGAGCAAGAGACAAAACATCGAGGTCATCGGCCTCATCGGATTAGAGAAGGAAGTGGGCCGTGCCCTTTCAGAGGAACCATCCCGGCATTTGGCTGGAGCGATTTAGGGAAGTCACGGAAAACCTAAGTCAGGATAGCCAGACGCGGGGTTGAACCGTCGTCCTCCCGATTGCGAGTCCAGTGTGCTAACCACTGCGCCACCTCGCTCGTTTAGTCATGGAATAGTCGGTGCGATATTCCTTGACGGCACGGTGACTACCTTACGGTACGTGAAGGTTTTGGAAGATGATTTCATCCCCATTATCCAAAGTGACCCTCATTTCGACAAGATGTGATCCATACAAGATGGAGATCGACTCCATCGAAGCAGGAGAGTGACATGAGTTTGGGGATCGCATTCTGGTTCCGCGGTACGCAGAAGCCACTGGCATAGGCCTCGATTGGCCGCAACATTCTCCGCATCTGAGCACGTGGTTCTTTTTTTCGTGGGGCTATATTAAAGACAAGGTGTACAGCAGTAACCCCAAAACCGATACTGAGCTGAAAACAACCATTCAAGACGTCATCGACAACATTAGTGTTCTGACACTTCAACGGGTCATATAGAATTTCGCTATTCGTCTGCTCCACATCGTCGACAATGGCAGGCACATCGAACATGTCATAACCTAAATCCGAATATCTGTAGTAACGTTTTCATGTTGAATAAAATGTGTGCACGCCGTAGTTTGTAACTAATTTACGTTGTTTCATATAGTTCAATAATTGTCATCCCATTTGTTACGACAATATAAGAGCAGGAAGTAGGAGCGTTTAATGTTTAATGTCCCGTCCACAACTAGATCATTAGAACAGAGCATAAGCTCCGATACGACAAGAAGGATGAATGCAAATCTTGTGTCTTCTTACCGCTGTGCCACCTCTCTTAGTTCGAAGTAAAGAGAAAGGGGGACAGCTAGCTTACCAAATTCTGGAACTGTGACACTCACTTAGTACGTCACGTTTCAATGATTCAACGGTTTTCAGCAATGCTGATGGCAGTTAACCCTAATACACCATTCGTAATGTGTGCACTTCATAGAAAACTTTTACTGTAGGTCCCAAATTAACTATAATCTCAGTTGTCGATTGGTTCCTGAGGTCGTTACAGTGCTTTCTGATGTGAAACAGTCGTTAAAGAACTGGACTCGTAGTCTGATGGAATGATGCTAACGCCTTGTTTTGGAACCCTAATACTGGTTTCCCAAAAGATTCTTAAATAATCTCAGATGTGTACCGAAAAGGTTGCTTGAAAACATCAATATTCACTGAGCTAGCGTTCCTTTGCTGAGACCTCCATGTCAATACCCTGTATAACACCTATCCCCCCCCCTTCCTTCGTTTCTATGTATGAATGTCATACACTCACATTTAAATCTTGGGCGACAGTTTGCATAGAAAGTCTCTTAGTTTTCTTGTAGCGTATACAAATAGCTCTAAAGTCTCTTTCATCTATTCGAACACTTGTAATCGAGCACTGTTACTCAAGTGCAAGAATCTGATGACTTATCTGGATTGAACTGGCTCCTTTATCACTCCTTACTACGCCTCAGTCGGAAATAAGATATGACTAGAAGATCGCAGCTGGCAGCTACCTTGTAATCCATAGACTTCGGTGTCAATACAAATTGCAATTCCAGCGTCTGACAGTAAACGGCAATATTCAGTGACAGCTTTTAATGAACGGCTCTCATTTAACTGTATTCATTGTTGATAACTTCCACGCTCGTGAAAAGTGGAGACACTTAACCTTCTAGAAGCATCGTATCACAGTCAAACGAGGTTCAGAACACTGATGCGTCTCGCAGCCGACCCTTCCACATGTGCTACATACAACTGGCACTGCCTGGACTCGTGTCCAGCAAAATTACAATACGAACACCCCACCAGTCGCAAATAAACCTCTCTAAAATAACCGCAAATCTGAGAGAGGTCTGCAGGCACTGCTGCTTAACAAATGACACTTTGAATTCATGTGACAGCCACGACGCCCTACCATGGCTATAAACAAACTTAACAAAAAAACCGAAAACGAAAATAATCGACATGGACTGTGCAGCTGGTCCTGTCAGAGGTTCGAGTCCTCCCTCAGGCATGGTTCAAAATGGCTCAAATGGCTCTGAGCACTATGGGACTTAACATCTGAGGTCATCAGTCCCCTAGAACTTAGAACTACTTAAACCTAACCAGTCTAAGGACATCACATACATCCATGCCCGAGGCAGGATTCGAACCTGCGAGAATAGCAGTCCCGCGGTTCCGGACTGAAGAGTCTAGAACTCCACGGCCACCGCGTCTGGCCTCGGGCACGGGTGTGTGTGTTTATCCTTAGGATAATTTAGGTTAAGTAGTGTGAGCTTAGGGACTGATGACCTTAGCAGTTAAGTCCCATAAGATTTCACACGCATCTGAACATTTTTGAAAATAAAAGAGATACTCAAAAACCCATACTGCAGACCTGCAGCTGCTGCTGAAGTCGTACTCGTGGGCCACTGCTGATACCAGATGTAACAGTACCAGAGAGAACATTTCTCATGTCAGATGTAACTGTACGGGAACCAAACAGTGTGTTAGGTGTCAATATTGGGTCTTCGAGGACAGAATAAGGCCAAACTGTCACCCCTCGGACATGGGTGAGCCGTGGTTCGTTGGGAAATGGCATGCTCTGTGTCTGGAAAGTGCTAATAAAACATCATTAAGGAACAAAAGTTTACTGTTCCAAAATACACAGTGTCTTCAATTACAGCTGATAGCACTGGAGGCAGGCAGTGCTGTCTCGGTAGTTGCACTTTGGGGAGTATACTCAGTGCCCTGTGATGTCACAGCACATTGGTGGCAGCATGACTGGTATTGCCTGTGCTGCCTGTGGCGTTAGCAGTGTGGGGCAGTGGGTTACCAGAGCTCTCTCGTTAACATCGTAGACTGCATTCCCTTAAGCACCCACTGGCCCTGCATGGAGAGTGTGGCGTCGGACTAGGCCACAATGCGGCCTCATACAGGATTAAGGCCTGCAGCGTAGGAGAATGTTTGCAGGAATGGAAGGTAGGCGGCGTCTGTGGCATGCCCCTCCTCAATGATAATGATTGTTGATTACTCCCTTGCTTTTCCAGTTAGACCTCCAGAAGACCTGATGGTGAATGTCGTCCACAGTATTCCATCAGTCTTGATCCGAATGGCAGTACTGCTGCTTGCAGGGGCGAAATCCTCCTTGGCTGGATTTGCTGTTCTACCAGAGGTCAGGGACAGTCACTATGAACAGATGATAGATCGACAAAATTCCTACCTCCTGGATGGTCAGCTGCGAACTGGCAACAAGTAGATCACGCCACTGGATAGGAGTAATATTCACACAGCAAATGTCTCATATACATTGCAACTGTAAGGTGATGATGATTTCATTTGGCCTGTTTTCCTTGACTGGCTAGCGGCATTCTGGATGCATTGCCGGTAGCTGAAAGGTGTCTTAATTTCACCTTTCAGAAGTAGTGATGGACATATTCTGCAGTTTCGGTACTCTGAATAATCAATCGTTTTCACGTCCAACTTACGACTAATTACTTCACTTTGTGTGGTCACCACAATGACTACATCTTCGTCTCTCAGTGATTTCATACTGCTGTGTTGACGCTTTGGACATCCAACTCTTAAGATGTGCAGCAATTACTTCTGTCTTGCGACGCATTACATGTAACATCAGCAGTCCCTTGTTGGCATTTCAACCGGCAGTTGCATATTTCCCTGCTTTGCTCGTCCCTTGCATTTCCTTGGGAACAATTTTAAAATTCTGCTCCATTCCCAAGCCTATGATTTCGGAGCACTTCAGATCTTTAGTATTTTATTTCACTCAAATATTATGAATTTCCGTGGGATGCTCTTTTCAGATTTTTGCAAGACTTTAGGTGGGAGCTACTTCTTTCCATTATATGTTATAGTGCAGGTCGCCAATGCAGTTTAAATTCTGCATCTTTTCCTGAAATGCAAATGCAAGGATAGATCCTTCAATGAAGTCACGGTCCTCTTCCTGAGGTAATGATCTGTCTGTGATAATCGCAACATCGACGGGACGTTAAGTGCTGAGATTGACTTGCGCTCATTAAGCTTAATGGGAATGAGCTACTTCAAACGAAAATTTCATCTACGGAATCAAATATTACACTAATTTACCTGTGGTACGTGCTGCTGCCAAAAAGACAGAATATACACAGAGAGGCTGTGGTACATTACTTAGTGCTCTCTACGGTGCCAGGATATACTATTAGCCGCCATGTTTTGTGAGGTCATTCTGCAGTTGTTTTGAAAGCAAGAGTTCGTGTGATCTTGTAAGGTAAGCAGTTGCCGATTTTTTTTGTTCGAAGTCATTCTTGCCGTTTGCTCTGCGTATAACTGCACTCACTGGACCAATAAACTACCCATGTTTCTTATTTCATGTAGGTACTGTTTAAAAATGTTATATGTTAGTGGTTTTGTACAATTGCCTTATACATCAGCATAGAAAGATCTTTTGCGTGTTAGCATCATGTGGATATGTGAATTTCTTATTTTACCCAATGTTTGCACTGCAGACCAAGCTGACGACGAAGAAATGAGTCAGTGTGATGAGAAGAGAAAATTGGTTTTAGACAGAACACACTCGCGTTTGTCTTCACATTTTGAAAAACAAATCTGTGAATGAAGTACTGGGTGCAAAATATCTAGGCTCTTAGTCGTTAACAGAACTGTCATTGATATTACAAGCCACAGTTGAAGAGTGCCCTCAAAATTCGTACCCTGGAAACCTCTCCGACTTCTTGGACGTCACAGCACATGTGATAAATTACATAAATAATAAATCTGTAAACCATGTACATATTTTATTTGTCTTTTCAAAATGTTGTGTAATTGCTATACGATTAATAATAAAAATAATAGTAATGTAAGAAGTTAATGACAAAAGGCGACAGTATGAAATGCTGTATCTAGTATTTCCAATTTTTCAGGTCACGTGCAAAAGAATTATATACAGACACGGCCACGCACAGAAACAGTCTCGAACGAAAGGTGTTTGCAGAAAAATCACGCCAGTGTCAATACATCGTAAGCATCAATATAAGCAGCGTCTTGTGAGTAAATATTTTATCTTCGTTTTTTGTGAAAAGCTAATCGTAGAAAAGTGGCAGTTGACCCTTAACATAAAAAAAGCGAGGTCCTCCACATGCATACTTAAAAAAATCGCACTAAGTTTCGGTCAGACGATAAATCACACATTACTAAAGGTTGTCGATTCAACGAAATACCTAGAAATTACAATTACGAACACCTTAATTGGTATTATCATATAGATAATGTTGTGGTGAATGCAAACCAAAGATTGCATTTTATTGGTAGAACACAGAAGATGCAACAGGTCTGTTAAAGAGACTGCCTACACTATGCTTGTCCGTCTTCGGCAAGAGCAAGGTTTATCTGTGTTTCGTAGAACGCTGGTATTCCGCGGGAAGAGAATAAAAACTCCGTGAAGACTATTAACAACATGGCATTTTTCCGACTTTTTGACGATACTAATTATTTTTAAAAAATATTATGATTTCTGTGTTATTTGTTACAGTTTAAAATTGAAGTAATTACTGAATAAAACAAGTTTTCTCAATTTTAAAAAAATAGCTTTCAAAATAAACCCAAGATATTCCAACAAAGTACCAGGCTACTCAGATTGTTCTGTCAGAGGAAAATTTGAGGAATCCCTGTGCTAGAATATATCTGTGCAGTATGGATCCTTAACAGTTATGATTGACGGAGGACATCAAAAAAGTCCAAAGAAGGGCAGCTCGTTTTGTGTTATTTCAAAAGATGGGACAGAATGTCATGGATATGATATGCTAGTTGGGGCGATAATGATGAAAGACATGCGTTCTTCGTTGCGGCGAGATCTTTTCATGAAATTTCAGTCACCAACTTTCTCCTCTGAATGTGAAAATATTTTACTGCTGACCACCTACACGATCATCGTAATAAAATGAGAGAAATCAGAGCTTCTACAGAAGCATTAAAGTGTTCATTTGTCCCATGCGCTGTTAGAGAGTGGAATGGTTGAAAATAATGTGAAGGTTGCTTGAAGAATCCTCTTCTAGGCACTTAAGTGTGAACTGAAGAGTAGTCATGTAAAAAATACCTAAAATACCTTTTTTGTTGCTTTTCTAAGGAACCGACCATGAAGTAAGTGCGTCTCCTTAACTCCCATCAAACCCTTCGTAGACCACATCAAATGCGAAAAGAAACAATTTGCTCCATGTAGATGTAGATGTAGTAAGCTTTTAAGTACTTTTCCATCATAGATTACAATGGCTTGATAATTATTCAAATCTAGCAAGAGTGGAAGCCAACAATATCATGCTATATAATGTGTATCAAGCCAATGTTCGAAATTACCATTCATGTCAATAAAGATGCTGTCATATTAAACACTGTCATTTGATATAGTCACATAAATTGATTTTGGAAGAATTTATCTTTCCTGGCTATGTGAACATAGGACCCATTATATCCGCAATATGACCAACCACACTGTTATTGTACATCCGCCACCAACCACCCATGGATGTAAGACAACCTGGACCGAACATTTATCATGGCGTTCTTTACACTAAAACAATTTCCGCGGTGAGGAACACCGTAAAACATATATCATCGTACTATATTAATTGTTTTCACTGGTTTATGGTGCACATTATATGCTCTTTGAATCACATTTTCGCTAACATCAGTTAATTCTCATTTTACTTCTTCCATTTCCTCAGTCACATAATGGACTTGACACAAGTTATTAAAAGTTATCGAAAAATCGTGGTAGCTGTATTAATCAGTTATTACGCTACCAGTTTCAGTCATAAGCAGACCATCTTCATGTGTGTTGTTAGATCGTAAGGAGACATGTGTCGGCGCGTATTCGCTAGCAATCAGAGTTTTACCAAGCAACATCTCTGTTGAACTAAAAATCGGGAGCACATAGAGAGTATAGTAGATCCGTGGCGAATCGCATTACTTTCGTTCTCCTCGAAGCCTCTACAGACAGATACTTCAGCCGCGATCGTTTTTTCCGGGATGTATGGTAACCCGAAGTATAAGACAGCAACGCTATAGGAGACTAAATTAACAATGCTGACAGCAGTCAAAAGCAGCTGATATTGTCGCATTGTTTGCATGCTACTGTCGGCTATGCAGTTCGGATGGAAACGACGACGAGGCGTACCCGGCCAGTATATTCCTCATTATTGAGCACTGGTCAAGTGTTCCGTATTTTGCTGTGAATAGCAGTTGCAATTTATTAGACAAAATGCCGTGACGTTAATAATACGCAATGAGGGGCTGACCAGATTTCAAAGAGGAAGAACTGGGACACTTGTGTTTATATTTTATACCTAACTTCATTACACCGCGAACGCTTACCTTTCTTGTCAGTTATCATGATATTTTGAAACCGATAATAGACTCATGACGATGCAGCGGCTGAAAGACCCATAGCATGAATGTATCTTCATTTTGTGAATTGGCAAGGTACATGTGCGTAAATTACACACAAATAAAATTATTTTCTTCAGAAATAAAAATGATTGATATTTATTTTCTTATTGTAATAGCTGGATATATTTTCTGCAATGTTAGTAGGTACTTACGTACAATTTATTAATCCTAAATATAAACTGTAATCATTTTTTACAAAAATTTAAGATTTCATTTGGATGCAGATTGTTAGAGCAAGTGAGCATGCATGCCAAACAATGCTCACATTTTTCACAAAATTAGCTTCCAAATGCCTCAAGTCCCATTACGAGAAATGGTTTAAGTGATGCTCTTTTATACCTCCTTTAGTTTTGGATTTACTTGTCTCGAGGGTCATAATGTGATCGCCTGCAAAGTACAGGCGGAGATAGATATATCAACTTTTCTTTACAAGATATCTTTTACTTTTTTTAGGCATAGGACTGAGTTAAACCAAATGTCGTAGGTCTATAGGAACCGATGTGAAAAAATATATACTTCTATAACGTTCTACTTCTAGGAAACTTGTTTTTCCACTAATTTAACTAAACGAGAAATATTATCGCACGCATTTTGTTTCTCGATTGGAAACCGGGACAATTATGTGTCCCGAATGACTTACCCTGAGCTCCCAAGACATTTAGTGAAAACAGGGACAGTCGCGGTAAAACTGGAACTTCTGTTCAGGCTACGCTATCAGAAACATTTTACTTCTATATCTACACTAACAATAAAAAATCTCTAAAACTGTCGTGTCTGTCTGCTTGAACACGCTTCTCTAAAACTGCTATTATCAATTTAAATTGACAGGCCTGTCAATGAAATGGCGTCATTTGAAACTTTTTCACCAATTATGAGTCACATGAGATTTATTATTTACTTATTTATAAACATGTTCATAAAAATTTTCTTACTATACAAGGCTATCATAAATGATTCATTCATTTTTCACAGTATTACATGCAAATATGATCGATGTCGTCCTTTACATACTGGGTGGATGACAACTAACAGCGAAACTTGGCATGTGTAACACTATACGATGACACAAGAGCCATTTGCCAGGAACAGAGAACTGACTTCGTTATGAAATACTATCCTAGTTAGTACAAATATATTTGATTTCTTTAAAGGCAGTACTGCCATTAGACTTGATAATGGCAACATAAAGCCAAAATCATGGTCGTGTAAATGCAACACTGCAAATAAAAAAACACTCTAATGGCGGTACTGACTTTAAAGAAATATATTATGACTGTGGCCCCACATTATGAAAAAAATTATTAAATATATTTGAAATGTAATTGAGCTTAAATTTTACCAATGGCCTAATTTACCTTGCCCAATGCTGGTTAATATGCTACATGCATGACGGGACACAGATATTAGATGACATATAACGCTCCAATATGGTTGTAAGTAGACTGTTTATGTTTTTTTTATTGGTAACGCCACATAGCGCTCTGCATGAAAGGTTTTTTTATTGGTAACGCCACATAGCGCTCTGTATGAAAAATCACTGTGCTGTGTGCAGCCAGTGGCTGGTTGGCATTGTTGTAATACTCGCCATTGTAGTGTTGTGCACCTGGATGTTAACAGCGCGTAGCGTTGCGCAGTTGGAGGTGAGCCGCCAGCAGTGGTGGATGTGGGGAGAGAGATGGCGGAGTTTTGAAATTTATAAGAATGGATGTCATGAACTGCTATATATATAATGACTATTAAGGTAAATACATTGTTTGTTCTGTATTAAAATCTCTCATTTGCTAACTATACCTATCAGTAGTTAGTGCCTTCCGTAGTTTGAATCTCTTATTTAGCTGGCAGTAGTGGTGCTCGCTGTACTGCAGTAGTTCGAGTAACCAAGATTTTGTTGTGCTAAAATATTGTGTGTCAGTTTAAGCACAGTTTTGTATAATTTTTCTAAGGGGACGTTTCATGGTCAAAGACTGATATTTCGAGCACAGCCTGAAGCTTTGCCTCAAAGGTCACCTCACCTCAATTATCTGGGTTTTTCTGTCTGGGATCATTTACGCTGATATGGGCGAGGAAGAGGAGAGGCGAGTTGTATAGACTTGTCAAAAGACATGTTATGATTTGCGGGTGTTTGAAAGAATTCGTAACTCACTACGGGGAAGAGTACAGTATTGCCTCCAAATACGAGGACGACACGTGGAACACCTCTTTTAAAAGGTAATAGGTTGCAGTAAACTGTGAGTTAGCAGTATTATATTTCTTGTAAAGGTAAACTTTTGATGAAGTTTTGAGCCCAATTAGATCGCCACATTATCGAAAAGTTTACTTTTCAAATGCCTACTTTCATACCGCTGGTGAAGTATATTCCTGTCTCACTAGCACTGCCTTATTCACTCTTTTCTTGGCACTGTTCTGTCACTATAAACTATTTTCCACTCCTACTGTGGCGCTCTCTCTTATACTTTTTATACTAAAGTCAGTGGCGGCTGGTGTCCGCCTCCGGTAGCTGAGTGGTAAGCCGGCATGGTAGCTCAGCGTTTTCGGTCAGAGAGTTAGGTGCGCTCTGTAATAAAAAAAAAACTGAGTTAATCGATCAACTACGAACTTAACCGGATGTCTTACGACGTCCGCCCCGAGCAGATGAAATGAACACAAGCGAACAAAATGAGATCAAAAAAAAAAAAAAAAAAAAAAAGTGGGCAGCGTGACGGATTGCCAATCCTTTGGGCCTGGGTTCGATTCCCGGCTGGGTCCGGGAATTTTTTCCTCAAAGGGACTGAGTGTTATTCTGTCCTCATCATCATCCTATCATCTTAATCGACTGTAAGTCGCCGAAGTGGCGTCAAATTGAAAGACCGGCACCCGGCGAACGGTCTGCCCGGCGGGGGACCCTAACCATACGATTAAATAAAAAAAGTGGCGGCTGTTAAAAGAAGGGCTCGAAATTATCTCGCAAACCACTCGTTTATGGTGGCATGTTTTCTGGAACATATTTGCTTCTGTACTCGTATACTTTCACTCGTGTCAGTTTTCGCTACTAATTATGACCAGCAGAAAAGTGTTCCTATTGGAGCACGAAAAAGGCGAATATGCTCCTGCTTAAAAGACTGTGACTGAAAAGTGGGGTACCAGCTCCCTCATTCTGCCTCCCTCAGCACCTTTAAAATTCTTCACAAAAATCTTGGTATGTGAACACATTAACGCTCTTGTTAGCACGCAACTCACGTTTCATTCCCACAAGCTTCCCTAATTGTTACTGGCTCACACCCACTTGTCCATTACTGTGACTCGCTCATTGCCACCCACTCTCACTTGCTCATTCTCACTCACTCATTCACACCGACTAATTGCCATTATTTCTTTGCGTCTCTCTAACTGCCACTGTCTCTTAGCCACAGTCTCCTTAGTTCTGTACTATTACTACTGTCTTCTCTCACTGTCAGTGTCTTCCTCTTTCTCTCTTACTGCTACCATCTCATTCATTCCTTCTGTCTCTTTCTCGTTTGCACAGTTATAGAATCTCTCTCTCACTATTACAGTCTCTCACTCACTTCCACTTCCTTCTCCTCTTTATTCCTGCTCAAATAGCACTGTCTCCTTCACTCTTTCCTTAGCACTGTTTTCCACTCCCACAGTGTACCTCTTTCTTATAGACACAGTCGTTGTCTCCTTCGCCTTTTCTATACCATAATCACTGTCTACTGTCTTCCAGTATTTACTACTTTTCAGTCTCTATCCCACTGACACTGTCTCCTCTCCCAGCATAAAAAAGAGCGAATATGTTCGCATGCCAAAATTTCTGAGAAATTTTTCAAGGTGCTAAGGAAGGTAGAATGAGGCAGTTGGTACCCCAAATTTCAGTCAGGTATTTTAAACAGGAGCATACTCCTTTTTTTGTGCTCTAACAGAGCATTTTCCTCTGGTTCCCTTCTTTTCTCTGACACAGCTGCTTATGTCACTCATGCTAAAATAACTTTATGGGTCAGTAAAATTTTGACAGTTAAGTTGCGTGAAATTGAAATAATGAATAACTAATTCTACACCACAGACTGCGTTTTACGTGCACATAAATTTTGCATGTGCTTCAGGACTACAACGTGGGTTCTCAGAACCATTCTGACCATAACGGAGACACTTTAAAACAAATTTCTCCGTGCTTCATCGTTTTATAAAGTAAGTTTTCACCTCACGTCGAGTCTTACGTGTGTACTTTATGTGTACACGCAGTGTAACTTTGAAGCTCTGTATCTCAGAAACGGATAAACATATCAAGAAAATTTGCAAGATTATTAGAGACCAGGATCTTTGGAATACATCGTAAAATTTACAACTATTTGCTGTGCATAGCCGTCTTGGAATCCGCGGCTCGATTTTGGTACGAAAAAAATACCTAAAATACCTTTTTTGTTGCTTTTCTAAGGAACCGCCCATGAAGTAAGTGCGTCTCCTTAACTCCCATCAAACCCTCCGTAGACCACATCAAATGCGAAAAGAAACAATTTGCTCCATTTGCCTAAGCAGGAGGCAGTGTGTAATATTCATACATTGGCTCTGTACTGTACGATAGTAACACGAGTACTATCTATCTGTTTGGTATACAAATGGTCCGAAGCCTAAGGACTATCCAAAATACTTGACCCTACCTTACATTACATTACATTAATACTCGTTCCATAGATCATGAATACATTTCATAGTGATGTGGAACATGTCAGTTTAACATAAGTTTTCATCACACAATATAATGTTCTTTTCTTTAATTTTTTTTAGTTACTACTTCATATCTAAAAATTCATCTATTGAGTAGAAGGAGTTGTCATTCAGAATTTTTTAAATTTGTTTTTAAATGTTGGCTGCCTATCTGTCAGACTTTTAATGCTATTTGGCAAATGATTAAAGATTTTTGTGGCAGCAGAATTCACCCCTTTCTGTGCCAAAGTCAGTTTTAATGAAGAATAGTGAAGATCATCCTTTCTTGTAGTGTTGTCGTTATATACTTCCCTGTTATTTTTGATTGGGATGCGATATTAATAACAAATTTTAAAAGTGAATATATGTGTTGTAAAGGTACTGTGAATATACCGAGTTCCTTACATAAATGTCTGCAAAGTGATCTTGGTGAGCTTCAACTATTATTCTGATTACACACTTTTGTGTAATGAATATTTTTTCTCTTAATGATGAATTACCCCAAAATATGATAACATAAGAGAGTAGTGAATAAAAATAGGCATAGTAGGCTAAATTGCTGATATGTTTATCACCAAAATTTGCAGTACCCATAATAGCATACGTAGCTGAACCTAACTGTTTCAGCAGATAATCAGTGTGTTTCTTTTAATTCAATTTCAACCAAACTGATATTTTGTTAGTACTTCATTTTTACAAATATGTGAAGTTACTCTTGAATACATTACTTTTTCAAGAATTTCGGACAAAGCTATCATTTCAGATCTGTCAAAAGTGAGATTGGACAGTAGTTGTCAGCATCAGACCCATTCAGAGAGTTTGAGTATTCTACCTTAGCATAGACCTCTATTTAAAGTCTATATTTATCAGTGGTGTTATGCCATCTACTGTACAGAATTGTATAATCAGTGAGAGTCCATTTGCAGTGAACATTATTTACAGTTTCCTCAGCTAATTCTTGTTTGTTGTGTATGGTTACTATAATTGTATCATCAGAAAAAAGAACTAGCTTTGCATTTTCATGAATATAGAGTGGCAAGTCATTAATATACACCAAGAATAATAAGGGATCTCAGACTTAACCCTGTACGACACCAGTCTTGATACCTCCGCTGATACTCTGCTGATTTTTGCAGACTATCTGCACTGTTAAGACCTTCTGCATTCTTCCAGTTAAATATAAGTTAAACCATTTGCGGAATCACACCACAATATTTAAGGTTATCTAGAAGAATTTCATGATTCACACAGTCAAAGCCCTTGTTAGACAACAAAATACTCCAATGGGAGATGTTTGGTTATTCAGAGCATTTAATATTTGATCAATGAAAGCATGTAAGGCATTTTCTGTTGAAAAATCTTTCTGAAGACCAAATTGATATTTTGTTAGTACATCATTTTTAAAGACAAGCTACTCTTGAATACATTAATTTTTCAAGAATTTTATGTAAAGCTGTCAAAAATGAGACTGGGCAGTAGTTGTCAGCATCAGACCTATCCCCATTTTTATGCACTGGTTTAACAATATCATATTTCAGTCTATCTGGAAAAATGTCCTGTTTCAGTGAGCTACTGCATATGTGGCTGAGAATCCTACTTATCTGTTGGGAACAAGGTTTTGGTACTCTGTTGGAAATGCTATCAATTTGAGTGAATGTATTATTTTCCTAATTTCAGTAAGAGACATGGGTTGAATTTCAATTTTATCAAATGGCATAGGTATTGCCTCTTCCAAATACACCCTTGCATTTTCTAATGAATAGCTGGATCCTATTTTCTCTACAACACTTAAAGTGATTATTAAAAATATTTTCTACTTCTGACTTTTTGTTAACAAACTTTACGTTGAGGTTGACAGAAATGAAGTCTTCTTGTGTTCCAGTTGCCGTTTCCCTTTTAACAGTATTCCAATTTATTAAATTTTACTATCAGGGGTGCTAATCACAGACATAATGCACATACTTTTGGACTTTTTAATAACTTTTCTTAATAAAGTGCAGTAAATTTTATAATGTTTGACTGTTTCTGGATCATTACTCCTTACAGCTATAATATATATTTCGCTTTCCTGTTTACAAGATTTTTTATCCCTTTTAACCCTTTTTATCCCTTTTTAGCCTTTTTAGATGCTTTCTCAGAATTATATTTCACTATTTTCTTAGGGAAACTATTTTCAAATATACTCACAAAAGTATCATGTAAAAGGTTAAATTTTAAATTAGCATCAGGTTCACTGTACGCCTCATCCTAGTCCAATTGTTCCAGGCTTTCGCTAAAATTACCAACTGTTAAATGGTTAACTGAGCACACTATTTTGGAGGACTATTTTGCATTACTGTATAGAGATATGTTATATACTGTAACTAACTGTGCATCATGATTAGACAGACCATTCTTAAAAGGAAAACTTTTTATTTGATTAAATTTATCTTGGTCTATAAAAACATTAACTATCAGTGTGATGCTTTTCTATACCACCTGAGTAGGAAAATCAATAACTGATGTCAAATTGAAAGAACCAAGTAATGCTTCAAGGGCAAGCTTTCTATCAGACTCTTTCAGCAAATGTACATTGAAATCCCCACAATAAATAACTGGCTACTCTCTGACAGACAGCTCAGCTAAGAATCCAAGTTCTTCAAAAATAGCTGAAAATTTCCAAAGGAGACATATACACAGATACAGTTACAAAAGTATCATTATTTAGTTTGAGCTCACATGCACATGCTTCTGTATGTTGCTCTACACAATTTTTTTTAGTTTCTACATTTTTGACACTACGATAAATTTTAACATATATGGCATCTCCTCCCTTCTCCATAGTGTCTCTGATTACATATGATGAAAGCTTATATCCACTTACATTTATCTTTTCTATATGTGTGACTATATGATGTTCAGACAGGCATAGTACATCTATCACACTCTGAGTTTCTAAATCTCCTAAAAAAACAAGAAGTTCATCTACTTTTTTAAATCTACTGGTATTCTGATGCAATATACTAACATTATTTTTCACTAATACTATTTTTCACTTTCCAGTACCTGCCTGTCTGAGCTTCTCATTAAGCTTAATTTTATTCGATTTTGAATCATTGGACACAGATCTTAGCCTAAAAAGAGGTACTCACATGAGCTTCAGTTCCCCTCCCCCCTTAAAGGTTTTGCTATTTCGCAGCCTATTTACCCATTCCTTTGCTATTGAGATGCATGCCATGCCTTGTAAATTCCCACCTATCAATAGCATCCACAGGAAGCAAACCTATGACTAATGAAGTAGCCACCTGAAGCAGCTGATGTAACTCCACATTAACCCTTCTGACAGAGCTGTTCAATTGGAACTGATCATACTGCATGAAAGCAGAAACGAAGCCACCATTTGTATGATTCGTTGCAGGTGCTATTTTTACCAGGTCACACTCAGTATTGTAACCCTGATCCCTATCAATACTGTTTCTCACTCCACCCACTATCACAATATGATACTGCTTTGTGAAACCCTTGCACAATGATCCCACATCCTCTGTCACTTGGCTAAGACATGTACTGGGTTTGAGAAAGCTTATGACTGGTACATGTCACCTAATTCTTCCTTCAATATCTGGACTACACCCCTCCCATGGCTACTACCAGAACTTTCCTCCTACTTTCTACTTTTTTTTTGAAATAATTGGTTCCCTGTTGAAAATCTGTTGTGCATTAACTACACTGAGCCTCACCCTTAGTCAACTTAGGTAGCAAGGCAAATCTGTTGTTTGTGCCAATGATGAAACTGTCAGATACAGTTCTCTTTCTGTGGCTCCTGTTCCTTGCTAACACTTCCCACCTGTTTTCACCCTTCTCCCCCCTTAACCTCATCAGTCACCCTTCTCCCCCCTTAACCTCATCAGTTCCTCCCTAGCACTATTCAGTTCAGCATTAAGGGCTGTAATCTTCCCTTTCAGTTCTGGTGTTCTCCTATCCCTTGAACACACTCTGCAATACTATGGAATGGACTCATTTACTTCCCCAATTCCCATGTCACTACATTTCCCCAAATGTAATCATCTGTCACAACAGGTGCATTGAAACCAAGAACTAATTTTTCTACAGCAGCTCTAACACTTTGTATCACAAATAGAACCCAAGGTATGGGCAGCAGAGGAATCTCATGTTTATGCGTGGCGTTTTAGAACATATAAGCCCCAGAGGATTCCCACTTTTATGCACGGCGTTTTGGAACATATTAGGTAGGTATCTCACATACAAATTTTGCACTGGTTTGTCCTTTCACATTAGCGCCTCAAATGGATTCTTGTGTCTCTTGTGCCTTAAAACATCCCTAGTCATATAGAATGTGATTAGAGAGCCCTAAACTGTTTTAAGGTTGTTTTAGCCAATTCTACGAAACCAAAGCAAACTCTATATTTGAGCTGACCTTCCTCTCGATTTGCCCCACAGCCGCCTCGAAGATGAGCAGAAACTGTAACGGTTGATCAGACTGCTGCTGGCCTCTGGTGGAGCGCTCCAGAAGCTGTCCGCGAAACAGCAGCCGTGCAGAGCTCGTCTTCTCCACCTCTTCCTCCGTCAACGGACTTAGCATGCCTTTCTCCTCTTCTGACTGTGAGAATTACACACATCTACATAGTACCTTAAAAGAAAACAGATATTTTTGTTTTACTATAGAAAAATTAAAATTATGTAGGAGGACACTTAATACATGATTAGAAAGTGTACACCTCATAATTTTGCAGTTTTTATAACGGGCGTGAGGTGGTATCACGTCGCGTTAAGACATTCCATAGTGTATTTCAAATGGCGGTATCCGCGCTGGTCACCACAGGACATCATGGCACTGTCAAGCTTTCTCGGGAAGAAAATTTTGATGGTTGACGCCATCGTCCATTCTTGATTACATGATCCTCAAGCCTCCCGATACAAATCCGTGCGTTCATCCTTCATAATTCTATTTCGTTGTGCTTGATGTCGGTTGTAATTACAAGTTTTTGTTCTTTTCGCTATTTGTTACAAATTGTTTCATTCTGTTATTTTTTGTTAAAATTTATAATTTTATAATGAATTACAGAATAAGAACTGAAGTAGTTAAGGCAGCAGTTGGAATTGTATGACATGAGTGCAAGAAGGTACTCGAACTCTGTGGGAAAGAAGAATTGTGGAACATATAAAGAATGTGCGAGGTCTGTTTCCTGAACATCCTAAACCTTCTCACATTTGTGTTGTAATTATCATGTGCCAGAAATGGATTTTGAACAGCGCTTCTAAATTACGTGCCCTGTACTACAGTTATAAAGTGGACCTTTATGCATAGTGGTAGTTAATATTTTACAGTGAAATGGACTGCAATATGACTGCAACTTGAAGTGAAAAGAGTACTGTGGACAGAGATTGATAAGTAAGTGAAATTTATCTGTATGTTGTCAGGTATCTGTAATGTTTGATAAAGAAAAAGACTGAAAGCTGCAACAGTGAGAAAATGGTTTTCTTGTGAAGTATACATCAAGCAACGTGTTAGAGTTGTTTGTTTGTACGTCTGTTTGTGGTAGGCGCATTTGTTGTTAAGCAGCTGACAGGATTGTGTGTGAAAGATTTCAGAAAGCACCAGTGGTCAACATTTATGTAGTTTCACCAGCTAACCCCAGAACAAATAAGGCACTTGAATATAGCCAAATAGAAGATGAAAAGAAAACCTATAAACCTTGAAGGGAAAGGTATCGAGAGAGATATGAATATTGTACAAAAATATGCACTGGACTGGCAACTAAAGTTAACCTTAAACAAACCAATGTTTTATGGTGTGCGATGGCACTTCATAACACTGTGTTCCTTTTGGTGATTCTGGGTGAAATTTGACGTGACCTATGAAAGAAGTGGTGCATCGATATGATAAAATATTTATAAAATGCAGATTTCGCTTCTTAGGGCTCCTCGTAATGTGTGTGAAATTCCCCTTCTGAACCATGTAATGACATCACTTTTCGGATCCCCACTCTTTTTTTGCGTTGTTTCGCACTTCTGTCTTCTTCCATTCATACACAAGCTGCAAACCACACGAATACGACATAGCTCATTTTTGCACAAATGTGGTCTCCAGCATCCGCATTCAGCATGTGCACTGCATGAGTAGACACAGTTGAGAATCACCTTGCGAAGACCGCGGTTCCCGCGAGAAAACAGTTGAGAACAGCCATGCGAGTTGAGATCACATGATCTGAACTAACTTGACGTTGTGGTCAGAGTTGATAAAGTCCGACATGACGTTGCCGTGGCGTGACAGTGCCATGATGGCCAGTGTGAAATTGACCTTCAGTCCATCTTTCACATACTTTCGTAGTTTTGTCAGGTTCTGCAGAGTGTCTTTCCTCTGTCTGTGTGTTCCCATATTTTTACCATGCCGTGGAGGAACATCACATTGGGAACTGAACTGTATGTGTTTTGTTTCATTGGCTCAGGGGCATAGCTTCGAATAATATGGAAGCTGCACAATATTTCGACGAGACAGCTGCTCGTCATCTTCAGGTGCTTAATGACATCTTGCTGTTTTATTTCCTTTATCGTGATTTCATTCCCCTGCCCCATGTGGGCAGGAGAGTGCTGTCAGCAGCACAACCCGCCACTCTTCAGCCGAGTGATTTGACAGCCAATACATATAAGGCTATAAGAAGGGGGACATAAAACAGAGTAAGGGGAGATGATGGAGGTAAAAATACACTGACATGGAGACGTTCATGGGGGGAACAACTAAAAAAGTCGACAAAAAGTTAAAAAACACAGTTGGCTACTTGCAGAACACAAAAAAGACACTGAAGTCACACACACAAGTAAAAAGTTGGCCACAGTATTAAAAATACTCTAGAACAACATACTTTAAACCTACTTGGAGCACACACGATGAAGAATAAAACTGCCAGTTGGGACCTGCCGAGGGGATGGAAAAGGAGGGGAGGGCAAGGTGTAGCAGGGGAGGGGGCAGGATGAAAAGAGTAGGGTGCCAGTGGGTACACCAAGAGGCAGGAGACAGGTGGGGCAGGAGGTGAAGAGGGAAGACAAGGCAGGAGGGAGTGGAGAGAAAGTGAAGGGGAGCATGGGAGAGGGAAGGGGAGTAGGAGGGGAAAGCCACTCAGGAGATGGGAGGGAGAGGAGAGGGAGCCCTGAGGAGGAGGCAGGGGCAAGATGGGGTTAGAGTTGGTAGGAAGGGTAGATGTCAGGGCAAAGCTCATCATCCGAGAGAGGTAGATGGTGGAAGTTGCGTAGGGAAAGGAGGCGGAGGGTGTGGAGATGGAGAGAGGGTGGGACACAATGGTAAAGGTGCAGCAACGGGCTGCGGGTGGAGAGGAAGGAAACACCAGGGGGTGAGGGGGATCAAGGCGGTGGACAATATGTAGTGAAGGATGTGTTCAAGGAAATGGAGAAGGGGGGGAAGGGGATGAGGTCGTAGACGAGGCACATGGGGGACGGAAGGCGGATGCGGAAGGCGAGGCGGAGTGCATGGCGTTCGAGGATTTGGAGGGTGTTATAGATCCTGGGAGGGGCGGAAATCCAAGCAACGCTGGCATTACAGACTTGTTGTTACTCGAATTTTCTGGGTTACCCCCATGTGTTTAGAAGAACCAGTGCCAGTTGCACTCTGTCTTCTCCTGTTTTTACGTTAAGATATCAGAATTTGGGATTTATTTGGCATTTGACTGAGGGACTCCATCTCTAGGGAGTGATGTTGGTAGGATTTGATGGTATTGAATGTAAGGAGGTGGCACTTTTACCTAAATTCTAAATATTCTATCGATGGTTGTTTTAGGAGTTTTTACTTGGGGGTGGATTTCCCTGCCAGGGGTGTTGATGAGATGATGGTGTGATGTGCGTGAACTCTCATAGAAGTTGACGGATTTCTGCTGGATGATGTGATACATGGTTGGGTAATTTAACATATTCCAGATTTCTTCGTTGCTGATATATCTATTTACATCAGCTATGATTCGGAGTGCTTTATTTTGCAATGTTTCTATTCTTAATAAATTTGTGTCTGCGGCCATACTCCATACTTCTGAACCATATAGTATGACTGGCAGAATGATGGTTTTCAATGTCTTGATTTTTGTTGCGGTTGTAAGACCCCTTCCTTTTAGCAGGGGGTACAGCTGGTAGAGGCGTGCAGATCCTTTGTTGCATGCCTCACTTATATATTGCTTGAATGTGAGGTGTTTGTCTAGTTTTAAGCCCAGGTATTGTATCGTCTCACTCCACGTGCAGCTTTGTGATTGGTTCCTTCATAACCACGCGCAAGGGACGCGCTTCTTCAAATGTTAGACAGTGAACTGATGGAAAATTTTTGAGCGAGGTAACCATGTATTGTTCCTCCTGTCTTCTGATTGGAGGAGACGCCAGGAGCACTGAAAAGTTCGTTTTGAAAGACTTTTCAGTTTGCCCCCCTCCAAGTTCTTTCTGTCTCTGTGTATATATTCGTAGGTGAGGCAGCTTGGATTTTGTAGAGTTAGTCAGTCGTTATTCTGGGATGAGATGAGGATAATGTGCCGCTTGTGAGCACACTTGGATGGTGATTTTGGTTGGGAGTTAGTTCAGATTTTCGTGTTAGGAACTTACTATAATTTTGAAGTAATTTGTTAGAAGCATTATGGATTTTGCTATCGTTTAAATAGATTTAGATGGGGCCAAGCTTGTACTTTATCTGGTCACGATTCACTTCGTATCTCATGGTTCCGATTAAGTATCCTGTTTCTTTCCGCCGCGAGTCACAAGCCGGTTCTGACGACTCAACTTCTGCTAAAAATGGCGATTTCACCTTCGTTTATTTTGTGACTGTTTGAATCTTTGTGTGAGCTCCTGAGCATATAGTGTTCCTTAGTAAGTCAAACCCTTGCTGAATAACGGTGACTAATATAACGAAAAACAGTTGCCCATACGGAACCACCATGTTAGAATTTTATATGTGCTAAATGTTAACCGAAGTACTGGCGTACACTCCATTTGGGAGTAAATGCCGATCTGAAATAAACTTAGCTCATTAAAATTTCCCCCAATGCGAATACCAGCTTGCCATACCACCTGCTTTTGTCAGTAACCTCATGTTCCTTGAACAGAAAGTTACTAGGAAGCATTTCGTAAAGTTCAATTCCGATCGGTCGACCTGAGGATGTTGCGCAATTTTTTGTGATAAAACCTAGGATTAAATTCAGTTAATATGCCTCGGATTTCAGTGAAAGTTATAGAATGATAAGCAGTGTTTTGCTCAATAGGTAGCTCGCGGCAATGAAACAGCCCACGTTAAATGGCAAAATTGCAACCTACCGAAGAACCGATTACCAATATTTAGGCTTTTCAAAAATTCCAAATTATGTCTGCTCCAGGTAGCCTCGTCCAAATCGGATAGAGTGCAATGTAAAAATACAGCGAAAGTCAAGATTTTAACTAAAATTACTGAAGCATTTTTAACAAAATCCCTGAATTTACAGCCCTCCAGGAAAGCTTGCACTAAAATACAACCGGAACAGAGAACTGAGTGAAACTCGAAGTGGAAACGTCCAATATGTTTAACGAGGCATACGATGTATATCGAAAAAGACAGATTAGACGCCTTGGGAGGTGTAGTGTTCACTGCAATCGATAAACGTTTTATATCTGTCTAGGTCGAAACTGAATCTGATTACGAGGTTATCTGGACGCGACTAATGGGCCTAGATTAACTCAGCCATCGGGTATTTTTACTGGCCAGCTGCTTCCGCTGTAACAGTTGTAGAATCATTCAAAGAAAGTCTATACCCAGTAGCGCAGAAGTGCTCCAATCGCACGCCATTAACTGAAGGCGATTTTAACCCACTGAGTGTAGGCTGGGACGTCTGTAGTTTCACTGAAGTTGTTACAGACAGGCAGTGTAGCGACATAGTTTTCCACGCTTTCTCCGAAAACTGTCTTGAGCACCCAGTTCGACAACCCACATGCAACGGAATTATCTTACATCTCGCAGCTAAAAACAGGCCTGACTTTATGTACAGAGTCAGCACAGAACCAAGCATTAGCGATGACGATGTCACATAGCCAAGATGCTCACTAAAGTAAATAAATCAATGAGGCCGGGTTACTAGATTTTTATGCTGAAAAGGACATATAAGCAGTTGTTACCATTCTACTTATACGATAAGTGGGCATAATTAGTTCCAATATAATGGACGCAGAGGATTTCTGGGCAAAGTTTAAACTGATTGTAAACAGCGCTCTGGACAAGTATGTGCCGATTAGTCGCAGGGAGATACGGGTCCGGGTGCGATTTTAATATCAAATTGATATGAAAATTAATTAAATTGATCAATTAATTACCCCAACCACGCCCATTCCCACCCCAGTGTGTTTTTCGTCAGCCTGCACGTGGGTCCCAGCCCCTCCCCCTCCCTTCCATCCTCCTGCCCCTCTCCCACCTACCCCACTGGTGGAATTTCGAATTTTGGCTGGAATTTCTTTATCCTAGGGTTGTGATAACGACCCACCCTCCGCCCGTGAGTTGTCGGGCAATTCAAAATGGCGGTGCCCTTTCCGAAACTCGAACCTTGGTCCTGGTGCGCCCCCCCCCCCCCCCCCCCCAACGTATGGAAACAGCTCAGATGCAGGAGAGGAAGGTTAGGTTAGGGTACTTTATTTATTTTAGTTGGGAAATAAAGATCGGTCCTAGTTACGTAATTAGTCGTTAAGATCGGGCCTAATTACACAATTGCGCGCGGGATTAGCCGAGCGGTTTATGGCGCTGCAGTCATGGACTGTGCGGATGGTCCCGGCGGAGGTTCGAGTCCTCCCTTGGGCACGGGTGTGTGTGTTTGTCCTTAGGATAACTTAGGTTAAGTAGTGTGTAAGCTTAGGGACTGATGACCTTAGCAGTTAAGTCCCATAAGATTTCACACACACACACATTAATTACACAATTATATGCATAGCGCTACCCAAGAACTGCCTAAAATCGCAATGCAGCTCAGAACTTGACACCACCATAAACAGGTATTATGTTGCTGGGTAAATTTTTACAACGCCTCTTGAAACTACTGGCGGAGGCATTCAGACTCTGGCCTACACCTATGAGGTGGCGGGAAGAAGGCAGGGGTGTAAGGTACTATCTTTATCTTTATTTTTTTTGGTGGGAAATATATTCAACTGAGGAGATGCTGGTGTTGGGCAGAGAGAAGTTTAATAAGTGTATTACCTGTAGGCATACAGCTGAGGACTGTATCTATCTCTGTTTGACGTCAGAGTTCACTAAATGCGCCCATTCGACAATCACCCAGCAGCCCAGGTAATCGAAGCCAATACAGGCTACCACATCTGATGAATAATACATCACTATTCTAATTACGCATCGAAAATGTCGTGAAAAAAAACAGCAGTCATAGTCAATGGGTCATAATGCAACACATGTCCTGGGGATTGGGAAAAAATCATCGTAATAACACAACCACCGCAGAAACCGACCGTATAAGGTTGTAGAAGCGTAGCAGTTGCAGTTGTGTCCTCCTCGATGGGTGCTCACGAACTAACCAACTTGGAGGTAGTCTTAATCCCCCCTTTTACCCCTCATTCCTCCCTTCCTCCCTCTCCTCAAAGCAGGTAGGGATAGAGGCCTGTTCTATCTTGCTGCTCCTGGGCCACAAAGGGATGCTTCTGTCGTCATTGATATACTGTCTCCGGTCTGCAGAAATCAGTCACAGACAGACAAAATACAAGAAGAAGATGCTTCATGCAACCTGTCAAACGTATCTCGGAATGACTGGACCCCCATGGAACAACGACTTGGAAAAGAGGAAGCCCTCCGCCCTAGAGTGACTGCAGACTCTGCCGTACCTGAGAGCACAGTCTTCCTCAGCTGTGGTCTGAGCAGCCTACAAGGGTATGGAACGATACGCGATCTCCTTGAGGTGATGGCCGTTGGTGAACACAAAAGGGAAATTTAGCGGCACTGCCCTCCCACAGACCGTGACCTGGTCAGGGCGCAGCTGTTGGCGACCTCACACACACACATGCCCCCAATGCCCGCTAATAGACCTGTCGTTCTGCAATGGAGACACTTCTATTTAACGTCAATGCATCTCTTATAATCAAGCATCTATTAAAAAGGAAAACACAATCGCTACGATGATAAATGTCCTCTTTCCATGAAATTAGGCGCAGACCATTTTAGTTTACATTTCTGAGCGAAGTCGGTATAGATTTTACGTTCGACTCCAGGAAACAATTCGCATCTTGTTATTTTGTGGCGTCCAACGAAGTGTGCCACCGCTGATTACAAAAGAGGCCTATAACTGTCCACCCTGAGTAAAACTGGTGAATAAAAGCTTCCACTATTTTGCTGCAAAAACTACCAATCACCATTAAATGTTCTCGTTATTTCGAGATTGTCATCGAAGTAAAGAAAAAGAGAGAATTTAAACTCCGAAGAAAATTCTTCTATGTTAAACAATTTCTTTCAGCTCGATGGTAAATCACACGACCTGAAAGCGTTTCTCACATTCAAATCAGTGTCTGTAAGTAAACTGTCATGCACGTGTGAATTACAGATATTTCATACAGGTAATAAAAGGTGGTCGCTACGCTTTCAACTACCTAGTTTCAACAACTTTTCAAAGTCAACCGCCTACCCACCTTCTCAACTCCATCTTTTATAACTGTAGGTGGGCAGATGGATCATCTTGAAAAGTAGCTGAAACTAGGTAGTTGAAAGCGTATGGACCCCCTATTCTCTCATATATGAAGGAGCAATACAGGAAACCTCTCTTGTGATTGATAGTTTGTTTGATATGGTCCTCCTTCAGTGCAGTATATTACGACCCCAGTGAGCTAATAGGCCGGCTACGACTGCCCAAGGCATCATCTGCTGCTGGTAATACATCCCATTCGAATAAAGTTGTTTCAATGAGCTTAGAGAGAGAAGTATCATCGAATACGTATGGAGAGTGTATTTCAAGAACTGCTCAAACCAGAATGCAAAAATACCCTCGAAGATATGTTATGATTAAAGATTTGGATGACCTGTGGCATGCGGATATTGTCGACATGAGAGAATATTCACGTGTAAATAACAGATTCAAATACATTTTATTGGTCTTTGATACTTATTCTAAATATTCCTGGGCATTATTTGTGAAAGCAAAAGCAGATGATGATGTCGCACATGTGCTTGACGGATTGCTGCAGGAGGGGACGAATAGAAGCCTAAATAACCTTCAAACAGATCATGGCGGCTAGTTTTACAATAGACATTTCATATAGATAAGCAACGAGGTTACCTTGCCTTCAACTACCTAGTTTGAGCTACTTTTCAAAGTCATCCAATAGAAGCAGATCATCGTAAATAGCAATCTTTTTCTTTGTATTTTATGGTAGGGTGGAGAGAATTTGAAAACAAATATTCTTGCAACTAATCTTTATTAGATTTTACATGTACATTTACCCACAGAAAACAACTCTTATTTACTTTTGCTTGGCGTGGTTTTAATAACATCCATCTTAATTTTTATCTTATAATTTAAATCTACATTGAAGTCTTCTAATTCTTTCTATATCCAGTAATTTGACAGGTACAAAGAAGGGGTGTCCTGGAATTAAAATACATATATCATCTTTTTCTTCTAAACAATGTCTCTTACTGCTTTAACTGTTGTTACAACACTCCACATCTTCCTGGGTGTACGCTATCAGCTATTCTGCCACACATTTTTTGTTGAATTTCCGTATTGAACTTTATGTTTACAACTTTTGCAAATGAGTGGTCATTAAATGTCGTTGTTCTTCATGTGTCCGTTAATGTAGTACATGTACTCCAATCCATCCTTTTCGGTCAGTACTCCAACATAAAGCCACTTACCATTGCTGTTAAAAATAAATGCATGTGTTTTATATTCCCAGTGGTGGCCAGATTTGGCCACACACTGTATTTAAAGCAATATGTAAGCCTTGGCTACACATTTTCAACAGCTTATTCCTTTTCCAATTGCAGTTTATATTCTTCTTTTATGGCTGTTGTCTCCTCCATACACACCAGTTTTCGTTTTTTAGCTTAGATCTCTTCCATTTCCAGTTTTCTTTCCCGTAAACACATCAAATTGACTGCACTTAAAGGGGTAATTTCTTTAATGAGGAATACATTGGTTCTTTTCCTTAAGACTTGTGGAACAACATTGCTTTTGAGAATCAGTCCTAATTCGGCGATATCTATATCTGATGATATTGTGGAGAACAATGTTTTAGACTGAGAAAATAAGTTTCTCCTGCCTTAATGTAACACTTCTGTGTAATACTTATATTGTCTTTGTTGGAGTCAGAGTTAGGAATCTCCGCGTAATTTACTGGTACACAGTTAAAACTGTATGCAGACAGAGCATAACTTATAAGCTTTCCTCGGACTCGAGAGTCCGGCAGTCTTAGTTGCACACAAGTCAATTTTCGGATGTTCTTATTACCCCAGTAGACAAACTGCAGAATGTTGTTTAAAACCATACAGATACTGTTCTGTAAATTATTCGTTAGCTGACACCACATGGACGCAGTTGGCATAGAGTAAAGAGGAGCACATTGTAAATACTGATTGTTGGTCTCTAATACTCTTAAGCAGTCTTGCACTGTGTTGAACACATGATCCATTCTGTAGTTGTATACTGTAGCCTCAAGCCTGGTAACGCCACGCTCCTTACCCAAAGAAGACGTAAAAGATTCTCGTAGTCACGTGTGTGAACACTCTATAAAATCTATGAGATGGTTGCCGATAACTTTGTTTACTCCTGCAATTGTGATTTGACATACAAATTTGTTATAAATCTTTATTCTACAATTGCAGCTCACCCACCTTCAACAGTGTATTCTAGCTGTCTTGTCCTTGTACACAATCAAACTGCTGCTTTCCTGGTGGTCTCCTTCCACGGAGAAATCGTGGGTCGATATTAGGTAGTCACGCACCTCGATTTTATTAAAAGTCCCGGCAAAGTCTCGCGTTATGCCTAAATCCAAAAGGTAATAATCGTCTACAAGTAGCTGCTGCAATACTCCAGGCAACTATTCCATTAGAACATCCATACGGCTAGTTCCACTTCATATGATGTAGCCACAGGATTTTTATGTTTTGTCCAAATGGTTTCCAGTGCTTCCTTGCCGATTTTATCTAGTATTCCTCTTGATGTCACACTGCCACATCCGTTGGAGAAATAGTAGCTTCGTATTGACACCATGACTTGCAGTGACGAACTTGGAGAACTTACAACATAGATTATAGTTAAATGAGCTACACATCTCCTTCTTTAACATTACAGATCGTCCCTTCTATAATAGTTCCTGACAGTTCACTTGATCAAAGATATTAACTACAATAATGTTATAGAAAAATGGTACTGTAATGGGAGTAAGCAAATTTAAATTCTTCTTACTAAGCAGTGTACCATTTTTGGCGTAATTTATTAGCCAGTGTCAGAAACAGACTGTCCACGTTCTCAGGTAGCAACTATAAATCAAAGAGTTCGTCGATTGGTCTAATCTTCCCCCCTAATAGCTGCGGCATGTTAAGCACTCTGGAGGAATCCTTATTGATACTTTCAACTACCACGGAAGAATGATCTGTTGCAGCTGTCAAGCTTCCTTTAAAGATACAGTGTGGTTGCAGTTCCAGTCACATGATGGTTCAAATGGCTCTGAGCACTATGGGACTTAACTTCTGAGGTCATAAGTCCCCTAGAACTTAGAACTACTTAAACCTAACTAACCTAAGGACATCACACACACCCATGCCCGAGGCAGGATTCGAACCTGCGACCGTAGCGATCGCGCGGTTCCAGACTGTAGCGCCTAAAACCGATCGGCCAGCCCAGCCGGCAGTCACAGCCGGCAGTCACATGATGTTCCGGTCATATATTCTAAATTTTATTATACTTGCAATCCAATTGTAGACTCCTAGCCGAATTGCGCTATTTTGTGTGCAAGGTGTCCATGGCAGGGAAGGTGACTGCGAGAGATTCTCTCAGGTCATGTAAATTGTCCATCAAGCTGAAAGAAATTGCTTACATAGATGTTTTTCTTCAGAATTTGATTTCTCGCTTTTTCTATACTCCAATGACGGTTTCGAAATAACAACGACATTCGGTAGTTTTTGCAGCAAAATTGTGGAAGTTATGTAACCGGCGGAGGTTCACTTTGTTGGTTGTCGCAAAATAATGAGATGCGAAATGTATACTGCAGTCGAAAGTAAAAGCTATATCGATTTTGCTCAAAAAACTAAAAGGAAATGGGTTGCGTCAAGTTTCGTGGAAAATATTATTGCGATTGTTTTAATCTTTTTAAAAGATGCTTGACTATAAGAGATGTGTTGACGTTAAATAAAAGTGTTCTCCATCGCAGAATGGTGGTCACATGCGGTGAGGTGGTATGGGGGGGCGGTCCACGGTGTGTTAGATTGCCATCACAGCTGCACCTTGACCAGGGTGTGGTCTGTGTGGAGGAGTGGCGCTGCTAAATGAGCCTTTCGTGTTGGCGAATGGCCATCGCCTCAAGGAGACCGCGAGCTTGTGCCGTGCCCCGCAGGCTGCTCGGACCGCAGCTGAGGAACAATATGCTCTCAGATACGGCGGGGTCTGTGGTCGCTTTAGGCGGAGGGCTTCTTGTTATCCAAGTGACTGCTCCATGGTGGTCCATTCTTCCCAAGAAATACATTTAACATATTGCATGATATGTCCTGTTCTTGTATTTTGTCTATCTGTGACTGATTTCCACAGACTGGAGACATTATATGAACGCCAACAGACCACCAGCGGCAAGATAGAACAGGCCTCCATCCCTACCTACAGTGAGGAGAGGGAGGGAAGGAGGGAGGGATGAGGAGTAGAAGGGGCATTAAGACTACCTCCAAGTTGGTTAGTTCGTGAGCACCCACCGAGGAGGACACACCTGCAACTGCTACGCTTCTACAACCTTATACGGTCGGTTTCTGCGGTGGTTGTGTTATTACGATGATTTTTTCCCAATCCCCAGGACATGTGTTGCATTATGACCCATTGGCCATGACTGCTGTTTTGTTTCACGACATTTTCGATGTGTAATTAGAACAGTGATGCATTTTTCATCAGGTGTGGTAGCGTGTATTGGCTTCGATTACCTGGGCTGCTGGGTGATCGTCGGATGGGCGTATTTAGTGAACTCTGACGTCAAACAGCGATAGATACAGTCCTCAGCTGTATGCCTACAGGTAATACACTTATTAAACTTCTCTCTGCCCAACACCAACATCTCGTCAGTTGAATATATTTCCCGCCAAAAAATAAATAAAAATAAAGATAGTACCTTACACCCCTGCCTTCTTCCCGCCAGCTCATAGGTGTAGGCTAGATTCTGAGTGTCTCCGCCACTAGTTTCAAGTGATATTGTGAAATTTTTTTCCCAGCAACATAATATCTGTTTATGGCGGCGTCAAGTTTTGAGCTGCATTGCTATTTTAGGCAGTCCTTCTGTAACTCTATGCATATAGTTGTGTAATTAGGCCCGATATTAATGACTAGTTATGTAATCAGGACCGATCTCTACTTCATTTTCCCAACCAAAGTAAATAAAGTTCCTCTCCTGCATCTGGGCAGTTTCCATGTGTTGGGGGAGGAGGCGGAGGGGTGGGGGAATGGGAGGGGTGCACTATGGCTTTCCGCCCAGAAGGACCAGGGTTCGAGTGCCACAGAGGGCATCGCCAGTTTGAATTTCCCGCCAATTTCTGGCTGGAGGGGCGGGACGTCACCACAGTCCTTGGACAAAGAAATTCCCGCCAAAATTCGGAATTCCAGCCAAAATTTGAAATTCCCGGAAACTCCTGCCAATAGGGTATGTGAGGGAGGGAGAGGGCGAGGGGTGGGAAGAGGGGAAGGTGGGGGGACCAAGGTGTAGGCTGAGAAAAATAGCTGGTCGTGGTGGCCAAGAGGTTCCAGGCGCTTCAGTCTGGAACCGCGCGACCGCTACGGTCGCAGGTTCGAATTCTGCCTCGGGCATGGATGTGTGTGATGTCCTTAGGTTAGTTAGGTTTAAGTAGTTCTAAGTTCTAGGGGACTGATGACCTCAGATGTTAAGTCCCATAGTGCTCAGAGCCATTTGAACCATTTTTTTGAGAAAAATACATGAATCCTCTGGGGATGGAGGTGGGGGGGGGGATGTTGGGCGTAATTAGTTGATCAATTTAGTTAATTTTTATATGAAATTGATATCAATTTGATAGCAAAACTGCGCTTATGCCCCCTTTCACTAATACTCCGACTATGTGGAATAAAGATAGAAAACTCCCGCATTGTTTTATGACGAAAATTGTAAAATGCTGAGAAAAGAGGGCTAAACGTACTCTCGATTTTAAAAATGAATCCAGAAATTTAGTAAAGGTCATTCATGAAGGAGAACCGTAAACTCATGGAAAAATTCCTGTAGTAGTTAGTGTTAGAGCTGCACCTTTTCTTAGACTGAAGTTAGCTGATAGGTGTACCTGCATAAGGGATGTCCCTCTAACTAAGGGCTCACCTTCTGAGGACATCCTATTTCTAAGTAGAGAAGGAATTAGCATATTTCATCAAAATATAAGAGGTATTAGAGATAAAGTAAGTGAACTGCTTATACACGTTGACTCTGAAATTATTGGTATATCGGAGCACCACTTAAATAATTTGACAATTAAGAGACTTCCTTCTCCAGGATACAGATTAGCTGGCTGTTTTCAAGGAGTTCCTTGTGGGGTGGGGAAGCGGCTACGTATGTAAAAAAACAGTATTCCATTTGAGTCCATAGACGTATCACGACACTATACTGAACAGATATCTGAGTGTTCATTTTTAGTCTTGCGTCTCACTCTGAGGGTGGCTAGACGATACGTGGTCGAAATATCAGTGGAGGAAATTTTATATGCGTGGCTGCATGCCCAAAATTTAATGAACTATATATTTGAATGTTGCGCAGGGGCAGTTGAATTTAGTGAAACTAAACTTCTAATTGTTATTGTTTATAGGTCCCCTAATTCTGACTTCAGACCATTTATGCTCAAGCTAGAGAGGGTTCTTGATTCACTTTATAGGGAGTACAGGAAATTAGTTATATGTGTTGACTCCAATTTATATTTTGTATATGAGGGCGCAAGAAAAAGGATGTTGGTAGATCTGAATTCATATGATCTGAAGCAGATTATGTTTTTTTTCAGTTACGGTGCAGGGTAACAGTAGCATAGCCATAGACAATATTTTTATTCATTCTTCATTACTAGATGGGCATTGTGTTAGTAAAATGGTGAATGTCCTTTCAGACCATGATGCACAAATTATAACACTAAAAGGTTTTTGTACTCAAACAAATGCCATATATAATTACAAACTATGTAGGAAAGTTAATCCAACAGCAATAGAGAGTATTTTAAACCTTGTCAAGGAACAAGAGTGGTAGGATGTTTATAGGGCCAAAATATAGATGATAAATACAATGCTTTCCATAACACATTCTCATGTTCTTTGAGAGTTGCTTTCCATTACAACCTTCTAAACGGGGTACTAACAGTAATAGGCAGCCAAGGTGGCTGACTAGTGGGATAAGGATATCATGTAGAACAAAGTGAGAATTATATCAAAATATTATAAGTAGTCACAATCAAATTTACAGTAGCACATTACAAACAGTATTGTAAGGTGCTTAGAAATGTTATTAGGAAGGCAAGAGTATGTGTTATTCAAATAGAACAGCTAATTCAGAGGACAAAATTTAAACCATATGGTCAGTTGTGAAGGAAGTGTCTGGTCAGCAGCACAAGGTTGACGGTATAGTCAGTTCATACTAAAAATACTTCTGTTACTAATAATTCAGATATATTACAGTTTTTACCAATCATTTTCTGAGCATTGCTGGTGAATGAAATTAAAATTTAGTTTCTACAGGAAATCATATAACTTTCTGGCAAATGCCTTTTCGAGACTGTTGTCTGCAATACCTTTCTGTGATACAGACAAGCGGGAGATTGAGTCAATAATTAAATCACTGAAGACTAAGGACTCTCATGCATATGACAGAGTGACTAGCAGAATATTAAAGTACTGTGCTGCACATGTTAGCCCTATTTTTACTCACATTTGTAACTTTTCCTTTAGGAATTGCCATTTTCCTGAACGATTAAAGTACTCAATATTAAAGCCGATTTATAAAAAGGGAGAAAGTGATAATTTAACAATTTTAGATCTATTTCTATGCCATCAGTGTTTGCTAAAGTTATTGAAAAGGCTGTGTGTGTAAGGATAATTGATCACTTACATCAAACAATTTGCTGTCAAATGTACAGTTCGGCTTTAGAAGTCGTTTAACAACTGAAAATTCTATACTCTCTTTTGTGTGTGAGGTACTGGATGGGTTAAATAAAAAGTTTCGAACGCTAGGCATATTTTTTGATTTAACTAAGACATTTGATTGTGTTGATCACAAAATATTGCTCCAGAATTTGGACCATAACAGAATACGGGGAGTAGATCATGATAGGTTCACCTCTTACTTTAACAACGGACAGCAAGAGGTCGTTATTCACAATGTTGAGAATGGTTGTGATGTGCGGTCTGAGTTTGGTACAGTCAAGTGATGGGTGTCCCAGGGATCAGTGTTGGGGCCACTCCTGTTCCTTATTTATATAAATGATATGCCCTCTAGTATTATGGGTAACTCTAAAATATTTCTGTTTGCTGGTGACACTAGCTTCGTAGTAAGGGGTGTTGCGTGCAACATTGGCTCGGTTTCAAATATTGCAGTTCTTGACCTAAGTTCATGGCTTGTAGAAAATAAACTAACGCTAAATCACTGTAAGACTCAGTTCTTACAGTTTCTAACACACAACTCAGCAAAACCGGACGTTTTAATTTCACAGAATGGGCATATGATTAGTGAAACAGAACAGTTCAAATTTCTAGGTGTTCAGATAGACAGTAAACTGTTGTGGGAAACCCACGTTCAGGATCTTGTTCAAAGAAATAATGCTGCCATTTTTACAACTCGAACGGTATCTGAAGTGAGTGATCGTCGACACGAAAATTATTCTACTTTACTTATTTTCATTTGCTTATGTCGTATGGTAATATATTTTGGGGTAACTCTTCCCGTTATAAAAGGATATTTTTGGCTCAGAGAGGGACGGTTCGGGCAATAAGTGGTGTACGTTCAAGAACCTCTTGTCGACCCCTGGTCACGAGTATGCGAACTTTGTCATTGGCCTCTTAATACAAATATTCCTTAGTGTCATTTCTTGTTAACAATATTAGCTTATTCCCAAGAATAAGCAGCTTTCACTCAGTTAATACTCGGCAGAAATCAAACCTGCATTTGGATCGGACTTCCTTAACTCTTGTACAGAAAGGTGTGTAGTATACTTGCTGCACCCATTTTCAATGAGCTACCACTCGAATCCAAAAATCTTAGCAGTAATCCATGCGTTTTCAAATCGAAACTGAAGAGTTCCCTCATGGGTCACTCCTATTCTGTCGAGGAGTTTCTTGAAAAATTAAGCTGATTCTTGTTGTACTGTTGATTGCGTGTACTTGAACTTATGGATTTACTTTTTTCGGATTCATAAACATTTTATTTTTATCTGCTATTACTTTTATGTTGTAATTTCATGCACTGACAAGTTCCATGACTCTGGGGATTTGCTCATCAATTTGGTCCTACGGAACTTGTGTAACGAATCTCTCGCCCTGTGCAAAGTCCTAAATGACTGAAAAAAAAAAAAACAGATGTCTCCCGTTTACACGACGGATAAAAGAACGGATCCAAAAAAAACAGTCGAACATCTTTAACGTCGGTTTTTCTAGAATTCTTGAGCACATTGTAAGCCCAAATATAAAAAATTTCCTTGAGGCCGAAAAGCTTCTGGCCACAAATTAGAACGTATTTAGCAAGCATCGCGGGTGCGAAATTCATCTTGCCTTCTTCTCGAAAGATATGCTGTCAAGTGTGGATGCAGGGCAAAAGGCAGTTTCCATATTTCTCTATTTCTGGAAAGCGTTTTATACAATGCCATATAGCACATTATAAATGTTAAGTCCGAGCATACGGAACAGGTTCTCGAGTAAGAGAGGGCCAGGTGGTATGAAATGGAAGGATCACGTAAGATCGGTCGTAGAGAAGGTGAATGATTGCCTACGTTCTATTAGAAGCATTTTAGTAAAATGTAGATAATCGATAAGGGATATTGCGTGCATATCACCTGTGCGACCCTTTCTTGACGGTTTGCGATCCCCCCGGCGTCTGCTTAAAGGAAGACATCGAAGGAATTCAGAGGCGTCCTTCTAGATGTGTTAAACCGGTACGTTCGATCAACACGCCAGTACTACAGAAATGCTCCGTTAACTGAAATGAGAATCCTTTGACGGAAGAAGGCGTTCTTTTAGCGAAACACTATAAGAAAAGTTTAGAGAACCGACATTTGCGACAGATTGCAGAACGATTCTACTGCTTCCAACGTACACTCAACGTAAGAACCGCGAAGACAGTATAAACCAGGGTTCGTGTGGAAGCATATAGACAAGTCATTTTTCATCATTCCATTTGGAGGTGGAACAGGAAAGGGAATGACTATCAATGGAAACAGGCGCCCTCTGCCATGCGCTATATGGTGGCTTGCGGTGTATGTATGTAGATATAGATATAAAGGCTTTAAGTACAATGACTTCTTTGATTCTAATCGAGAAGAGTACACTATGTGCAGCATTCATCCTGGCCCTCCCTCTCCATATTGTTAATTACAGAAACGTACATTTTACACTCTAAAGTCTGCACGCTTTCATCGTAGGCTCCTGCGTGAATACAGCGGCATTTAAAACACTACACTCACATTTCGAAAGAAAAAAAAACAAAAAAAAGAGCGCCGTGCGGTCTTAAGCGCCTTGCCACGTTTCGCGTGGCTCCCCCCATTGGAGGTTCGAGTCCTCTCTCGGGCATGGGTGTGTCCTAACTAACCTAAGGACATCACACACATCCATGCCCGAGGCCGGATTCGAACCTACGACTGTAGCAGTCGCGTGGTTCCGAACTGAAGCGCCTAGAACCGCTCGGCCACTGCGGCCGGCGGATCTAGTAGTGTGTAAGCCTAGGGACTGATGACCTCAGTAGTTTGGTCCCATAGGAACTTACCACAAATTTGAAATTTGGAAAAGGAGCCTGAACTAAAACGGTTTCAATAAGAGGGTTGATCCTATCTCCCGTGGTCCCTCAGTCAACGTTATATGACTACATGTGATTATGTACATTTTTACGGCGTAATAAACGTTGCTGCTCTTCATGGGTGTGCGGACGGATTTAATCGTCTTGATGACATGATGTTTCGACGGTCCACGGTCACACCGGAACTGAGGCAACATCAGATACGGTGGGGCCTTTATATGCCGAGAACAGATCACTGGACATTGTCTCAATGAAGGGCATAGTATGTCATTTGAAGAGATGCATATTCTTGCTCCGGCTTCCCATTACTGCGATTGTGTACTTAAGGAATCCATCGACATACGATTACACGATGACATTATTAATAGAGATAAAGGTTTTCTTTTAAGCTAGGTGTGGCTTCATATTTTACCTGATATATAAGACAACGTTCTGGTTTTTGACCGCCTGCATCTTAATTTGCCATTTTCTTAATTTCTACAGCCGGCGGCATTGCGATTCTTCACTTCGCAGAGGGCAGCCCTTTCGCTTCTGCAGGCGCAGCGGCCTGTTCTCAGGGTATGATGGAGCCGCCGCATCTGATGTTAATTCACCTCCGGCGTGATAGTGCTCCTGCAATCTCACCCGAAGATGGCGGCCAGTTGGACCGTCGATATATCGTGCCGTCGAGACGAATCCGGCCGCATACCCGTGAAGAGCACCTACTCTTATACGACTATAATTTATTTCCATTTAAAATTCTTCTAAACCTATACACCCTGTTTACTGACTTGTTTATGTGCTGTCTACCTGTACTATTGGTACTATTATATTTGCTGCAGTGAGGTGAATAGAGCGTCTCTTTTCAGAATTATTTATTACATATATTTCTGTAGCTGTTGAAGAAAGGAAGATATTCACCATACAAACGGTGGACTACAATTTTCCATTATGTGTAAGATAACATTCAGTGGTTAAATTTTGTTTTCAACATTACTCCACTATGCCAGTATTTCTATAATATTTCTGTTTCAGGATATCAGACGACACTGTTAGGACGAACCGGCAGAGCACACTAAACGTCTTTGAAATGTCTTCAGAACTCTTTAAAGTGCGCCTAACAATGTGAAAACTTCATAAAAATATTATGATAATGTGAACAGTCCAGAAGTAGTACCCGAAGAAGTAGAGAAAGAAACTCGGTGCATGGAAAGAAGAAAAGACATGATAAAAGTAGAAATGGTAAAAGCAAGGGGATGGGTGGTGGAAACAAATCTTGAACACTTATCTACATATTGTTTGCATTAGAGGGCCGTACTAGATAGTTGGAAAAATGCTGTTCTTGTAGTAAACCACAAGAAAGGGGCTATGGGAGACGTGGAGAATTACAGGCCCATTATGCTCGATACACAACATTTTTACAAAAATTCTTACTATTCGACTAAAAAATTTCAGACTCTAACCAAGCACAAGAAATCGCTGGCTTTAGGAGTGGGTATAGTACAATGAACTAGCTACAGCAGGTTCAGCCACAGAATGCCAAACTGCACGAGAGAGCAAAGTGTGGGCAGTGGGTGGGCGAAGGTTCGTCATGTGCCAGCCTTGATCCGTCCCCTAGTCGGGAGTGCTTAGCACAGCGCGATATTTCATTTAGTACTGCTGTGCTGTATTTTTCTGTCGGCACGACTTACTTCAGTTCGGCAGAACCGTGGTGCCAGTGCTGTTTACCGTTCACTGTTTGTATACACTAAGCAGATTCAGAAGGATGTAGGCTGCAGTAGGTACTGGGAGATGAAGAAGCTTGCACAGGATAGAGTAGTATGGAGAGCTGCATCAAACCAGTCTCAGGACTGAAGACCACAACAACAACAACATTTGTTCGTGATATAAAGGAAGTTCACAAGCCCAGTGGCTCTTTGCACAAAAAGAGACAGTCTAGCAATCAATCGGCACAAGCCTTTAGAAATTGCTAGGAATCATAGAAGAGAATAATCGGAATTCTCGGTGTCTATTAAGCAGTTGCACAACCGACTGGCACCACAAATTTAGAATGACATTACAGCATCAACCAGATATAATTTAATGATGTAACCGATGGTGCGAAAGAGGGAAAAAATACTGCAAACGACATGTGGGATTCATTGTTCAATGCATCAAGATGCACTTCCTGCCAAATTTGAAAGTGTGGAGCACAGAACACATAATGAAAATGGTGGTGTAAATGGTAAATTTTCTGAAGTCGTGTGCACTATTACATTGTCAGTTGCAACAGTTTTTGATGGAACTGATCAAAGAATATGGAAATTTTATACATAATTGCAAAGTACGTCGGTTAAGTCAAAGGGGCATCCGGAGCGATTTTTCCATTGAAAACCCTCTACTGTTCAACTTATGAATGAAAAAGAAGCGCAGGAACGAAAATAAGAACATCCAGAATGGATTTCAGACTTCGCATTTTATGTGTATTCGACTGCACACTGCTCACAGCGAGGCATTGAAAGGTGAGAAACAACTTATTCCTGATTTGATGAAGATGCATTTAACAAAGAAAATCCCACTGTGAAAGGGCCAAATTCTGACAAAAAAAAAACTGTCCATTTTACTAAGTTTACAGGCATTAAAGAAAACACGAGGTTTGAAGACTTCACTGTAGTAGTAGAGCAAAACAAATGCCAGTTCATTTTGTTAGTGTGGGTTGCCTACATTAGGGGCAGGTGTGAACCCACTGGAAAACCTGTTGTTCTCCTTTGATTGGCAGGTACTAAACCTGTTGTTTTCCTTTGGGTACTTAACCTACTGCTCTGCTAATAGGATCCTTCCTTTTGATTGACAGGCACTTAACCTACTGTTCCCCCACCCGTAAGGAAACCACCCCCTCTTGCTGCTACAGGTACACTTTCAGGTCTTAGTTATTGGAATAGCTCCTCTCACTCTTATCAATTTGATTGACTACTTATTTAAATTGATCTATTAATTAACCTCTCCCCTCTGGTAAATCCCCTCCCCCAGAAAATGGGAGGGGAGGGCATTTAACAGAGGGGGAGAGGTTAATTAATTGATCAATTTAATTAAGTAGTCAATGAAATTGATAAGAGTGAGAGGACCTATTCCAATAACTCAGACCTGAAAGTGTACCTGTAGCAGCGAGGGAGAGGTTTTCTGAGGGGTGGGGGGAACGGGAGGGTGCGGGGAACAATAGAGTAAGTGCCTGTCAGCAAAAGGAAGGATCCTTTTAGCAGAACAATAGGTTAAGTACCTGTCAAACAAAGGAGAACAATAGGTTAAATACCTGTCAATCCAAGGAAAACAATACGTTTTCCCCTGAGTGCATATTTGCCCCTGATGTAGTCAACCCACACTAACAAAATGGACGGTGCCTGTTTTGCTCTACTACTCACTGTGCCCTCGACAGAATTACCAGCATAGTTTTCTCAAAGTTGTGAGAACACTGCCAATCTTACATCTGTTTTCGAGCTGTTTCTGGAACCATTTGCAGTTTCAGTTGAAAGTTTTCTTGCACATGTGCAGATGGAACTTCTGGATCTGCAATATAATTCCTGTGTAAAAGATAAATTCTCTTACATTAAAACTATCTAGGAGGTCATGTTGTTTTCCTCCAGTGGACTTTTCACATCTCCATAATGATCTTCCAAAGGTGATAAAATATGTCGATCGACACATGTGTGTGAAAGGCTTTCTTCGATTATGAAACTAAGTCAGTCATGGCTGCATTGCAACCTGAGTGCGAAAATCTGTGAAATAATCCATGTCTGTCTGTATGCCAACAGTCTGTACCAGATAAAAATCATATTAAGTCTTCAATGAGCTAAAAAAAATAAATAATACTGAAGATTTGTTTTATTTTTCATGATCATGTTGTTGATAAATATAAAATCTAGTCGTATATAGTGTGACTGCATTGCCATTTAAATGTGTCGTGTTCACACTCAGACAGTGTGGCGTGGCAGTGGGGGAAATGTAGAGCCGATCAAGAGAGCTATGGCACACGAGCCAGAGTCCTCACATGCCAAATTCTTTGCTATCCCTGATCTACAGGTTACCACCGAAGTTAATAGAAGGAAGCAATGAATACCAGTCGTTAATTTGTATGGAGTTTACAGACAATTAGGAACCATTTGAACCTGTCACAATAGAACTATGGTGCCAGCACTTGATATTCAAAAATTGTAACCTACCTACATCAGTCTGTTGAAAAATATATAGTCCAAGGTTGGGGTTTGTATCCAGTTTCATCATGAGAGTGAAATATTCGGAAAAGAAAGGAGATGGACATGATGAATTCGTGTCAAAAAATAATTGTCTTGGAAGAGGTCTTTATATCATTAAGTTGATATGAAGCCCTGTTGATTTATCGATAGAAAATTATACAAATTAACGTCGACCTTATAGAAATCGTCTACGACTTTGCATACTCAAGGCAAGTGACAACAAGGATGAACACTTACATAAAAGAAACAAACAGGATGGAAAATATGACTTGGAGTTCATTTGGGAAACTGAATGCTGAATTCAGAAATAAATACACAAAATGTGTTAAGGGCATGGTCTATAAAATTTGTAGACAACAAGTGCTAATTTGGAGAAGTGAAATGTGGACGTTAAATGTGCAAATTGATCGAGAACTGAATATTTCCCAACGACCAATGGGAAGATCAGTGCTGGACAAACAAGAAGGGACAGAAAAACAAACAAATGAGAAACAGGAAGAATAGCAATTGAGGACTTGATAGTGACTAACGAAACTGAAATGGAGACGAGCTGGGTATGTAGCAGGATGGTATGATGGGAAATGCACTAGAGAGATTCTATTTTAAATTCCTTGTGATAAGAAAAGAGCTGAGGGACGACCTAATGGAGGGTTGATTGATTATACATAGATTGCGTATTGCATACTGAAACTGGGTACCTATAAACGATAAACCAGGCCGCATTCGCCAAGGTAGATGGAAAACCGCCTTATAAACCATCCACAGGCTGGCCGGCACATCGGACCTCGACACTAATCTGCTGGACGGACTTGTGGTGGGGACCAGCGCGCCTTCCCCCTCGGGAAGCAGCACGTTAGACCGAACGGCTAGCCAGGTGGGCTGACATATAGATACAAGCATGACAAATTGGATACAAAACGGTGAAGATGATAATGTATGAAGAAATGTGGAAGGGCCTTACATCAAAGTGTGGATGATAAATGGGTGACGATTATTACAATGAGTGTTTTCATTTAATATACAACACAATGAAAAATTCATATTTATCATGTTTATAAATTCACAAACATTACTATGAATCACCACTGTCCACCTAAAGGTGCCATTGTTTGAATGGACAGACACCATCTTATCTTTTACGACCCTCTACTGGCACTTGTACACTCCTGGAAATGGAAAAAAGAACACATTGACACCGGTGTGTCAGACCCACCATACTTGCTCCGGACACTGCGAGAGGGCTGTACAAGCAATGACCACACGCACGGCACAGCGGACACACCAGGAACCGCGGTGTTGGCCGTCGAATGGCGCTAGCTGCGCAGCATTTGTGCACCGCCGCCGTCAGTGTCAGCCAGTTTGCCGTGCCATACGGAGCTCCATCGCAGTCTTTAACACTGGTAGCATGCCGCGATAGCGTGGACGTGAACCATATGTGCAGTTGATGGACTTTGAGCGAGGGCGTATAGTGGGCATGCGGGAGGCCGGGTGGACATACCGCCGAATTGCTCAATACGTGGGGCGTGAGGTCTCCACAGTACATCGATGTTGTCGCCAGTGGTCGGCGGAAGGTGCACGTGCCCGTCGACCTGGGACCGGAACGCAGCGACGCACGGATGCACGCCAAGACCGTAGGATCCTACGCAGTGCCGTAGGGGACCGCACCGCCACTTCCCAGCAAATTAGGGACACTGTTGCTCCTGAGATATCGGCGAGGACCATTCGCAACCGTCTCCATGAAGCTGGGCTACGGTCCCGCACACCGTTAGGCCGTCTTCCGCTCACGCCCCAACATCGTGCAGTCCGCCTCCAGTGGTGTCGCGACAGGCGTGAATGGAGGGACGAATGGAGACATGTCGTCTTCAGCGATGAGAGTCGCTTCTGCCTTGGTGCCAATGATGGTCGTATGCGTGTTTGGCGCCGTGCAGGTGAGCGCCACAATCAGGACTGCATACGACCGAGGCACACAGGGCCAACACCCGGCATCATGGTGTGGGGAGCGATCTCCTACACTGGCCGTACACCTCTGGTGATCGTCGAGGGGACACTGAATAGTGCACGGTACATCCAAACCGTCATCGAACCCATCGTTCTACCATTCCTAGACCGGCAAGGGAACTTGCTGTTCCAACAGGACAATGCACGTCCGCATGTATCCCGTGCCACTCAACGTGCTCTAGAAGGTGTAAGTCAACTACCCTGGCCAGCAAGATCTCCGGATCTGTCCCCCATTGAGCATGTTTGGGACTGGATGAAGTGTCGTCTCACGCGGTCTGCACGTCCAGCACGAACGCTGGTCCAACTGAGGCGCCAGGTGGAAATGGCATGGCAAGCCGTTCCACAGGACTACATCCAGCATCTCTACGATCGTCTCCATGGGAGAATAGCAGCCTGCATTGCTGCGAAAGGTGGATTTACACTGTACTAGTGCGCACATTGTGCATGCTCTGTTGCCTGTGTCTATGCGCCTGTGGTTCTGTCAGTGTGATCATGTGATGTATCTGACCCCAGGAATGTGTCAATAAAGTTTCCCCTTCCTGGGACAATGAATTCACGGTGTTCTTATTTCAATTTCCAGGACTGTATTTACATGATAGAACTATCAACGCTGTCTGGCATTCATAACACATAACCTCCATTTCGTACGACATTTAGTGCTTACCACAAGCTAAGAAGTTGAGGAGTATCGCATAGAGAGCTGGTGATGTGAAACTTGGAACGTGTATTTGCTGAGCTCACCTCTGTAGGTATGGCGCCCATGGATGGTGGAGTCACTGTGATGGATGGTGATGCATGAGGTGTCCTGATCGGCTCCTGGGGCAGCACAGAACCTGCAACACAACGTCATACTGACCAAGCGAGTGCTAGGTGTACAACTGTCCTTCCAGGGACATGAAATGGTGTACTGAGAACACTGACAAAAATGGAAATTGTTAATGTGATGCCGTTCGCCAAAGGCACTACGATGGGCATTTTTATTTCCAGTTCAAAGGTTGGCACTAGAAGTTCAGAGTAACGCCGCCAGCGGCAGCCACGCACCATCCATGGCCACCAACCAACAGCCGCACCACAGGCACACTCATTTTGCCCGAAGCAGAAAGTGCCGTTATCGAAGTATATACGAGGGTCATTCCAAAAGAAATGCACGCTATTTGTTTTTAAAATCCATCTTTTATCCTACATCTTTGAAAGTTTTACAGTGTGTAGATACATCCTTCAGGAACAATATTTTCATTTCTCCACATAATTTCCATCCCTCTCAAATGCCTTGCGCCATCTTGGTACCAGCACCTGTATACCCGCACAGTATAATTCTGGACCAACCTCTTAGAGCCACTGTTTGGCAACGTGCACAAGGCAGTCATCATCTTCAAATCTTGTTCCACGTAGAGTGTCTTTCAGTTTCCCAAAGAGATGATCGTCACATGGAGCCAGGTCAGGACTGTAAGGCGAGTGTTTCAGTGTTGTCCATCCGAGTTTTGTAATCGTTTCCACGGTTTTTTGTCTTACATGTGGCCGTGCATTGTTGTGCAACAGCAAAACATCCTGCTTTTGCCGATGTGGTCGAACACGACTCAGTCGAGCTTAAGTTTCTTCAGTGTCGTCACAACGCGTCAGAATTTATGGTAGTTGCACCTGGCATAATGTCCACAAGCAAGAGTCCTTCGGAATCGAAAAACACCGTAGCCATAACTTTTTCAGCAGAAGGTGTAGTTATGAATTTTTTTTCTTGGATGAATTTGCATGATGCCACTCCATTGATTGCCTCTTCGTCTCTGGTGAAAAATGGTGGAGCCATCTTTCATCACCTGTCACAATTCTTCCAAGAAATTCATCTCCACCATTCTCGTACTACATACCGTTTTTCTTGTTTCTTTGTAAGCCACTGTCAACATCCCGGGAACCCACCTGGCACAAACCTTTTTTAACGCCAACACTTTCAGTATTCTGCAAACACTTCCTTCCCCTATCCCAACGTAGCGTAACATTTCGTTCACTGTGATGCGTCTGTCAACAGTCACCAATTCGTTAACTCTCTGTACATTGTCTGGAGTGTATGCAGTACGAGGCCTGCTGCTGCGAGGACAATCCTCAATATTGCCGTGCCCGCTTTCATCACGTAACCTGCTTGCCCACCAACTAACTGTACTGCGATCGACAGCAGCATCTCCATACACCTTTTTCAACCTCTTGTGGATGTTTCCCATTGTCTGGTTTTCACAGCACAGGAATTCTATGATAGCAGGTTGCTTCTGACGAGCGTCAAGTGTAGCAGCCATCTTGAAGACATGCTGTGACGGAGCCACTCACAGGAACAGGTTGAACTAAGTTTAAAAACAAGCGGGAGAGATGTATCTACACACTATAAAATTTTCACACATGCTGAATGAAAACTGTATTTTTACAAAAATAGTGTGCATTTCGTTTGGAGTGACCCTCGTATATATATTTCGACAAGGTATTATCGGTCTTCAGTTGTTTGTTGTACTCCTGTAAATACTCAGCCTCTCTAGACATACTGCAGTATTAATACAAACTTGGCAATGGATGTGGATTACTCTGGACTGTATATTGGACTTACATACACTTGTGTTCCACTGCAACACATTGAATTTATACTTAACAATTGTTGTGTCGTACATTCTCTGCTTTCTACTGTAGAACCCCTGAGTCACTACAGGATACAACCCATACACCATGTTCACCGTGCCCAAACACTACCAAATTGATATTCCAGTATTTCCAGGCCATGTCACTTGCAGCACACCACTGCGTGCTTGCCAGTTAGTGCCCGACTAGTTATCGAAACCAGGGACACTTTGGCATGCGGCACATGCGACATGAGTGGCAGCAACACAACAGTAAATCCGCTTTTATGTGTGCAAATACTGGCTGTCCTGCCAGGCAGGTCATCAGATCAATAAGTCATCGAGTCAGTACCATCGGAGTGTCAGCTTCCGCATTGAGGTCGCTTCTGCTCAATCATCATCCTGACAGGATTGCCTCCCAGAGATCCAGCCACAGCACTGATAACCCGATAGTGGAACTGTGGCTCTCCTGGCCACTATGTTCTAGGCGTCTGTCAGCGCCAGATGCGACCAGACAGGCAGTAGACCGGGCTTGAATCCCTGGACGTCAACGTGCTCTGTCACCTTCCATGGCTGGGGCAGGCTGCCAGCTTGCATCGTGCTCAACCTGGCTGTCCGACTCACCGCATCAGCTCCTGATGTACAAGGGAAAGACAACAATATGGAAACACCAAAAGCACAACACATTAGCGTGCCTAATACAGTGTAGGAAAACCGTTGGCTTTCCAAAGAGCTTCCATTCGTCTCGGAATGGATAAACACAGATCCTGTATGGTTTTGAAAAGTTTATACCATTCCTTCTGCAAAACAATGGCAAGTTAAGCTAACGATGATGCAGGTGATACCAGTCACGAACCCTTATTTTCAAAGTAGATCACAAAGGCTCAATAATGTTCATGTCCGGTGAGTGTGGTGGACAGGGGAGATGCGACAGTTCATCCTCACGCTCACAAAACCAGTTCTGGATTATGCAGGCTGCGTGTAGAGGGGCCTTGTCATCTTGGAACGGAGCATCAAACTGAGATACAAACATTGCACCAAAAGATGGGTATGGTCATTTAACACCCCGCTGCTTCCCGAGATTTGCGAAATTACAAGTTGACAATGACCGTAAATTATGAATTTTGACCCGCGTCGGGATAAGGTATCCGAATCCCAAATAAATAATGATTATTCCGCGGGAAACAGGAGAAGCTATAACTTGATCGTTATTGAATGAGTAATTTCATTCAATAACGATCGGTAAATGAAATAATGGAAATAATTTGGAAATAAATTAGCCCGTGGAAATTTTTCCGAAAGAAATGATTATGTTGTAAAAGCAATTAAAAAATCGGTGGCCAGCTCAATTGATGAGCGACAGTACTGTTAAGTACGTGAATAATTGTGTCAAAAATAAAGTTTACCTGTTTGTAGCGTAGCAGGTGGAACGGGAACTTTAACGAAGTGCTGTGTCAGGCTCAGTAGTCATATAAAAAAAGTCATAACAATCTAACTACACTTAATTTATTCATAATTCGTCAGCTAAGTGCAATGCTGACAACACAGATAATTATCTATCGAGATTTTGAATAATGGACTGTCATTCTGTCTTTAAAATTAGGTACTTTGCACAGTTTAATCTACTGATAATGACATATATTGCCAATAATTGCCGGCCGCGGTGGTCTCGCGGTTCTAGGCGCGCAGTCCGGAACCGTGCTACTGCTACGGTCGCAGGTTCGAATCCTGCCTCGGGCATGGATGTGTGTGATGTCCTTAGGTTAGTTAGGTTTAAGTAGTTCTTAGTTCTAGGGGACTGATGACCACAGCAGTTGAGTCCCATAGTGCTCAGAGCCATTTGAACCATTGTTTTGCCAATAATTGATTAACTATGTTTTGATTGATAATACTTCATTAATTGGGGGATTGACAGGTGGAATAAGCTTTATACTTTCATAAATATCCTTGAACTAATTCCAGCTGAATCTGTAATGAAATAAATGTTAATAACGATTGTTACTTCAGTCTATTATTAAATTACTACGGTTGGCGTAAGCTTATTAAGTGCAACAATTAACTACGATAACCAGTCTGAAATTTACTCTTCACCGTCTATGCAAATAATTTGATAATTAACATATTTTCTCTTGATAATGGCGTGACCCACTCGGTTCAATAAGGTAAGGATTGGAAGGAACCTACTTGGTGTTACTGTCGGGTGGAATCTAACTGCAACACTTCGATTATAAAGTGCTTGTTATTAATTGTTCAACTTCAGTGAGAAGCACAGTCACTGGCAAGCCTTCTACAATTTTATCCTTCGAAAATTACGTAGATCTTACTTCCCTCGTTGTCGGTAGATCGACGAAGTTCACGGCAGCGACACAATGTGGCATCGGGCTTTTACTGTTGCGACTTGGGCCCACAGTGCGCTTCACATTTAAATCCTCGTTTCTTCAGCACTATGCTCATTAATACAAAATAACTTGCCCGGCCATGCTTCCAGATATGCCGACCATTACTTTCCCGTCGTACTTAGATCCACACACTAGTCGTTATATGTAAAACAGCTATGACTAGCAGCACTCGACTGTACTTCTTACTCCGAGCACGGCGTCACTGCTACTACTAGCCGCTGGCGCGCTCCCGCGCCCAGGGGCGCGACAAAACAATCTCTCTGACTTCAACGTTAACTAAATATGCCCTGACTTGCCAGTGTTAAATATTACATAATTTAAACACAGTATTTACAATACATATTTACACTAGACAATACATCGTATACAAACAGTTTCATGTGTTAAGTAAGCGAAAAAATTCATAGCAAGGACTGCTTTGTAGCGTCACAATCGGCCAGAATGGCCACATAATCCATGGCTGTTATGGAGCCCATGGAATAGCACGATATGGATGCTCAAATCATCACTGAATCCCCGCCATGTTTCACTCTTGGGATGTAAACTCGGTCAGAAGTTGGAAACAGTGCTAAACAAGAGCCATCCGACCAAATGACTTCCTTCCATTGCTCCATAGCTCAGACTTTATGGTTTCAGTACCACGTTTTCCTGTTACAGGTTTTTGCATCACTGTTGAGTTGTTCTAGGAATCCAGCTAGCCCTGCAATAATTCTATTTTTACGCACCTCCCTTCGTGTTGTTTCGGTGCTGAAAGGATTCTCGATTGCGATATTCAGTTCGTCAGAGATTTTTGCATCCGTCGGCCTCTTATTTTTCGTCACCGCGTTCTTTAACGACCGTTTGTCGCATCCACTCAATACACACTTTCGGTCGCATTATGACCGAGTGGGTGGTGTTTTTATGCTTTCCCTGTATGCCATATAAATCTTCGATATGGTGCTTATTGCGAAACCAAACGCTTCAGCTCCCTTGGTTGCAGAAGAGTATCAGGGCTGTACCAGTTTGGGGACAAAGGGTTCGTCGTTCTCATTATATAAACAAACCGACCATTTGCCGTAGTCGACTTTAATGACCCTCATGTAAATAAAACGCTCACTTTGGCTCTTGTTTTGCTTATTTAAGACATAATTTATGTGCTGTAACTAACATTATAATTACAATTAATGATCCATAACTGTCAATATAATTACCACAATATATATAAATGACCTAGTAGATAGTGTCGGAAGTTTCATGCGGCTTTTCGCGGATGATGCTGTAGTACATAGAGAAGTTGCAGCATTAGAAAATTGTAGCGAAATGCAGGAAGATCTGCAGCGGATAGGTACTTGGTGCAGGGAGTGGCAACTGACCCTTAACATAGACAAATGTAATGTATTGCGAATACATAGAAAGAAGGATCCTTCATTGTATGATTATATGATAGCGGAACAAACACTGGTAGCGGTTACTTCTATCAAATATCTGGGAATATGCGTGCGGAACGATTTGAAGTGGAATGATCATATAAAATTAATTGTTGGTAAGGCGGGTATCGGGATGAGATTCATTGGGAGAGTCCTTAGAAAATGTAGTCCATCAACAAAGGAGGTGGCTTACAAAACACTCGCTCGACATATACTTGAGTATTGCTCATCAGTGTGGGATCCGTACCAGATCGGGTTGTGGAGGAGACAGAGAAGATCCAAAGAAGAGCGGCGCGTTTCGTCACAGGGTTATTTGGTAAGCGTGATAGCGTTATGGAGATGTTTAGCAAACTCAAGTGGCAGACTCTGCAAGAGAGGCGCTCAGCATCGCGGTATAGCTTGCTGTCCAGGTTTCGAGAGGGTGCGTTTCTGGATGATGTATCGAATATATTGCTTCCCCCTACTTATACCTCCCGAGGAGATCACGAATGTAAAATTAGAGAGATTCGAGAGCGTACGGAGGCTTCCCGGCAGTCGTTCTGCCCGCGAACCATACGCGACTGGAACAAGAAAGGGAGGTAATGACAGTGGCATGTAAAGTGCCCTCCGCCACACACCGTTGGGTGGCTTGCGGAGTATAAATGTAGATGTAGATGTATGGTCACAACAGTGACTAAGTAGCACAAAAAATGGTTCAAATGGCTCTGAGCACTATGGGACTTATCAGTGGAGGTCATCCGTCCCCTAGAACTTAGAACTACTTAAACATAACCAACCTAAGGACATCACACACGTACATGCCCGAGGCAGGATTCGAACCTGCGACCGTAGAGGTCGCGCGGTTCCAAACTGAAGTGTCTAGAACCGCTCGGCCACTGCGGCCGGCGCCAAGTAGCACAGTATTTTGTGCAACTATCTCCGGATCTGTTGCTATTTTGCCAATCTTTCAAGAAGACACACATAAATAAGGATTTTGTAGCTATTCTACGGATTTTGCTCTATTTTTTAAGAAGACACATGTCAATACGAGTTTCATGCCTAAATTTACCGATTTTCGCCACTTTTCAAGAATAAAAATAAATAACCACAATGCATTATTTACTAACAGATTAACTTCTGTACGTACCTTCTATCAGCGCACCACTGATATTTACAGTTTTGTTGCTATTTTTTCTGTTTTCCTGTATTCCACAATTAGCCATTTTTTTGAAGAATACACATAAAAAATATGAGTCAAACGATCACGACAGGGCGACTGTATAACAAATTCACAGATATTCAACATTAAATAATTTTTATTTAACAACAAATACGCACCAAGCCTACGTTTCACTTAAAGGAACATCTCCCCCACATTATTAGTGTGTTAACAAACTATGACATCATTATCAAACTATAAGATTACATTGAGCCTGTAAAAAGACAACGTCAAGAACGCTTCTACCGAGAAATGTGTATTCATCGCTAATATCTCACATTTACGAAGCTGTATTACTTTTCAACATAATTTACCCCACGCACAATGAAAGTCCTCCAGCGCTTACAAAGTGCATAAATTCCTTTAGAAAAAAATTCTTTTGGTAGTCCGGGAAACCACTCATGCACCGCGTAGCGTAACTCTTTACCAGAACGGAACTTCTTTCCTCCCATTGCGTCTCTGAGTCGTCCAAACATATGTAAATCACTTGGGGCAAGGTCTGGTGAGTATGGTGGATGAGGAATACATTCAAAATGCACGTCTGCGATTGTTGCCACTGTTGGACAGGTAGTGTGAGGTCTTGCATTGTCATGTTGCAAAAGGACACCTGCTGACAGCAATCCACGTCGCTTTGATTTGATTGCAGGCCGCAGATTTCTTTTTACGAGATCTGTGTATAATGCACTGGTGACAGTGGTCCCTCTAGGCATGTAATGCTCCAAAATGACGCCTTTTTCGTCCCAAAAGAGAGTCAGCATAACCTTCCGTGCTGTTGGTTCTGTTCGAAACTTCTTTGGTTTTGGTGATGAGGGGCGCCATTCCTTGCTTGCTCTTTTCGTTTCCGGTTGGTGGAAGTGAACCCAGGTTTCGTCCCCAGTAACGATTCTTGCAAGGAAGCCATCACCTTCTCGTTCAAAGGGCCGAAGAAGTTCTTCACAAGCATCAACACGTCGTTCCCTCATTTCAGGAGTCAGCTGCCGTGGCCCCCATCTTGCAGACACTTTGTGAAACTGGAGCACATGATTCACAGTGTGGTGTGCTGACCCATGACTAATCTGTAAACATGCTGCAACGTCATTCAGTGTCACTCGGCGGTTTTCCTTCACTGCTGCAATGTTCTGTGGAGTCACAACTCGTTGTGCCTGACTTGGACGAGGAACATCTTCCACTGAAGTCACACCATTTGCGAACTTCCTACTCCATTCGTAGACTTGCTGGTGTGACAAACATGCATCACCGTACTGAACCTTCATTCGTCGATGAATTTCAATAGGTTTCACGTTTTCACTACGCAAAAACCGAACAACAGAACGCTGTTCTTCCTTGGTGCAAGCCGCAAGTTGGGCAGCCATCTTTATACTGACACTGCGACGGTGCCTGTGCATCTGCACAATGCTGCCACCTACAGGCCATTCTGCACGCTGTTTGTAGCACGCTTACCAACTTACAGGATAACGGTGCGAAATTTCGATTTGTTATTACAAATTTAAGGTTTTCATTTGACTCACGCTCGTAGCTTCTGCAATATGCCGGGATGCTCCAGTGTACAGATTTACAAATCACAGCTCCTCCGGCAATGGTCACACCTCCGATAAGAGAACTAAAAACCTTCCCATCTGCTGCCAGAAACAACACATGCATGCAGCAGCTGGAACAATGATCCCCTGTTGTATGTTGTACATAAACGGTCTCACCCCCCCCCCCCCCCCCTCGCTCCCTCTCCTCGATCACCCAACCACCTGGCAAACCACAAACGTATAGCTGGCGCGTGCAGGGAGATTTATGTTCAGTTCAACTCCACCAGCAATCACTCTTCCTGCAATTTGTTGCTCCCTCTGACTGTGTGCAAGCTTTCCCCTCATTTCAGCCCCGAAATGCTGACACCACTGTGTTACAACAAGCAGTCTAGATATTTTCTGTATGAACGTAAATGACTTTCCATGGAAGAAAGGTAATATCTCTCCGAGACACGGAAGTAAGACATTTTAATGACATATTAGTATTTTTCCTTGTTTTGATAAAACTATTTTTTGAAAAGCAAAATATAATAGTCTGACTATGAAGAGCCTTATTTGTGATGAAGAAATGAGTCACCAATTTAAGAAGTCATGACGTGTAAAGTTTGGAGTAACCAGTTTAATAACCAAGTTATTTTTGCATAGGAATTTCTGTTTTTTGTCTGAATAATTCACTTGTCTTTCCCTTTTTTGCCTTTCTTCCTTCTAGCTGCGATCTGTTAAGAAGCACGTATTGACATAATTTTCATTAAGAGAGACTAATCACTCACTTGTGTTCAGATAATGTATCATGTTCTTTTACTTACCATTGGTATGTTATTGATATGTTTTACAGCGAAAGGGCAGGTGCGCCTTATTGTGTGAGTGGAAATAACTGGTTTATATGATATCTGCTTAGCTGCCATTGCGGCCATCTCACCAAGATAACTACGCATTGTAGAACATGTTTGTCATTAAATCCTCGAAGTCCGATTGCCCAGTGTGAATAAAACTGGTGTTGATTGTCTGTTAACACTGACAACTCTACGCAAACGCTCTCGGTCATTAAGTAGGAAGTGGTCATTAAGTAAGGAGTTGTCCGTGGGGAGAGGTAATACCTCAAATGTGATATTCTCGGCACGCACTTCACACTGTGAATCTCGAAATATTGAATTCCCTACGTTTTCCGAAATGGATTGTCTCATGCATCTAGCTCCAACTGCCATTTCCCGTCGTACGACCGTAATCACGTCGGAAGCTTTCCACATGAATCACCTGAGTAGAAATGACAGTCCCGCCAATACACTGCCCTTATGTATCTTGTGTACTCTATACTATCACCATCGGTATATGTGCGTATCGCTATTCCATGATTTTTGCCACCTCAATGTACGTCTTTTTCTCTACGACGTTACATAATTGCAAGTCTTTGTCTCTACAGCCCATTATCACTTCAGAATTGTGGTATCACGAATAAATAACCAAATGTGAACTGAATTTAATCAACGTTTGGCCCATACTGATATAAAGAACACAATAGAAAATTGATACTATGCACAATCTGCAGCGGATGATGTCAACAAGTATTGATATTAAGAACCACTTGTGATTGTTACATACACTACTGGCCATTAAAATTGCTACATCACCAAGATGACGTGCTACAGACGCGAAATTTTACCGACACGAAGAAAATGCTGAGATATGCAAACGATTAGCTTTTCAGAGCATTCACACAAGATTGGCGCCGGTGGCGCCACCTTCAACGTGATGACATGAGGAAAGTTTCCAACCGATTTCTCATACACAAACAGCAGTTGACCGGCGTTGCCTGGTGAAACGTTGTTGTGATGCCTCGTGCAAGGAGGAGAAATGCGTACCATCACGTTTCCGACTTTGATAATGGTCGGATTGTAGCCTATCAGATTGCGGTTTATCGTATCGCGACATTGCTGATCGCGTTGGTCGAGAACCAATGGCTGTTAGCAGAATATGGAATCGGTGGTTTCAGGGGGGTAATACGCAACGCAGTACTGGATCACAAAGGCCTCGTATCACTAGCAGTCAAGATGACAGATAGGAGCCCCTGCGATGGTGTACTCAATGACGAACCTGGGTGCACGAATAGCAAAACGTCATTTTTTCGGATGAATCCAGGTTCTGTTTACAGCATCATGCTGGTTGCATCCGTGTTTGGCGACATCGCGGTGAACACACAATGGAAGCGTGTACTCGTCATCGCCATACTGGCGTATCACCCGGCGTGATGGTATGGAGTGCCATTGGTTACACGTCTCGGTCACCTCTTGTTCGCATTGACGGTACTTTGAACAGTGGACGTTACATTTCAGATGTGTTACGACCCGTGGCTCTACCTTTCATTCGATCCCTGGGAAACTCTACATTTCAGCAGGATAATGCACGACCGCAAGTTTCAGGTCCTGTACGGACCTTTCTGGATACAGAAAATGTTCGACTGCTGCCCTGGCCAGCACATTCTCCAGATCTCTAACCAATTGAAAACGTCTGGTCAATGGTGGCCGAGCAACTGGCTCGCCACAATACGCCAGTCACTACTCTTGATGAACTGTAGTATCGTGTTGAAGCTGCATGGGCAGCTGAACCTGCACACGCCATCCAAGCTCTGTTTGACTCAATGCCCAGGCGTATCAAGGCCGGTATTACGGCCGGAGGTGGTTGTTCTGGGTACTGATTTCTCAGGATCTATGCACCCAAATTGGGTGAAAATGAAATCACATGTCAGTTCTAGTATAATATATTTGTCCAACGAATACCCTTTTATCTTATGCATTTCTTCTTGGTGTAGCAATTTTAATCGCCAGTAGTGTATAATCAGACGAACATTGCATTACTCCCTGACAAATGTGATCCTATATAACATCTGAGTCCAAATTTCACCTACAGCGACTGCTGAACTAGTGCCATGCGTGAGTAATGGTCTGACAAAATTGGCGACGTGGTTGGGCGACATGTATTCGGGGCAGACGAGAAATGCAAAGAAAACTCTTGAGCAGATCTGAAGTCCTGAACATGGCACAAGAATTTTCTGCCGTTGGGATATAGCTCCAGAAGCACAATTGAAGGGTTATCATGCTAAAGGGATTAAGAGCCAGTTTTGCGTAAATTGTGTTTTCTACTTGCGACATTCGCTAACGAATATTATGATGTGTAGTAGATTTTCAGACCAGTATCCAATACGAGCAAACCAATTGCGGATTTACCCGATGTTGCTCGCTTCGTTTGTAAGTGGGCTATGCATAGATCTGTTTAAAAAAAGAACAGCTCGATAATGTTCCAGGGTCGAGCCACGCACGTCTGCTTTTATTCTCAGAAGCTAACTCACTGCAAATAATAACCTGCAGTTGTGACCCTGTAGTCAAACAGTCTATGCGTTGACTAGAATTGCGGATTAATAAAATAATCAGACACTCGTATCAAGAACAGCTAACAACATGAGTAGCGTAGATGTATATATCCTTGGAGTATGAAGGAACTTAATCACTTAATAGAAGCAATTCTTCCTGTCCAGACTGTATATGAATTAGGTTCCTTTCAGGGAATGCTGATGCAGTAGCTACATACTTAACAACCGCTCGCTCGACGAAAGATCTGTACCCAAAGACCGGAAAGTTGCTTTGGTCACACCAAATTCAAGAAAGACATAGGAGTAATCTCCCTAAATTACAGGCCGTTATCATTAACGTTGATATGCAGCAGGATTTTGGAACATACGTTGTGTTCGAACATTGTGATTGACCTTGACACACAGTAAACCATGATTAAGAAAACAGTGTTGTGGTGAAACACAACTAGCTCTTTTACTCACACGAAGTATTCGAGTGCTGTTGACAAAGGATTTCAAACTGATTCTGCATTTCTATATTTCCAGAAGGCTTTTGACACTGTGCTTCACAAGCGGCTTGTAGTCATATTGCGTTCTTATTGAATAATGTCTCAGTTATGAGACTGGATCCGTGATTTCCTGTCAGAGAGGTCACAGTAGTAATTGACGGAAAACCATCGAGTAAAACAGAAGTGATTTCTAGTGTTCTCCAAGATAGTGTTATGGGCCCTCTTATGTTCCTTGTCTATATAAACGATTTAGCAGACGATCTGAGAAGGCGTCTTAAGTTGTCTGCAGTTGATGCTGTCGTTTATCGTGTAGTAAAGTCTCCAGAAGATCAAAACATGAAAAACGACCTAGAAAGATTTCTGCGTGGTGTGAAATTGTCAGTTGGCCCTAAATAATGAAAAGTGTGAGGTCATCCATGTGAGTGCTAAAAAGAATGCTTTAAACGTCGGTCACACGATGAATCAGTCAAGTATAAAGGCCGCAGATTCAGAGAAATACCTACGAATTACAATTATGAGCAACTTCAGTTGGAAAGAACACACAGAAAATGTTGTGGGTAAGGCGAACCAAAGACTGGATTTTATTGGCAGAACACTTAGAAGGTGCAACAGATCTACTAAAGAGACTGCCTACACTAAGCTTGTCCTTCCTCTTTTGGAGTACTGCTACGTGGAGTGGGATCATAACCAGATAGGATTAATCGATAAAGTTCAAAGAAGAACTGTACGTTTTTTATTATCGAGAAATGGTGTAGACAGTGTCAGGATTTGGGGTGGACATTATAAAACAAAGGGATTTTTCGTTGCGCCGGAATCTTCTCACGAAATTTCAATCACCAACATTCTCCCAATGCAGAAACATTTTGTTGAGGCCGACCGTCGTAGGGACAAACGATCATTACAATAAAACAAGGGATCAGAGCTCGCACGGAAATATGTATGTTTACTTTTTTTGCGCGCTGTTCGAGACTGGAATAATAGAGAATTGTTGAGACGGTGGTACGATGAACCCTCCGCCAGGCACTTAAGTGTGATTTGCAGAGTATCCACGTGGATGTAGATGCAGAACACAAATAGAGCCCCAATGTTTTCTCTGTCGTTTGTATTTTTTTAACAGATATATAGCATACAGACCCTGCACAGACACGTCAGGGTAAGCCTGTCCGCTTTCATAGGTGAGTGGTCAGCACGGCAGAATGCCATGCGAGGGGCCCAGGTTCGATTCCCGCTTGGATCGGAGATTTTCTCCTCTCGGGGACTAGGTGTTGTGTTGCCTTCATCATAATATCGTATTCATCGACACGCAAGTCGCCGAAGTGGTGACAACTAAAAAGACTTGCACGTGGTGACCGGTCTACCAGACGGGAGGTCCAAGTCACAAGAAATTTCATTTCTGTGTTAGCCTGAGCAGTGTATTTCAGCAGTGCTGACGACAGGCGAGTGCAGCACGTTGTCCCTGTAATAATTCAACAAACTTTGTGCAGTGTTGTAAGGTAGGTTAGCTTGCTGAAACAGTGAACTCAGCAGCACTGCACGGACTATTGCAGGAAGGGGCAAGGCAGATTTCTACACTAACGGTGGCAGTGGTTTTTCACGATATGTGAGTAGTAGTGGCGCATATGCACAAAAAGATTGCCGATGCCGGCTATAAGCGCTGGGCATTTCTGTAGCGAGATTATTCTTAGGATTGCAGCTCTAGCAGGACGACGGAACTGTGCTGGACGCGGACGCCACGTGGATCTCAATAGGAGTCATCAATTCGACGTTATGGCAGGGCGACAGCTCTATGTAGTAAGTCCCCTCCTCTCCGAATTTGTGTCACAGTGCACCTGGCCAGTATAGGTCAACTCCAGCACCACGGAAGACTCCTGGCCAGGGGGTAGAAGGTCACTTCCTGTGCACAAGAGCCATCTACTGCCATCATGGAACAGTTGTCTCATCGTGGTGGAGGAAATAGTAGGGCAAGAGCTCTATGCATTTCCCTTTCCCCTCCGTTCATTGTGCCGAACCGGTCTCACAATCAGTTACGAAAGTGTACGCACCATGGACAGAGACAGGGGTTTCACCAGTCAAGAGTACGCTGACATGCGCTTCAGGTATGGCATAGCGAATGGCAATGGCCTTAAGGCTGTACGACTGCATGAAGAAGCTATCCCTCTCCGCAGGCAGCCCTACAGGCATACGTTTAGACGGTTACATCAGCGCCTTATAGAAACCGGGAGTTCGCAAAACATGTACGACAACATCGACCCAGATCCGTAACACCCGATGTTGATGACAAATGGTTAAAATGACTCTGAGCACTATGGGACTCAACATCTGAGGTCCTCAGTCCTGACAACTTAGAACGACTTAAACCTAACTAACCTAAGGACATCACACACATCCACGCCGGACGCAGGATTCGAACCTGCGACCGTAGCAGTCGCGCGGTTCCGGACTGAAGCGCCTAGAACCGCTCGGCCTCCGTGACCGGCGCTGATGACACGGTTCTACGCATTGTACACGAATGACCGAGTACTTCACCAAGGAGAATTGCTACCCAGAGGGTGTCCTGCGTCATAGCAGTGTGTGGAGGGTTTTGCATCGGCAAGTACTCTATCCATATCATCTCCAGCGAGTGCAATCCCTCAGCAATGCGGACTTCCCTCTTCCCTCTTAGAGAAATTTCTGCCAATAAGTGCAACAACAGTGTATCCTGAATCCCCCGTTTCTAAGCAGTATTTTCTTCACGGATGAGGCTGGATTTACCTATGACGGTATTTTGAACTACCATAATTGTCACATTTGGGACGATGTCAGTCTTAATGCAACACACATCAAGACATCAGCAGCGTTACTTGTTGAACGTCTGGGCAGGACTGCTCGGAGACAGCATAATTGGAGCATACTTCCTACCACAGAGACTGACCAGACAGCAGTACATGCAGTTTCTTCGGACTGTGATTCCAAATGTACATGATGATGTCCCATTGACCAGTGCCCAAACATGTGGTTCATGCACGATGATGTTCCAGCACATTTTCATCTATGAGTACGCCGGCTTCTAACTTGGACATATGGTCAACATTAGATAGGTAGAGGAGGGCCGCTACGATGGCCTCCAAGGTCTCTGGATTTAAATCCCATGGATTTCTGTGTGTGGGGTCGTGACAAAAGCCTGGTTTACACGACCGAGGTCAGCTCTCTTGAGGAATTTCACTTGCGAATTGAAGCACCCTTCCAGCATTTACAGAATTACCCAGGACTTCCTGAGAGGATTCGCAAGTAATTTCAGAAACGAGTTCAATGTTGCATTCATACGCATGGACAATATTCGAAAACCTACTTTAATGTTTAGAGATGCCATATGTTTCTAGACACTGATTAACCGCTACAGAAAATGTGTTGTATCTCGACAATGGTTGATTTGTGAACCCCTGCTTATTGGAGCTTTTTGGCTACCTTTGCGCTGTTCATTCTGTATGTGAATTGTTGACCATCACTTCTGAAATACCCTGTATTGGTGAAAGGGAAGCACCAAGCTCAATTTACGTGGTGTTGCGTTTTGAATTGAAGGGAACACACATGAAATACACATGACGGAAACATAGCGACCTTTTCACCTTAGAGTAACACTGAAACGAAATTAGAATGATTTGACCTGTTAGCTGAAACCAAGCAAATAAATGTATGAACGTCACCTTCCTATTTTAGTTCAGGAGTTCGTTTCCTATTTTGTGCTTTACTTAGCTTCTCTACACTGATTGTAGTGTTGTTTAGATTGCTCAAGAAGGGAAAAAATGCTATCACGCACAACAATGACAACTGACAAGCAAAGCAATATCAGTTTGTGCACAAATCGACACGAAACAACACTACAGGACACTTGCGATCAGACACATTAACAATCGCCCTCCAACTGAATTCAGCAGTCAACCACACGGTACGCCAGGCAACAGCGCTTATGCATTGCCTTCCAAGTTGTCAGATTAGATGCTGTGCTTTCTTAATTTTTTTTCCTTGTCATTATTTCATTCCCTCCTCCCAGAGTGTCCAAGGTGAGCTGGCAGCGAAACGACACTCCATCGTTCAGCCAAAACTTTAGAATATACAGAGGTGAAATAAAAATTTTAGATGACGATCTACACTGAAGAGCCAAAGAAACTAAAACACATACCTAATACAGTGTAGGGCCCCCGCTACCACGCAGAAGTGCCACTACACGACGCGGCAGGGACTCGACTAATGTCTCAAGTAGTGCTGGAGGGAATGCACACCATGAATCCTGCAGTGCTATCCATAAATCCGTAATAGTACGAGGGGTGAAGATCTCTTCTGAACAGCACGTTGCAAGGCATCCCAGATATGCTCAGTAATGTTCGTCTCTGGGCAGTTTGGTGGCCAGCGGGAGTGTTTCAGCTCAATAGACTGTTCCTGGAGTCACTCTGTAGCAATTCTGGACGTAAGAGGTGTCGTACTGTCCTGCTGGAACTGCCCAAGTCCGTCGGAATGTACAATGGACATGAACGGATGGAGGTGATCATACAGGATGCTTACGTATGTGTCGCCTGTCAGAGTCGTATCTAGACGTATCAGGAGTCCCATATCACACCAGCTGCACACACCCCACACGATTACAGAGCCTCCACCAGCTTCAACAGTCTCCTACTGACATGCAGAGACCATGGATTCATGAGGTTGTCACCGCACTCGTACACGTCCAACCGCTCGTTACACTTTGAAGCGACATTCGTCCGACCAGGCAACATGTTTCCAGTCATCAACAATCCAATGTTGGTGTTGACGGTCCCTGGTGAGGGGAAAAGCTTTGTATCGTGCGGTCATCAAGCATACACGAAAGCCGTATGGATGATGTTTCGTTGAATGGTTCGTACGCTGACACTTGTTGATGGCCCAGCATTGAAATCTGCAACAATTTGCTGAAGGGTTGCACTTCTGTCACGTTGAACAATTCTCTTCAGTCGTCGCTGATCACGTTCTTGTAGGGTCTTTTTCCGGCCACAGCGATGTCGGAGATTTAATGTTTTACCGGATTCCTGATATTCACGGTACACTCGTGAAATGGTCATACGGGAACACCCCAGTTCATCGGTACTTCGGAGATACTGTGTCCCGTAACTCGTGCGACGTGTTCAAACGCACTTAAATCTTGATAACCTGCCATTGTAGCACCAGTAACCGACCTAACAACTGCGATTTAACACTTGCGTCTTTTATATATATTCGTTGCCTACACAGTGCCGTTTGTGCCTGTTTACATATCTCTGTACTTGAATAGGCATGCCTTTACCAGTTTATTTGGCGCTTTAGCGCATGTATAAATGTCTTAAAACACATAGAAGGCGCTTTTCACTGATGATATTTAAAAATAAACATGTAGGGAAACATTGTGTGATATTTAAGTGGGAGGGACCTTCAATTAGGAGGACTGGGGAGAACGGATGTAGATTGGTCCTTTAGTGTTGTTAAAGTGTTCATGGAGTTACCTTGTTCAGGTGGGTTGGGATGTGAGGTTGTATATAGTGTGAGAGGGTGGTTAGTGAGGAAATATTCGATTCGGGATACAGATAGCTTTGATGGAGGCCACGCCAACGTTAAGAGGAGGAACGAAAACGGAGGGATGAGAAGGGAGGAGACTCTTGAAATCGGAGAGGGACAGAGGGAATGGGATTAATCAGATAGGAGGTTTGGTGTAAGTAGGGATTTCGTTGTCAGGATGCGAGAGTGGGTTAAATCGGTGCTTAGAGAGGATATGGGAAGTTAGTCAGTGGAGAGTCTATGTGATGAGTCAATATACGACGGTAGTTTGATAATTCTCGTAGAAATGCAAAAAAAATTGCTTCATAAAGAACTGACCTTACTTCTGGACATAGTCTCCCTTTAAGAAATATACACTTGCTCTAGCGATTCTTCAGCTTAATCATCTCATTCAAAAAATGGGTTCTGTCAAATTCCGCAAAACAGTCGTTGACTGCAAATACCACTTCCTCATATGATGAAAATTTCTTCCCAGCAAGCCAAAGTTTCAAGTTAGGGAACAGAGATGCGTCACTTGGGACTCAGTCCAGTGACTACGGTGGAGGAAGGACCAACTCAAAGCCCAGTTCATGCACTTTCACCGTTGTTATCGCTGATGTGTGGGACGATGCGTCAACCTGGCGAAAGGGCGCCTTTTTGCGTGTCAAACTTGACCTACTTTCAGCCAACACGATTCAACAATGAGGCATAATAGGATCCAATTATGGTTCCGCCTATTTCCAAGAAATGTATGGGGATTTTTCCTTGTGAATCCCAGAAAACAGTGGCCATCACCTTACCAGTTGACAAAATGATATTTGTCTTCTTCAGTCCACTTTCACTAGCAATTGTCCATTGTTCAGACTGCCGTTTTGAATCTGGTATCCAGCAAAAAGTCTTGCGAATGGTGATTAAACATCGCGAGACGTTGTGTTGAAATGTTGTGACGGTTGCGCTTTTGGTTGACTGTGAGCAATTGCAGCACCCACCCCGCATACAACTTCTTCATATCCTATTCCCTGTGCAGGAAATTATGCACTTGATCAGTTGAAATTCGTACAGTCTCACTAATCTCACGAATTTTATTCGGTGGTCTTGCATTACCATATCATGGATTCTGCCAATGGCTTCCTTTGTGGTGACCTCAAATCGACGGCCGGACCTTGCTTCGTCTGCTGTGCTTGTCCCATTACAATTAAATCTTTAATCAAGGAGTAGATGGTCTTCAATGGTAGTACAGAGTCTGCGTGAACTTCATCCAATTCTGTTTTGATCTATACGGCAGCCCAGCTCTTCATATAAAAATGTTTAATTACAACACGAAACTCAGTTTTCTCTATTTTCAGTCACAGTCGACACACTGGCCAATTCAGACAGCTGTCAACACTGAACTGTATGCTGTACTTATAAATCTTATAATTATATTTTTCCCTGGGGCATTTCCGCTTCAATCATTATCGTAGGTAAAGAAGAGACTTAAATGTCTAAGGGAAAAATATAATTATAGGATCACCTATGGTACAGGACTTTCCCATTACGCCCAACGTTGGGGTGCTATTCCAATGCCGGAGAGCCCTGGCAGTAGTAACAATGTAAGGGAAAATAAGCGGAATATATATGAAGTTTGGGTTGGGGAAGGTACTCAGCTTGGGTAGTTAACCATAGTGCTGTGGTGGAGTAATGGTTAGCATTTCTGCCTACCAAGCAAGAAGAGCCAGGTTCGAGTCCCGGCTGCATCAATTATTGTACGCTGTACATTGTTGAAAGTATTTGTGTGATCCTTGGAACAGTCAAGCTTATCAACCATAAAGGGGCAACAAAAATGTTCCGTTGTTTTATGGAAATTTACCATATTTGTCAAATCATCTTCTATGTGCGGCAATACACAAAATTTATGATTAGAGGGAAACCAATAAGGTTGTTGGAGTTGAGTTTATGGGAAATATACGACACATGAAGGTTTTCAATGTAGGTGAGGAGGTGGGGAAAGAAAATGATCTGGTGTTCTTGTAGGAACAGGATAGTGGATCCGGAAAGCAAGATAATGTGCATGATGTTAAAATTATTTGGAAGGATTGATAGAATTCTGGTGGAGTTGATAAAGGTTTCCTTGCGCCTCTTTTCTCTCAGAGCCCTATCCTCCGGCCTACCTGGCCTATTCATAAATCTGGTCCTGTATTTAGGAAAGGAGGCTTCAGTAAGGTTCGATTATTTCGTGCCCCACCTTTGATGTAGAGAGCGTCGATGTCCGGCCTGTGCGGCGCCATCTCGCTCAGCTCGTACTTGAGCTCCCGGGCGCGTTGCGCGCGGTACTCGAGCTGGCGCCAGCGCAAGAACGCAGACCTGGCTGAGGGCCGCGGCTTCACTGCCCAAGGCACGCCAGCGAAAAGGCGCGGCTGCGGGGTCACCTCTGGCGCCGAGCACTCGGGCAGGCACGGGTTGCCCTGCCAACACAACCCAGCCACACGTGTATATAATTTAGCTTACCACACACACACTGCAATAAAAATTAGGAAAAATATACTGTTAGTCTGCACCGTGAAAACCATTTTGGATTTATTGTATGCGAAATAAAAAAAGGTACCCATTAATTATTTCATGAGATGTTCCATGAGCCACATGCATGGTATATTGTAACAATGTACACTACTGGCCATTATAATTGCTACACCAAGAAGAAATGCAGATGATAAACGGGTATTCGTTGGACAAATATATTATGCTATAACTGACATGTGATTACATTTTCACGCAATTTGCGCCGATAGTTCCTGAGAAATCAGTACCCAGAACAACCACCTCTGGCCGTAATAACGGCCTTGATACGCCTGGGCATTGAGTCAAACAGAGCTTGGATGGCGTGTATAGGTACAGCTGCCCAAGCAGCTTCAACACGATACCACAGTTCATCAAGAGTAGTGACTGGCGTATTGTGACGAGCCAGTTGCTCGGCCACCATTGACCAGACGTTTTCAATTGGTGAGAGATCTGGAGAATGTGCTGGCCAGGGCAGCAGTGGAACATTTTCGGTATACAGAAAGGCCCGTACAGGACCTGCAACATGCGGTCGTGCGTTATCCTGCTGAAATGTAGGGTTTCCCAGGGATCGAATGAAGGGTAGAGTCACGGGTCGTAACACATCTGAAATGAAACGTCCACTGTTCAAAGTGCCGTCAATGCGAACGAAAGGTGACCAAAACGTGTAACCAACGGCACCCCATACCATCAGGCCGGGTGATACGCCAGTATGGCGATGACGAATACACACATCCAATGTGCGTTCACCGTGATGTCGCCAAACACAGAATCATCATAATGCTGTAAACAGAACCTGGATTCATCCGAAAAAATGATGTTTTGCCATTCGTGCACCCAGGTTCGTCGTTGAATACACCATCGCAGGCGCTCCTGTCTGTGGTGCAGCGTCGAGGGTAACCGCAGCAATGGTCTCCGAGCTGATAGTCCATGCTGCTACAAACGTCGTCGAACTGTTTGTGCAGATGGTTGTTGTCTTGCAAACGTCCCCATCTGTTGACTCAAGGACCGAAATGTGGCTGCACGATCCGTTACAGCCATGCGGATAAGATGCCTGTCATCTCGACTGCTAGTGATACGAGGCCGTTGGAACCCACCACGGCGTTCGGTATTACCCTCCTGAGCCCACCGATTCCATATTCTGCTAACATTTGCATATCACAGCCTCTTCTTCCTGTCGGTTAAATTTCGCGTCTGTAGCACGTCATCGTGGTGGTGTAGCAACTTTAATGGTCAGTAGTGTCGTATGAGAATTTACAGGTTATTGCTGTTGAAATATAGAGACACTCTGTCGTAGTCTTCAGTCCAACCACTAGTTTGATGCTACTCTCCACTCTATTCCATGCTGTGCAGTCTCCTTCATCTGTGAATAACTACTGCACCCTGCTACCACTTAAACCACCTTACGGTATTGGATCCTTAGTATCCCTCTACAATTTTACCCTTCCCTCCTCTCTTCTCACCCCCAACACTTCCTCTCATTACCAAACTGTCGATTCTTTCATTCGTTACGATGTGTCTTGTCAACCGATCTGTTCTATTACTCAAACTGTGCCACAAATTTTTTTTATCCCCAGTTCCATTCAGTGCTTCTTCATTAGTTATTCGCTCTATCCATCTAATGTTCAGAATTCTTCTACAGCACCACAGTTCAAAAGCTTCTATTCTCATCTTGTCCAGAATGTTTAGACTTCCTTACAAGACTAAACTCCACACAAATACCTTCAGGAAAGACTTTCTAACACTTAAATTTATATTCATTGTTAAAAAATTTCTTAGCACTATTTATGGAGATCTGCACTTTATATTGTCTCTACTTCGACCACCGTCAATTATTTTACTGCCCAAATAGTAAGACTCACTGACTGATATTAGCACTCCGTCTTCAGGCCAGAAGTGGCTCATCGGCACCATCTGACCACCGTGTCATCCTCAGCGGAGGATGCGGATAGGAGGGGCGTGTGGTCAGCACCGCTCTCCCGGTCGTTATGATGGCTTCCCTTGACTGGAGCCGCTACGATTCGGTCGATTTGCTTCTCAGTTGGCATCATGAGGCTGATTGCACCCCTAAAATGGCAACAGCTCATGGCGACCCGGATGGTCACCCATCCAAGACTGATATTAGCGACTCGTTTAACTATCTAATCCTATCAGCATCGCCGGATTTAATTCGAATACTTACCATCACCCCGATCACTTAACGGAAGATAATACATCCTTTAGTAAGAGAAATAATTATGTTATACTTTTGCAGTAACAGATCAAAGATATATGCAGGATCCCCATTAGCTCTTTCTACGCTGAGTTTAGTATTAGTAGAAGGTAATTAAAGTCATCATTTCTTCTAATGTTGTAATGTCATCATAGTTATTTCTGAACTCTAATGGATTATTTACAATGAATTTTAGGAGGAAAAATGTGCACTTTGATACTGTAGTTGAAATTCCTAACTTCTTAAACAGTAGTCCACAGGACGATCATGGATTAGAGCCACTTATTATTCTTATGCTATAAAGCTTTATTTCTTAAAAATGTATTACTTGGTATTACTAAATGGAAATAGGCAAAATTTCTTAATTTGTTTACTTGTAAAGGTAAAAAGTGCAAAACAGGCTAAACTGAATTCTTTAAGTGGCTAAAGAAGGGGTCGGTTTCAGTTAAAATTATCAGCAATATGTGCACTCAATAAGTTCGACGATTCTGCTATACACGTTAACTCTAGCCTTTGCCTATATAAATATATCATTGATGTCGTACCCTCTGATGTGTGGAACTGAATAAATAGTGTTTTTTTTAGCTAAGACATCATTTGCAAAAAAGAAAAATTCTTTTAAATATCTTGATTAATGTTTTTTCTGTTACTCTGGGTGTACTGGAACTGATTGTAATACTTGTGTCCTCTGAAAAAAGAACAAATTCTGCGAGATGTGATAGGAGACACAGACTATATCTAATGCAGTACACGATTAACGATTTCTCCTCAGTCAGTTTCGTTAATTATGTAGTACAACATTCTGTTTTTTTTAACTGCCATATGAGCCATTTCTTAGCTAAAATCATTCAGACCATAAAACTTCAGTTCATCAAACAAAATGTTGTGATTTACGGAACCAAATTTCATTTAGCGGTGTTTGGAGACTCTCATGAACAAGACATGATAAAGTCCCAGGGACTTTACTACTAATCAAAACGTCTTGGGTTCGGGATTCGATGAAAGACAAAGATTAGCTTTTGAATGACAAATCTTCATCAATGTCTGTCAAAGACTTCCGGTATGTAGAGTTATCATCACCCTACTAAGGAACTTCTCAAAGCGGGCGAATGGGTGGATGAAGGTTTATGACACCCACTTTTCTTGGGATGGGTAACATACCCTAAAGGCCAAAAAATTAGCAATGGTCAATGGGTTGAGAATGCAAAAGTCGCTGGAAACCACAGAAAAGACACATACAGGCCTTAACTGAAAAAAATTTAAAGATGATCTCTCACATTGACAAAAAATTTGGGATTAGTCCTCATTTGGATTTTCAGGATGAGACTACCAAGGGAGAGACAACCATGTTAAAAAGACTGAAAATCTGACGGAGAACAACATTCTGTGAGCAGGAAGTCCCAATGTGGTAGGTAATCTAGAAAATCTGAAACGGAAAATTCAAATATTGGTCTAGATAAAATAGGAGTCTGCAAATTAAAACGAAAAAAAGTTACGTATTTCGCGAAAGCCGAAAGTAAGGTAAGGTCAACAGCAATAGAAAATGCTAGAACATGAGTAGCATTAGTCATGAGCAGGAAGGTATGGCAGAGACTAAGTAACTGTGAACAGTTCACTAGCAGGATTATTCTTATCAGGATGGACAGCAAGCCGACGCTAACAACAATGGTTCAGGTTTACATGCCGAAGTCACAAGCAAAAGCTGAAAAGACAAAGATAGTATATGAGGGCATTGCACAGGCGATCGGTATGTAAAGGAAAATGAAAATTTAATAATCATGGAGGACTAGGACTTTATAGTACTAGAAGGAATAAAAGACAGAGTTTCAGGTAAATAGGAGATTGCTGGAAAGAACGAGGAAGGAGAAAGGCTCCTTGAGTTGTGCAACAGATTTCAACTAATAGCAGCAAATACACAGCTCAAGAATCACAAGAGGAGGACGTACACTATGTGATCAAAAGTATCCGGACATCTGGCTGAAAATGACTTACAAGTTCGTGGCGCCCTCCATCGGTAATGCTGGAATTCAGTATGGTGATGGGCCACCCTTAGCCTTGATAACAGCTTCCACCCTCGCAAGAATACGTTCAGTCAGGTGCTGGAATCTTTGTTAGGGAATGGTAAGCCATTCCTTATGGAGTGCTGCACTAGGAGAAGTATCGATGACGGTCGGTGAGGCCTGGCACGAAGTCGGCGTTCCAAAACACCCCAAAGGTGTTCTATAGGATTCAGGTCAGGGCTCTGCGCAGGCCAGTCTATTACAGGGATTTTATTGTCGTGTAACCACTCTGCCACAGGCCGTGAACAGGTGCTCGATCGTGTTGAAAGATGCAGTCGCCATCCCCGAATTGTTCTTCAACAGTGGGAAGCAAGAAGATGCTTAAAATATCAATGTAGGCCTGTGCTGTGATAGTGCCACGCAAAACAACAAGGGGTGCAAGCCCCCTCCATGAAAAACACGACCACACCATAATACCACCGCCTCCGAATTTTACTGTTGGCACTACACACACTGATAGATGACGTTCACTGGGCATTCGCCATACCCACACCCTGTCATCGGATCGACACATTGTGTACCGTGATTCTTCACTCTATACAACGTTTTTCCACTCTTCAATCGTCCAATGTTTACGCTCCTTACACTAAGCGAGGTGTCATTTGGCATTCACCGGCGAAATGTGTGGCTTATGAGCAGCCGCTCGACCTTCCGCCTAACTGTCATGGTACTTGCAATGCATCCTGATGCAGTTTGGAATTCCTGTGTGATGGTCTGGATAGGTGTCTGCCTATTACAAGTTACGACTCTCTTCAACTGTCGGTGGTCTCTGTCAGTCAACAGACGAGGTCAGCCTGTACGCTTTTGTGCTGTACGTATCCCTTTGAGTTTCCACTTCACGATCACATCGGAAACAGTGGGCGTAGGATGGTTAGGAGTGTGGAAATCTCGCGTACAGACGTATGACACAAGTGACACCCAATCATCTGACTGCGTTCAAACTCCGTGAGTTCCGCAGAGCGCCCCATTCTGTTCTCTCACAATGTCTAATGACTACTGAGGTCGCTGATATGGAGTACCTGGCAGTAGGTTGCAGCACAATGCACCTAATATGAAAAACGTATGTTTTTGGGGGTGTCCGGATACTTTTGATTGCATAGTGTATATTTGAGAAGGGCCTAGAAACACAAGAAGACACCATCTGGATAACATCATGGTGTGGCAGACATTCTGGAACTGTATATTGTATTGTAAGGTGCACCCAAGAGCAGGCATAAATTCAGATCACAATACGATAATGATTGAACGGTAAACTGGTGTCAATCGTCAGGGATAATCATTGTGAAAGGAAGTGGGATACTGAAGTACTGATGAATTGTTACGTCTGGTTGAAGTTCTCTGAGACTATAGATACTGCGATTATGAACACCACCGCACGCAGTTCAGTTGAAGAAGGAACAGGCATCCCTAATAAGAGCAATCACTGAAATTTTAGGCAGACAAATATTACTCTAAGGAAGGTAACTGCGTAGAACCCTTGAGTACCTAAAGAAGAACTTTAATTGATCGACAAAAGAAGGAAATACAAAACAAACAGGAAAAAGTAATTTTGGAACAAAATAAATAAGAAGTGCAAGGAAGCTAAAGTAAACTGGCTGCAGGGGGACTGATGACCTTAGCTGTTTAGTCCCCCTTAAACATCCCAACAACAACAACAACTGGCTGCAGGAAAAAAATGCGATGAAATTGAAAAGGAAATGGTCGTTGGAAGGACAGAGTCACTATACAGAGAAGTCAAAATGACTTTCCCTAAAATGAAGGCAAAATGAGAGCAAACTGAATTCTATTGTCAAACGCAGAGGAGAGAGTGGATACATGCAAAACTAGGAAATTTATGTATGTAGAAATATAAACACCTTTAACAAAAGGCCCTTTTTGGGCGGTGGGGTGTCATGATCTCTTCCCTAGCACCTTCGCATCCACGCCCGTCGGACAACCTGTATGAGGTAGGTGACAGTCTATACATAGAAAGAAGACTGTCGGTTCGTTCGTTTGTTTGTAATTCATACTTATCTACAGTTTGATTCCGATCTTGATGAAATTTTCCCCTATTTGCCTTCAAGACTAAACGAATAACACTGTCGACATAAGGTTTCGTAGTCTGACTTGAAACATATATGTATATAATACATTAAGGGAAGATATTATTGCCAAATCTCTTGAAAAGTTCTTGGCCAATTTACTTCAAATTTCTGCACGATCCCCTAATGAACATTTGGCTGGCATGGGCTAAAAAGTTTTGGCCTCTGCAACTGACAAAGTAATAGGTGACGGGAAAATGTATTGCGGTAGGCCAACGTAAGAAACGTTACACTTTCTGTGGAGCTACGAACGTGGCTCATTGTGTTATTTTCCGAAGAGTTACAGAAAAGAGATACTGTTTTTAGATGGAACAAGAGTCGTTTCCATCAATAATTGTAATCATTGATACGAACTGTGTTCAAATCAATTTAAATCATATTCCTATCACGTTTAGTTTTGGATCTACAACCCTTCAAGGTTTCAGGGGCGGATACCACCCGCTGTACATACTAATGACTTTGCAGTGAAGGACGTCCTGGAGACGGAATGTTAATCTAAATGAGGTGTTCAAATGTGTGTCCATATTCCTGAATGCACAACGCAATGCACCTTCTAAAGGATCTGCTAACGAGATGTAACATAGCCGGTGTCACGGAGCGACATGCTTTCTCGACGCGCCGGTTTAGATTATCTGGGGTTGTGGGCTCAATGACATAAACACGATTCTTCAGATGTCTCCACAAAAAGAAATCTACTCACGTTAAATCAAGCGATCATGAGGGCCATTCGTGAGGACTAAGGCGCTCCAATCATTGTCCAGAGAATCTGTTGTTCAGTTCTTCCACAACAATATGCTCAGAATGGGTTGGATGACCATTGCGGTGCATCCACATATAGGCTCTGATGTCTAGATACACATGTTCAAGGAGAGTATCCAAATACAGAAGCCCATTACATCTCACCCGACAATGTACCTGTGAAATAGTGTGGACCCACAATTTAGTCCCCAAGGATTCCACACCACACATTAATAGGTCACTGACGTTGATGTTCGACAGGTCGTACCCATCGACGGTGTCTGCAGCAATAGTGCATGTTATGACGGTTCACTGTACTATCATTTGTGAACGTGGACTCATCAGAGAACATAACTCTTTGTAAGGAGTTAAGAGTGAAATTACGCATGGCCCGTTCACAGAATGAAATTCTCCGATTTAAATCGTTCCCATTGCAACTCCTGGATCTGTGACCAGCGGTACGGACGAAACATGCGACCATGTGATATACGCCACAAAGATTTAAGGCAGATATCAGCGACTGGAGCAATGTCTCGTAAGCTGACATGGGGATTGTGGTGTATTGCAGCTACAACAAACACCTCCATACCCTCACTTTTTACAGGTGTTCGTCCGTTACTGTTGCGCTTTCCCAAGCTGCCTGTTTCCCGAAGTCGTTGCTCAGCACGTAATAACGAAATGGCTGCCGGAGCACTTCTCCTAGGATATCTTACGGCATACGCCATGGCTGCTTCAGTGGCATCGTGTCGGCATACGCCGAGCATCAGCAACAAGTCAACCTACTCGTTGTACTTGTATGCCGTCTTATTCCGACGTCAATAACCGTGGCGCACTGGGTGTGGTTTGACCTGTCGCGTATACGGCACCATATGTCGACAGTCGGCAGTCTTAAGATCGCATCGAGGAAGCTTGTCGCTCCGTGACAACGAAATCACATTTCGTCCGCAAGACCTTCAGAAGACTCACTGCGTGTGGTTGTAAATCCCAAACTAAACATGGCACGAATGCGATTTAAACTGATTTGTACACGGCTGGTTTCAATGATTCAGTGCATGATAAAAACAACTATTGTTCCATTTAAAAAATTGTATGTCTTTGCTATAACTCTTTATGAAATAACACAATAAACTACACTACTGGCCATTAAAAGTGCTATACCACGAAGATGAAATGCTTGAGACGCGAAATTTTACCGACACGAAGAAGATGCTGTGATGTGCAAATGATTAGCTTTTCAGAGCATTCACACAAGGTTGGCGCCGGTGGCGACACCTACAACGTGCTGACATGAGGAAAGTTTCCAACCGATTTCTCATATACAAATAGCAGTTGACCGGCGTTGCCTGGTGAAACGTTGGTTTGACACCTTGAGTAAGGAGGAGAAATGCGTGCCATCACGTTTCCGACTTTGATAATGGTCGGATTGTAGCCTATCAGATTGCGGTTTATCGTATCGCGACATTGCTGATCGCGTTGGTCGAGAACCAATGGCTGTTAGCAGAATATGGAATCGGTGGTTTCAGGGGGGTAATACGGAACGCAGTGCTGGATCCCAACGGCCTCGTATCACTAGCATTCGGGATGACAGGCATCTAATCCGCATGGCTGTAACGGATCGTGCAGCCACGTCCCGATCCCTGAGTCAACAGATGGGGACGTTTGCAAGACAACAACCATTTGCACGAACAGTTCGGCGTCGTTTGCTGGAGCATGCACTATCAGCTCGGAGACCATGACTACTGTTACCCTTGACGCTGCATCGCAGACAGGAGCGCCTGCGATGGTGTACTCAACGACGAACCTGGATACACGAATGGTAAAACGTCATCTTTTCGGATGAATCCAGGTTCTGTTTGCAACATCAAGATGGTCGCATCCGTGTTTAGCGACATCGCGGTGAACGGACAAGTGTATTCGTCATCGCCATACTGGCGTTATCACCCGGCGTGATGGTTTGGGGTGCCATTGGTCACACGTCTCGGCACTTTGAACAGTCGTCGTTACATTTCAGATGTGTTACGACCCGTGGCTCTACCCTTCATTCGATCCCTTCGAGACCCTACATTTCAGCAGGATAACGCACGACCGCATGTTGCAGGTCCTGTACGGGCCTTTCTGTATACCGAAAATGTTCCACTTCTGTCCTGGCCAGCACATTCTCCAGATCTCTCACCAGTTGAAAACGTATGGTCAATAGTGGCCGAGCAACTGGCTCATCACAATACGCCAGTCACTACTCTTGATGAACTGTGGTATCGTGTTGAAGCTGCATTGGCAGCTGTACCTGCACACGCCATACAAGCTCTGTTTTACTCATTGCCCAGGCGTACAAAGCTGTTATTACGGCCTAAGGTGGTTGTTATGGGTAATAATTTCTCAGGATCTATGCACCCATATTGCGTGAGAATGTAATCACATGTCAGTTCTAATATAATATATTTGTCCAATGAATACCCGTTTATCATCTGCATTTCTTCTTGGTGTAGCAATTTTAATGGCCAGTAGTGTACATTCATAGGTCCGCGGAAAGCATAACGTTTATTATGTTGACCTAACGCAGCAAACTTTCCCGTAGCCTAAAATCTGTAAGTTACAGAGGCAAACAATTTTACTGTCTGGAAAAGTATTCGAACGACTTATTTCAGTGTTCTTGGCCGACTTACTTTAAATTTCTACATTAAGTTGAAACAATGACAAAAATTAATGAAAAATTTAATACCTAACAAATGAAATATATCGTGGTGAAGCCGTACTTCAGGTGATGACACCGTGGGCGACTTGCGCGTCGGTGATGATGAAATGATGATGAGGACCACACAACATCCAGTCCACGAGCGAAGAAAATCTGCAACCCCACCGAGAATCTAGCCCGGGCCTACTGCATGGTAGGCAAACATGTTAATATTCAGCTAAGCCGGCGGACTATATATCGTGGTAAACTGATTATTACTCGTATCGCGAGAATAAATTACAGCTACAAGACCCGTCTTGGAGATACTACCATCAGATGTCAGTAGATCGCTGCACGAGACTTTGACAACCATGGTTGCAAACTCTTATTTATTGTTATGCCCTAGAAGGTATTTTTAGACTGTGTTTCATAGTTACTTTTATTATTAAAATCCGAAGTGCTATACAAACGCTAAGGAAGGTCGTGGAATATAGTACCAACAAAAGTCACTAGATGGTCGGTCTCTAAAAGATCGATCAGAACCCAATACTTTCTGAACTATGACGTAAACTGTTCAAACTTTTCGAACTATGTTAAACAGAGCCCTACTCGAAACAATGCAAATTGAGATGAAACAATAGAAGAAGAAATCTCCAAAAACACAAAGTAATAACAGGCGGGGCAACTAATCATCTTTTCATACGGGGAAAATATAAAGTATGCGAAAATTTGCTTGAAGAAATGAATAAAAAATGCAAGCAGAGAACACTTTAGTTCCTATCGAAGTTTAACAGAAATATCGAAGTTCTGCTTATCTAACACTGATAAGAAGCCACAACTCAACTTTCTCCGGAAGCAAAAGATTTAAAGTCGTTACTTCAACATGTCTAATCTGATTGTTGCTTAGTGTGGTCATTAAGAGGCGTCGGTATTAGCTTGGATTACCATCTATCGGCTAAGTCATCTTGTTTCCTTTATGATAATTTTTGGTACTTTGAAGTGTTGATTTGTTTAAATAAGCTAGAAAATAGACCCAATCCAACATTTGTCGTTATTTGCAGCAAGCAAATAGGCCTACGCTACTAAAATAGAACGTGCTTTCTCTTGGCCTGATTTTATACGACGTTCATATAGGGTGTGCTGCAGCATAAATTTAGTTAAGGTAGATATCAATTCATTCGATATATCACCGAGGAAAAAAATGTGTATTGGTAATAAAAACCCTACCGCAGTAAAGGCGTATTCATTCGTCGCATTCCGTTGACATCTAGGGACTCAAATACGACCTTCGATTTAAAGCGATTGCATTTTCCGATGCGGCTTGCATTTGCTATACAGGGTGAAAAGTATTTAAACAGACAAATTCTGGGAGGTTGTAGGGGACCTCAAAACAAATTTTTTCCCTAATGTCATTTTTTCCTACTAGGATTATTTAAACCGTTGGAGGTCGTATTACGTTCTTCAGTTGATAGAGGCCGTATTACGATCTTCAGTAGTTAGAGGGCGTATTACGCTCTTCAGTTATAGGCAACTGCTGTCCACCAGTGTAGTAGTGCATTGTATCTGTTTACTAATGGAGCGATACACCTGGAGTGAGTACACTGATATGGTTGGTGCCTACTACATAGCGCACCACAACGGACGAGCTGCACAGCGGGTTTATCAACAACAATATCCTAATCGCCGTATCCCGCATCATACGACCTATGATGCTGTGTACCAACGTCTGCGTGAAACCGGGTCATTTAGCAGATTATCTGGACAGGGATGCCGTCGCACGGTAAGAACGCTGCAATTTGAGGAAGCTGTCTTGCAGCATGTGGAGCGGGATCCTTCAATCAGGGATCCTTCAATCAGCACTCGTGCAATTGCACGTCACATGGGGACGAATCAGACGAACGTAATAACAGCCCTTCAAGAGCAATTGTTACGTCCATTTCACTTACAGCGTGTCCACAACCTGGAACCAGTTGATCATCCACCCAGAGCACAGTTTTCGCAGTGGTACCTGGAACAGTGTGAAATGCATCCTACATTTCCATCCTCTGTGTCGTTTACCGATGAAGCAACTTTCGGTCGTGATGGAGTCTTCAACATGCACAATTCGCATGTTTGGAGTGAGGATAACCCACATGCCACAGTTACTAGCGCTCACCAATTGCGGTTCTTCGTTAATGTGTGGGTCGGTGTTGTTGGAGACTGTTTAATTAGGACGTATCTGCTACCTAGATGTTGCTCTTGCTCATAAAAAAATATAAAGTGTTTGTTGGTTTAATTAATTCGCCGCCAGAGAAATCTTCCTCTACCGGTTTAAATACTCTTCATAGGAAAAAATGACATCAGGGAAAAATATTTGTTTTGATGAACCCTACAACCTCCCAGAGTTTGTCGGTTTAAATACTTTTCACCCTGTAAAAGTATCAACAAGACACACGGGCCAATGACTTTGTGGTGCAGACATTAAATCTCCCGAGCACTGCAGCTAATGAGAAATAAGTTCCAAATGAGTTGCGGTTGGGTGATGAGGCAGTCTTACCTGGTCGCTGAGCAGCCACGGCGGCGTCCAGAAGGCGGGGTCACCGCGGTAGCGGTCAGGCTTGTAGAAGTGCCTGGCCTCCTCCATCAGGCGCTTGTCCTCCAGCAGCAGCCTGCGGTCGTCGCCACTGTTCACCACCAGGTCCTCAAACGCCCGAGGCAGCGCCCCAGGGCTCCTGGTCAGCTGCCTCACCCGCTCCTGGTCCTCCAGGCGCAGCTGCCGGCACCAACCCAGGCGTCATCAAAGGACGTTAGAGACCCGTCTCTCTTATATCTATTTTTCTGACTATAAAACCGAAGTCATCCAATCCATACGTACTATGAGTCGCCTACGGCAGAACAACCCTTAAACACGAAGAACCAAAGAAACTGGTATACTTGCCTAATATTGCGGAGATCCCCGGCGAGCACGCAGTAGTGCCGCAACAAGACGTGGCATGGATTCGACTACTGTCTGAAGTAGTGTTGGAGAGAACCGACACCGTGAATCCTGCACGGCTACCGATAAATCCATAAGAGTACAAGTAGGTGGAGATCTCTTCTGAACTCCATGTTGCAAGCCATCGAAGATATCCTCAATAATGTTCATGTCTGGGGAGTCTGGTGGCCAGCGGAAGTGTTTAAGGTCATAAGAGTGTTCCTGGAGCAAATCTGTAGCAATTCTGGACATGTGGGGTGTCGCCTTGTCCTGCTGGAATTGCCCAAGTCCGCCGGAAAGTCCGTCGGAATGCACAATGAATATGAATCGATGCAGTTGATCATACAGGATGCTTACGTATATGTCACCTGTCAGAGTCGTAACTGGATGTATCAGTAGTCCCATATAACTCCAGCTGCACACACCCCACACCATAACAGAGCCACCAAATGGCTCTGAGCACTATGGGACTTAACGCCTGAGGTCATCAGTCCTCTACAACTTCAAACTACTTAAACCTAACTAACCTAAGGACTTCTCAAACATCCATGTCCAAGACAGGATTCGAACTTGCGACCGTAGCAGTCGCGCGGTTCCGGACTGAAGCGCTTAGAACCGCTCGGCCACCACGGCCGGTACAGAACCACCACCAGCTTGAATGTCCCCTACTGACATGCGGGATCCATGGATTCATAAGGTTGTCTCCATACCCGTGCCGAGCGGTCTATGGCGCTGCAGTCATGGACTGTGCGGCTGGTCCCGGCGGAGGTTCGAATCTTCCCTCGGGCATGGGTGTGTGTGCTTGTCATTAGGATAATTTAGGTTAAGTACTGTGTAAGCTTAGGGACTGATGACCTTAGCAGTTCCAGCACTCCCTTAAGATTTCACACTCCATACCCGTACACATCCATCCACTCGATAGAATATGAAACGAGGCTCGTCCGATCAGGCAACATGTTTCCCGTCATCAAGAGTCCAATGTCGATGTTGACGGGCCCAGGTGAGGCGAAAACTTTGAGTCGTGCAGTCATCAAAGGTATATGAGTAGGCCTTCGGCTCCGAAAGCCCATATCGACGATGTTTCTTTGAATGATTCGCACACTGATATTTGTTGATGACCCAGCATTGAAATTTACAGCTATTTTTCGGAAGGGGTTGCACTTCTGTTACATTGAACTATTCTCTTCAGGGATGTTCAAAATGGTTCAAATGGCTCTGAGCACTATGGGACTTAACATCTGTGGTCATCAGTCCCCTAGAACTTAGAACTACTTAAACCTAACTAACCTAAGGGCATCACACACTTCCATGCCCGAGACAGGATTCGAACCTGCGACCGTAGCGGTCACGCGGTTCCAGACTCGCAGGGATGTCTGAGATTTGATGTTTTAGCGTATACCTAATATTCAAGATACACTCGTATAATGGTCGTACGGGAAAATCCCCACTTCATCGCTACCTCGGAGATGCTGTGCCCCATCGCTCGTGCGCCGACTATAACACCGCGTTTAAACTCACTTAAATCTTGATAACCTATCATTGTAGCAGCAGTTACCGGTCTAAGAACTGCGCCAGACACTTGTTGTCTCGTATAGGGGTTGCCGACGCATCGCCGTACTCTGCCTGTTTACATACCTGTGTATTTGAATATGCGTGCCTATACCAGTTACTTTGGCGCTTCAGTGCGTTTCATCATCGGTTCAAGTTTCCGAGTCAAGGTTTTCGACGAATGATAAACATGAAAAATACAAGATATACAGAAAATAGACCCATATAAGTGCATTTGGCATCTCTCCACTTTTTTAACTCACATGGCAGGTGCTAAGCATGAGCAGCCGGCCGATGTGGCCGAGCGGTTCTAGGCGGTTCAGTCTGGAACCGATCGACCGCTACGGTCGCAGGTTCGAATCCTGCCTCGGGCATGGCTGTGTGTGATGTCCTTAGGTTAGTTAGGTTTAAGTAGTTCTACGTTCTAGGGGACTGATGACCTCAGATGTTAAGTCCCATAGTGCTCAGAGCCATTTTCTTTCTGCGGCTTCGTAAAGAATCATTGGATGGCTCTGCACTTACGCAACTTTGTTCTGCGTTGCAGACATTTAAATAAACTCACGCTACCAAATATCTAAGACAAAAAAGAGACGCACCAATACAGAATTATCCGAATGGGACGAAAATCGACAACTGTGATTTACATGTAGAGACAAACAAATGATTATATTTCAGAGAAGTGGGATCATTTGTTCAAGAGAAAGAGCATCACAAATTGAGTAAATCAGTAACGCGATGGTCCACCTCTGTCCCTTATGCAAACGATTGACACTGGTTGATAAGAGTTGGTGGATGTCCTGTTGACGGATATCGTGCCATATTCATTGAAACTGGCTCTTTAGATCGTCAAAATTCCGACGTGACTGGAGGGACACGCCCGTAATGCACCAACTTTCTCAATTCGGGAGAGATTCGGCGACCTTGCTCGCCAAGCACATCTACAAGGATACTCTGCATATCTGGCACGAAGACAAACTGGTCATCGAGGCTCAATTCGAAGCGGGAATTCATCACTGAGAACAATTCTACTTCAGTCAGTAGGATTTCAGGCCGAAGATGTGTCTGGAGACGCCGGGACAGCGGTGGGATACAAACCTCATTGCCGCCCACCATACGGTCCGACAACCAGGAGTCGTGATCTGGTATGCCATTTATTTTCATAGCAGGATTCCTTTGGTTGTCATACACGACACCCTTACAGCACAGCGGTACGTCGACGATATTCTACAGTCCATTTTTTTCCCTTCATGGCAAGTCATTCTTTAATTAAGAACGTTTGCAACATTATGGGCAGGGCCCTACTATCAATTCGGGATTTTGACCATCTAACGCACCAGATGGACTGAATTTGGCACGATACCCATCAGGAGGACATACATTCAATTATTAGGCTTTTCCTCTTCAATATATAATCAATTTTTTCTGAAATTATAATCATTTGTTTGTCTGTACACGCACATCACAACTACCGATTTCCGCCATATTCGGCAATTCCTTCATTTTGCATGTTTTTTTTGTCTTGGACTGTGTTAGTTACCGCCTTAAAAAGAAAACTGGTCATTTTGGATCGGCCGTACGTGTTGTCAAACTGGAACTGAACCAAAACAACTTCTGCAGCTTCCTAAGGAATCAACAGATGGCTCTGAGTTTGACGTGCATCCGTATAGAGTGTCCAACGTGTACCCGCAGCCATTCAAAATGTTCAAATGTGTGTGAAATCTTATGTGACTTAGCTGCTAAGGTCATCAGTCCCTAAGGTTACGCACTACTTAACCTAAATTATCCTGAGGACAAAAACATACACCCATTCCCGAGGGAGGACTCGAACCTCCGCTGGTACGAGCCGCACAGTCCGTGACTGCAGCGCCTGAGACCGCTCGGCTAATCCCGCGCGGCCACTCACAGCCATTACTAAACAGCTAACCTGGTGTATGGTGCAAGATCCCAGCTGCGGGATGTCTATGTGACGGCTTCCGGGGGCAACAAAAATTAAATTTTCAATATTTCATATAATTATTAACCGAATTTAAAAATGTAAAATTCTATGATAATCTACTCATTAAACGTATAATATTATGTTCAAGGTTTAATATAGTAAAACAAGTATTACAGTTAGAGATCGTGTATATGTCTTGAGGCCGCGTAATTCTTTGCGTCTCAATTACCCCGGTATTTGAGAATGAGAGCATTCCGCGACAACCAACAAGCTTTGCACATAATTCCAAACTTCATCGAAACGTTTTCGCACTGTCAGTTTCTAAATAAGCAAGCATGGAAAAAAGGTTTTCGCTGCTCATGCATTAAAACTTCAGCATCCGGCTTGGCTTTTTAATTTGTTACATATTTACTCATAACAATATTCACAACGCACACAGCAGACAGTATCCACATATACCAGCGAATGTATCTGCGAAATTCTGTCATTCTATGAGACGTAGTTCAGGAGTATGACGTCACCCGTTTTTAGACGATGAATGCACTTAGCGACTTTCAACTAATTTTAAACTTCTTTTTGCTTACAAGTTTAACGTCTAATATGTAGTGCATTAACTCATTTGTAAAGTAATCAGAGGTTTGAAGCTGTTTTACACAGGAGAGATCGATTTTTTTTAAAAATCGGTGATTTTTCTGGTAGCCTAAGAACAGTGCTCATAAAGAGAGTGTAACCGACAGTGACTGGAGCCGGATGTCCCTTCTTGTCAATAACAATCGGTTGCAAACTCGCCAGGAATAGCTATGTCAGGGAATGCAAGTCTGTCTCAACCAGTTTATGAGCATAAGAAGGGAATCGCAAGCAATGGATGATTTAAGTCGGGTACCTCGCGGAAGTTCTTTGTACGCAGATGCACGTCTTTAATGGGTGAGCTACACTATGCAAGATGCCGAGTGCACCAACAGCTCAATGAGGCGTTTAACGCGCAGTGTGTGGAGGTTTTAGTTCACAGCGGAGGTGGTTTCGCAATGTTTCAGAAGTGTTTTTCATACTATGACTTCTAGATCGACGTCTACATCTATACCTGGTGAATCACTGTGAAGTGCGTGGCAGAGGGTGCGTCTCACTGTATCAGGTATTAGGAAATTTTTCCATTCCATTCTCGTGAAGAGCGCGGGAAAAATGACTGTTTAAAAGCCTCTGTGGTGCTGCAATTAATACTGTCATCTCACTTGGACCCCTCACCTCCTGACCATTCAGCAAAAGCCCATTCCCACCTCCATCTCCTGAAACTCCTGTCTGGCTGGATATGGGGATTGCATCCTTCCACCATACTCCACACCTACAAATCCCTCATCCATCTTATCCTCTGTTATGCCAGCATTGCCTGGATCTCCACACCCAACTGCTTTTACAAGCCCCTCCAAATTCTCGAACGCCATGCGCTCTGCCTTTCCTTCCATATCTGCCTTCCTTCCCCCACACAGCTCCTGTATGAACTCATCCCCTTCCCCCACCTCCTCCTTTTCCTTCAACATTACCACATCCTTTACACTGTCCACAGGCTTGACCCCCCCCCCCCCCCCCGACCACCTGGTTTCCTCCTTCCTCTTCACCCCCTGCCCGTTGCCACACCTCTATCACTGTATTGCTCTCTCCACCTCCACACCCTCCATCTCCTTCATCAGGGCAATTTCCATAGCCTCTCCCTCCTGGATGATGAACTTCGCCATGACATATAACCTTCCTTCCAACTGAAACCTGGCCTTGCCCCTCCCCCCTCCCCAGGGCCCCCTTTTCCTCACCCCTCCTTCTCCCAGAGCGGATTTTCCTCCTTCCCTCTGAGTCCATTCGCCCCCTCCTCAGCTGTTTTCCTCTCCTGTCTCTTTCCTTCCCAGCCCACCTCTGGCGCGCACCCCAACTCATCTCCCTTTCTTCCCCCTCCTCCTCACCTCCTTCTTCCCATTTCCCTTCCCCCCCCCTTCCCATACAGATCCTCACAGGTGTTTATTCATTATCAGTGTACTATCTGTGATTTACAGTCACTTCTTTGTATGTCTTATTTGCTTCTGTTCCGCCTCTTTTGTTTCTATGTTCCGCCATGTTATCTCCTTTACATTGTTTTTAAATGTCTTGCTGTCTATTTATGTCTCTTGGCTGAAGAGCAGCGCTTATGCTGGTGCCAGCCCGCACCTGATCAGGAATGAAAATGACAATAAAGGGAAAAATGTAATTAACCTAATCTTCTCCTCATGGTTCCTATAAAAGCAATATGTAGGGGATTGTAGTATTTCTTAGAGTCAATATTTAAAGCAGGTTCCTGAAACTTTGTTAGTAGACTTCCTCAGTTTAATTTTCGTGTGTCTTCAAGAGTCTGCCACCTAAGTTCTTACATCATTTTTGCGACACTGGCCCATGGGTCAAACAAACCTTTGATCATTCGTGCTGCCCTTCTGTGTATACGCTCGATATCTGCTGCTAGTCCTGTTTGGCATGGGTCCCACACACTCGTGCAATATTCTAAGATTTGTGGTATGAGTTGTTTGTAAACAATCTCCATTTCCTAGTATTCTACCAATAAATCGAAGTCTGCTAACTGCTTCACCCATGACTGAGTCTACGAGAACGTTCCATTTCATGTCTCTACTACGTCTTACACCAAGGTATCTTTATGAGAGTACCGATTCCAACTGTCACACACTGAAACTATACTATGTCTTTTTTCGTTTTGTGAAGCACACAGATTCACATTTATGAACATTTAAAGCAAGTTGTCTAGAAATGAGAAACTGTGCACTTCATAAACCAAAAAAAGTAAGTCGTCCTCCCCCGACCCCCCCCCCCCCCCCCCCCTCCACGTTCCCCATAAACCATGGACCTTGCAATTGGTGGGTTGGCTTCTGTGACACTGCGATACAGATGGCTGAACCGTAGGTATAACCACAACAGAGGCTTATTTGTTGAGCGGCCAGACAAACATGTGCTTCCCGAAGACGGGCAGCAGCCTTTTCAGTAATTGCAGGAGCAACAGTCTGGATGATTAACTGATCGCACCTTGTAACATAAACCACAACCGCCTTGTTGTGTTGGAACTGCAAACAGCTGAAAGCAAGAGGAAACTACAGCCATAATGTTTCCCGAGGATATGCAGCTCTACTGTATGGTTAAATGATGATAGCATCCTCTTGGGTAAAATATTCTCTACTGTATGGTTAAATGATGATAGCATCCTCTTGGGTAAAATACTCTGGAAGTAAAATAGTTTCCCATTCGGATCCCCAAGCGGGGACTACTCAGGAGAATTCGTCATCAGGAGAAACAAAACTGGCATTCTGTGGATCGGAGCGTAGAATGTTGGATCCCTTAATATGGACAGGTAGGTTAGAAAATTTAAAAAGGGAAATGGATAGGCTGGAGTTAGGTATACTAGGTATTAGTGAAGTGGCATTCTCCTCAGGTGAATTCAGTGATATAAATACCAGGTCAAATAGGGTTAATGCAAGAGTGGGTTTAATAATGAATAAGAAAATAGGAATGAGGGTAAGCTATTATGAACAGCGTAGTAAACACATTATCGTGGCCAAGATAGACACGAAGTCCACGCCTACCACAATGTACAAGTTTACATGCCAACTAGATGCGCAGATGATGAGGAAATTGAAGAAATGTATGATGACGTAAAAAAATTATTCAGATACTTAAAGGAGACGAAAATAAAATTGTGATGGGGGATTGGAATTCGACAGTATTAAAAAAAGAAGGAAAAAAAGTAGGAAACATGGACTGGGGGGAAGAGGAAGCCGCTTGGTAGAGTTTTGCACAGAGCATAATTTAATCATCGTTGGTTTAAGAATCATAAAAGAAGGTTGTATACCTGGAGACACCGTAAGGTTTCAGATAGATTATATAATGGTTACGCAGAGCAATAGAACCACATTTTAAACTTGAAGACGTTTCAAGGGGCAGATGTGGACTCTGACCGCAATTTATTGGTTATGAATTGTAGATTAAAGCTAAAGAAATCGAGAAACGATAGGAAATTAAAGAGGTTGGACATGGATACGTTGAAAGAACCAGATGTTGAGAGCCTCAGAGGGAACATCAGGCAACGGTTGACTACAACAAGAGAAGGAATACAGTAGAAGACGAATGGGTAGCTTTAAGAGATGAAATAGTTAAGGCAGCAAGGATCAAATAGATAAAAAGACGAGGGCCAGTAGGAATCCTTGTATAACACAAGAGATACTGAATTTAATTGATGAAAGGAGAAAATTTATAAATGCGCAAATGAAGCTGGCAAAGGGGAATACAAACATCTAAAAATGTGACTGGCAGGAAGTGCAAAATGGTTCAGCAGGAATCTCTAGAGTACAAATGTGAAGATTTAGAAGCAAATTTCACTAGGGTAAAGATACATACTGCCTACAAGAAAATTAAAGAGGCCTTTGGGGAAAACAGAAGCGACTGGATGAATATCAAGAGGTCAGATGGTAAACCAGTCCTAAGCGAAGAAGGGTAAGCTTAAAGGTGGAAGGCGTATAGAGAGGGTCTATAAAAGGGAGATGAACTTGAAGACAGTATTATAGAAAAGGAAGTGGGCGTAGATGAAGATGGGATGGGGGACGTGATACTGCGAGAAGAATTTGACAAAGCTCTGATGCATCTAAGTCGAAACAAGGCCTTGGGAGTAGACGACATTTCGTTGGAGATACTGATAGCCTTGGGAAAGCCAGCAGTGACGTAACTCTTCCACCTGATGTGCAAGACGTATCAGAGGAGGAGGAGGAGATTAGTGTTTAACGTCCCGTCGACAACGAGGTGATTAGAGACGGAGCGTAAGCTCGGGTGAGGGAAGGATGGGGAACGAAATCGGCCGTGCCCTTTCAAAGGAACCATCCCGGCATTTGCCTGAAGCGATTTAGGGAAATCACGGAAAACCTTAATCAGGATGGCCGGTGACGGGATTGAACCGTCGTCCTCCCGAATGCAGTTCAATGTGCTAACCACTGCGCCACCTCGCTCGGTGACGTATCAGACCCTCAGACTTCAAGAAGAATGTGGTAATTCCACTCCCAAGGAAAGCAGTTCCTGACAAGTGTGAAAATTACCGAAATATCAGTTTAATAAGTCACAGTTGCAAGATAACACGAATTCTTTACAGAAAAATGGAAAAAAAACTGGTAGAAGCAGATTCGGGAGAGGTACGTTTGGATCCCGGAGAAATGTAGGAACATGAGAGGCAATACCGACTCTACGACTTATCTTAGAAGATAGGTTAAATGGTTCAAATGGCTCTAAGCACTATGGGACTCAACTGCTGTTGTCATTAGTCCCCTATAACTTAGAACTACTTAAACCTAACTAACCTAAGGACATCACACACATCCATGCCCGAGGCAGGATTCGAACCTGCGACCGTAGCAGTCACACGGTTCCGGACTGCGCGCCTAGAACCGCGAGACCACCGCGGCCGGCAAGATAGGTTAAGCAATGGAAAAGCTACATTTACAGCATTTGCCAAGCTTTTTACAATGTTGACTGGAAAAATCTCTTTGAAAATCTGGAAGTAGCAGGGTGAAATATAGGGAGCGAAACGCTATCTTGTGCAGAAACCGACGGCAGTTATAAGAGTCGAGGGGTATGAAAGGGAAGCAGTGATTGAGAGGGGAGTGAGACAGGGTTCTAGCTTATCCCCGATGTGATTCAATCTGTAAATTGAAAAAGTAGTAACGGAAACCAAAGAAATATCTGGAGTAGGAATTAAAATTCAGGGAGAAGAAATAAAAACTTTGAGGTTTGCTATGACATTGTGATTCTTTCAGAGACAGAAAAGGACTTGGAAGAGCAATTGAATGGAATGGACAGTGTTTTTAAAATAGGATATAAGATGAACATCAACAAAAGCAAGATAAGGATGATGGAATGTAGTCGAATTAAATCAGGTGATGCTAAGGGAATCAGTTTAGAAAACGAGACAAGTAGTAGATAAGTTTTGCTGCTCGGGCAGCAAAATAACTGATGATGGCCGGAGTAGAGAGTATATAAAATGTAAGACTGACAATGGCAAGAAAGCATTTATGAGGAAGAGAAATTTGTTAACATCGAATATAGATTGAAGTGTTAGAAAGTCTTTTCTGAAGGTATTTGTCTGGGTTGTAGCCATGTATGGAAATGAAACATGGACGATAAACGGTTTAGATAAGAAGAGAATAGAAGCTTTCGAAATGCGGAGGTACAGAAGACTGCTGAAGATTAGATGGGTAGATCAAGTAACTAATGAAAAAGTACTGAATGTACTTGGGGAGACAAGTGATTCGTGACACAACTAGAGCAAAAGAAGGGATCCTTTGTTAGGATACATTCTGATACATCAAGGGATCACCAATTTAGTATTAGAGGGGGTAAAAATCGTAGAGCGAGACCAAAAGATGAATAAAATGGTTCAAATGGCTCTGAGCACTATGGGACTTAACATCTGTGGTCATCAGTCCCCTAGAACTTAGAACTACTTGAACCTAACTAAATAAGGACATCACACACATCCATGCCCGAGGCAGGATGCGAACCTGCGACCGTAGCGGTCACGCGGTTCCAGACTGAAGCGCCTAGAACCGCACGGCCACACCGGCCGGCAAGAGATGAATACTGTAAAAAGATTCAGAAAGGTGGAGGCTTGAGATGTATTCAGAAATAAAGAGGATCGCACTGGATAGAGTAACATGGAGAGCTGTATCAAACCCGTCTTGAAACAGCTGGCTCTGAGTACTATGCGACTTAACTTCTGAGGTCATCAGTCGCCTAGAACTTAGAGAACTAATTAAACCTTACTAACCTAAGGGCATCACACACATCCATGCCCGAGGCACCTAGAACCTCGCGGCCACTCCCGCCGGCTCTTGAGACAGCAGACCACAACAACAACTACAACAACAACGAAGCAATTTGCCAGTCTTGACAGCTCTTTGAAATCTTATCAAGGTCTGACTGAATATTTGTGCATCTTTGTTCACACTGTACTTCATAATAAATAACTGCGTCGTATGCGAAAAGTCTGAGGTTATTATTAATATTGGCCGCAAGGTCATTGCTTTACCACATGAACAGCAAGGGTCCCAACACACTGCACTGCGTCTGTAGATGACTCTCCACCCAAGAAATCTGCTGCGTTTTCACTACCAAAAAGATCCATTCACAAATTTCGCCTGATACCCTATCGATCGCCCTTTTGATAACAATGGTTCTTGTGGTACTGAGTCAAATGGTTTTCGGGAATCGAGATGCACTACATCTCCCCAGGGAAGCGTCCTGGGACCTCTACTGTTCCTGATCTATATAAATGACCTGGGTGACAATCTGAGCAGTTCTCTTAGGTTGTTCGCAGATGATGCTGTAATTTACCGTCTAGTAAGGTCATCCGAAGACCAGTATCAGCTGCAAAGCGATTTAGAAAAGATTGCTGTATGGTGTGTCAGGTGGCAGTTGACGCTAAATAACGAAAAGTGTGAGATGATCCACATGAGTTCGAAAAGAAATCCGTTGGAATTCGATTACTCGATAAATAGTACAATTCTCAAGGCTGTCAATTCAACTAAGTACCTGGGTGTTAAAATTACGAACAACTTCAGTTGGAAGGACCACATAGATAATATTGTCGGGAAGGCGAGCCAAAGGTTGCGTTTCATTGGCAGGACACTTAGAAGATGCAACAAGTCCACTAAAGAGACAGCTTACACTACACTCGTTCGTCCTCTGTTAGAATATTGCTGCGCGATGTGGGATCCTTACCAGGTGGGATTGACGGAGGACATCGAGGGGGTGCAAAGAAGGGCAGCTCGTTTTGTATTATCGCGTTATAGGGGAGAGAGTGTGGCAGATATGATACACGAGTTGGGATGGAAGTCATTACAGCATAGACGTTTTTCGTCGCGGCGAGAGCTTTTTACGAAATTTCAGTCACCAACTTTCTCTTCCGAATGCGAAAATATTTTGTTGAGCCCAACCTACATAGGTAGGAATGATCATCAAAATAAAATAAGAGAAATCAGAGCTCGAACAGAAAGGTTTAGGTGTTCGTTTTTCCCGCTTGCTGTTCGGGAGTGGAATAGTAGAGAGATAGTATGATTGTGGTTCGATGAACCCTCTGCCAAGCACTTAAATGTGAATTGCAGAGTAGTCATGTAGATGTAGATGTATTTGACTGCCTTGACCCATGGCTTTCACGGTGTCATTTGAGAAAAGTGCGAGTTGGGTTTCACTTTATCGATGTGTTCTAAATCCAAGCTATCACTGAGGAGGTCATTCTGTTCGAGATACCTCATTATGCTTGAACTCAGAATATGTTCTAAGTCACTTGAACCCATTCGTCAAGGTTACTGTGAAGATGAAACAGGATGTTTCTATCTTCTCAGTAACCAAGTGTTGTCCTCTCTTCTACGACTTCATGATGATTAAGCTACAAACACTCCTCTCTTCCAAGATGACAACAGCCGATATCATAGGGCTGCACGCGTACGTTCGTTGTTCGACGATCACTCAGGTACCCTGTCGCACCTCCACTGACCCGTTAAATCACCCGATGTTGATTTCGCGGAAAACGTACCATTTGTAACACCAGGTAATACGAACCAATCAACAGTCGCGCAGTTTGGGAAATCTATTGGAGCTAGTCACCAATGAGCGGCTTCAGTTGGTTACGTTACAACTGAATAATGTTGTGGATTCTGTTCCTCTTCGAAGTAGGGGTATTCGGTGCAAATCAGGATAGCGGGGCACATACAATGGGTCTCAGCTGTTTTCTGGGCTGGAAAGTGATGCAACCAATAGTAGTGACACAGAGACGGATTTGGGCATAGGCAGACTAGGCAGCTGCGTAGGCCTTCAGATAACTTAACTGACACTGAAATGAATGTGAATAACATTGATAACAATTAGCTCAAATTTCGTGAATGGTCTGATCATTCAAAGGAAAAAGCAAAGAAGCATAGGTTTTGTTTCAGTAACGACGTTACTTACTTGCTTACTTACTTACTGCCTTCTGCCTCGATGGCACAAACCGCAGTTGGTCTTTGGCCTCACCAGTCAGCCTCCTCCAGCGTCCTCGGTCCATGTATTCTTCTTGAGACAGCCCCAGCGTACTCATCTCCTCTCTGACCTGCTCACTCCATCGGTGTCACCACTTCAGTCTTCTTTCTTTGATCACTGCCACGATGTCCACCGACGCGCATAGCTCCTGAAATTCACAGTTCCTTCTTTTCTTCCATTCATCTCCATCCTTCACTGGCCCAAAAATCTGTCTGAGGATGGCATTATCAAATGTCAGGAGTTTTCTTTCCATCTTTTGGGTGACGGCCCAGGTCTCTGCTCCATAAAAGACTACAGGTTGTATTATTTTCTTGTAGATCTTGGTCTTCGAAGATCTCGATGAAAGCCGGAACTTTAACAGCTATCCCAGACCAAACCTTGACCAGTCTCCTGCTTGTATTCAAGTGATAATTTCCTGTTCTATCTCGTTCCTTTCATTGAGTATATCCCCATATTAAAACTACATCAGCCGCATAGGCCAGGGTGTTGATCCTTCTTCCCGGCTGTATTCCTGTCTCTAGGCTCCCTGCCTCTCTCAGGGCTCTCTCTAGTACCAGGTTAAACAGAAGAGGGGAGAGGCAGTCTCCTTGTCGCACTCCAGTCCTCACCTTGAAATTCATTGATATGTTTTCATTTACTTTCACCATGAATCTTGGCTCCTGGGAGCATATCTGTGTCAGTTTTATGAGTTTTCTGGGAACTTGAGCCCTTTCGAGTACTTGTCATCTTGCTTGTCTATTCACACTATCATATGCTTTTTGCAAGTCCACAAAAAGGCAGTGAACATTTTTGCGGAATTCCCAGCTCTTTACTAGCACTTGCCGTTTGTATGTAAATGGTCTACAGTTGACTTTCCCTTCCTGAAACCTGCTTGTTGGAATCACAGTACTTTCTCGACATTTGGTGTTAGTCGCTTCAGTAACAACATGCTCGTGATCTTATAAGCTGTACATAGTAGTGTGATTCTTCTATAGTTGCTACATCTCATTGGGTCTTCTTTCTTTAGTATAGGGCAGGTGACAGACTCCTTCCATTCTTCTGGGATCATTTCCTTCTTCCAAATTAAGCAGATTAAGTGATATAGTCTCACTTGTAGAGTAGCTCTTCCCTCCTTCAGCATCTGTGCAGGTATGCCATTTATTACTGGTGCCTTCCCCCTCTTCAGCAGTGTTATGGTCGCTCTTACCTCTTCCATGCTCGGTAATTCATACTCCCCCAATTTTACAGAATCTCTTTTTTTTCTATTTGATTGTTCTTCCTCATCATTTTCTGTTGTAGCACTCATGGTGTTTACATCGACATTCAGGAGGTTTCCGATGTAGTTTTTCCATTCCTCCGTAGCTTTCATTTGATCTGTGATTATCTGTCCTTCTTGACCTCTGATTACGTCAGTCCTTGGATTGTATCCTTTCTTGGAGAACCTGACTGTCCAGTAAGAGTCTCCTGTATTTTCTACTGTCCGGTCTTCTTCTTCCAGTTTTATTTTATTGTTTATGAGCTCTCGCTTTTCTGTTCGAAGGACTTGTCTTGCTTCGCTAGCTGCTTCCATGTATCCTAAACTTGTTCTTTCATCCTATTCGTTTGTCAGCCATAACAGTTTCGCTGCTTTTCTCTTAGTGAGTGCATCTCTACACCTATCATTAAACCATTCTCTGCTCTTCCTCCCTTTCTCCATTGGTTTCAGGACCTCACTTGCAGCATATTTTAAACCTATCTTGATTTTCGACCAACACTTTTCAATATCATCATCGTTTTCTTCTTCTACTGAAGCAAACCTGTTTCCAATTTCAAGTGCATATCTTTCCTTAATGTGCTCCTCTTTCAGTAGGTCTGCATTTATTTTCTGGCCTGCTTCTCTTCTCCTGCTGTTGCGGCTTTGTCCTCTCCTGTATGGTTGTCACCATAAGGTAATGTTCTGATCCTATTTCTGCACCTCTTTGAGATTTTATATTCTTGATAGCACTTCTCTGTCTGGCATCACCAAGTATGTGGTCTATTTGGTTCTCAGCCTCTTGGCCAGGTGACTTCCATGTTATCTTATGGATGTATTTGCGAGGAAAGCAGGTACTAATAATTCTTAAGTTTTCTGAAGCTGACAGAGTGACTAATCTCATTGCATTCTTGCTAGAGGAATCATGCCGACTGTGAGGGTCAGCGTAAGGTCTCAGAATATCTTCTCTTCCTACTTTAGCACTGGCATCACCAAGGAAAGCCTTCACATCGTATGATGATGCATCTTCATACATTGATTCCATGTCTTCATAGAAACTGTGTTTTTCACTGTCACCTTTATCATCTGTAGTTGCATGGAATGAAACCAGAGTTAGGTTGTAGAATTTTCCTTTTATTCTTATGCAGCATATTCTTTCACTAACAGCCTTGAAGTTCATGATATTTCTCCTTACTCTATTGGCTACTGCCAAGCTCACTGCAGACTGATGTTTACCTTCTTTATTTCCACTGCAGAAGTAGCTATACCACTTTCCTTTATGCATTTCTTCTCCAGGCCATCTCATTTCTTGCACTGCCACCATGTCTAGTCTGTACCTATTCAGTTCTTCATCAAGGACCTTCATTGTTCCAGATGACAATAGTGCTTTTACATTCTTGAAGAAGGTCCCTCATCTGGGCCCACCGAGGGGCCTTGACAATGAGTCGAAGACAGCGATTTTACAGACACCTGTATTTGTTGAATGTTTGTGTTGGAGTGCGACTTGTAAATGAACGGTTGTCCTCCGCGTTCCCAGTTGTTTTTACAGCCTTTAGTGAATGTCAACGCGAGGTAAAGAGTTAATTGTACGACCACAAATGATACGTAATCATAAAGTTCATGCCGTTCACTATACGATAATTGCATAATAAGTTTAAATCCGTCAGTTATTATGCTCAATAATAGTTGTCAACCTCAAATGCGTTCTTGGAGCGGAACGGGACATGGTAGAATTGGAAAGTGCTCCGTTCTTCCCAACCATTTCTTTATGCAAATAGATTTCAAACTATGTATTTCTTCTTTTACCCTAGCTTTCCTAGATGATGTGAATTTACATTAGCAAGACTGATAGACAGCAATGGGTTTTTAAATCAATGGAAATGGCAGTTTCAGCGATTTTATCTTCTGAAATGAGAATTTTAAAAGCATCTACGGAACTTAAGGCATCAAAATAACGTCGAAAAGATACGTCCGCAAAGATAAGAATAATCCCAACTACAGAGTTGACAGATCAGATGTGAAATTTAAAAACGTGTTGACTGCAAAACAAGAAGACGAGCAGGTAGCGTAGCGAGGTCAGTGGGGAACATACTCTTTAGTCCAGCATCTTACTGCCAGATCATTAGCCCATCAATTAAGAGAAGGAAATGGTTTACCACACGTATCTGACAAAGTAACTAGTCTACGTGGGCAGGACTGGGGTATAGGATTTATTACTAGGCATCCTACGCCGTCCATTCGCAAGCCCGGAAATACATCTGGTGTACGAGCGATGGCATTCATTACAGTAACTGTAACTTGGTATTAAGCGTTACAAATAATTCTACATTTTTTCAAAATGACTTTAAAATATTTTCTTATTGTTAACAATTTTTTCTGAAGATTCCATATTCATTAGTCCCAAATGTTTGTTAAAAATCTTTGCCTTTGCTTTAAGTTGATATTTCTGATAACATCGACGTTTATGCACTAATTTCACAAAAAATGCCTTATCTTACCTGTCGCGTGTGTAGAGCGGAACGGAAAATATGCAAGCGTTTCTTTCATAAAATGTAAAAAATACATAATATGCAATATTAGGAGATTTTCAAGTAAGGTACGTCAGGGTATACTACGAGGTGATATTTTTACACGTTTAAGAAGTGTTTTCTTGTGTTTCTTTATTGTACAAAATTGTTAAACATTAAGTCCCGAGTCCCCCTAAGGCTATTACCACGGCTACGGGAGTTGTTACACGACACGAAAGTGATATCTCCTAGGTATGGCTATTTTTTTATACGAAATGTTTATAGGCAAACAGCCCTTACTTTTCGAATATGCGTCGTAAGAGTAGACATCGTAAGGAAAGTCACTCTCTATTGTGGCTGGCCAAATAACTTTTATTCAATGCTGCACTGCACTTGAAAGTGACACAAATACATGACGCTATTTATCAACATATTGGCCAAGTCCCTATAAGCAACGGTTGGATAGTTCTACCAATCCTCAGTTCCTCGATGAGAGAAACCCGCTCATTTGTCTCGGGTCCGTTCGAGAACCGTTATGTGCACGTCCTCATCACTGGAAAGTCTCTTTCTCTCAATTGCTCTAACCAGCCGGAAAGATGGAAATCGCCGGCCGGTGTGGCCGAACGGTTCTAGGCGCTTCAGTCTGGAACCGCGCGACCGCTACGGTCGCAGGTTCGAATCCTGCCTCGGCCATGGATGTGTGTGATGTCCTCAGGTTAGTTAGGTTGAAGTAGTTCTAAGTTCTAAGGGAGTGATGACCTCAGATGTTAAGTCCCACAGTGTTCAGAGCCATTTTGAACCAAAGGTGGAAATCACACGGTGCGCGGTACGATCAGGATCACCCATGTCGGACTTTATCAAATTGTTGACACTGTTTCACTACCGCTGGATGCGCCTTTGCATTTGGTCCATATTCCGCTAGAATTTCAGGGTGAATCTGTGCGCAGTTTAGAAGTTTGGACAACGAGAATTCTACAGTCGCGCGTATTTCAACTCTGGAGTATGTCTTCAGTTCCCGCGCCATTCAATGGCAGGCTCTGATGCACCAGTAATACGTACCGCAGAAGAAATGCACCTTAGGAAACCCCGCACAAGTAGTCTGTTCTGACAATGAGCCACTCTTGTTGCGCAATGGTCGTAGAGTGGGACGACATGTGTAAGTCTGTTTCTGAAGTTCCTACGTATTTCACTTAAGGCCACAGCAGTACACCCAGTCGCCGATAGTCTTCAGCAGCTAAACTATAATAAAATTTGTGCATACGTGGCCACTGACTGTGTTCCTCATATGGATACGGGGAAGTATCGATACTTCTTGTTATCGAGTGCTGTCATCTCGATACGGATACTTTTTTAATCAATACCTTTCAACTGATACTATTACGCATATCATTAGTTTATGGCAGGTGTCGTATCTAACAATACAAATAATGATGTATTAAATATTTGTTATTTACACAAAATTTTGGTCACATGACTCAGTTCTAACACTTTCAACAATTCAACGCACGAGCACCAACACGCATACTGTTGAACGTAAGGTGTGCTTGCGAGAGACAGAGTTAATGTACGAAAACATTTGCTTCTACCAATCTGGGCAAGGTATCGTTCGCAGTTCGTTCACTTTGACTCCCCTTGTTTTCATGATTCAACTAAACTGTTTGATTTTGCATTGTTTAAAATACTTTAAGTGCAAGAATTATTGAATTAGCAGACAGGATGGCACCTACCAAAGGTGAAACATCGTTGTATACTGTGTGGTCAAAGTATCCGGACACCTGACTGAAAATGACTTCCATGTTCGTAGCGCCCTCCACCGGTAATGCTGGAATACCATATAATGTTGGCCTACACTTAGTCTTGATGACAGCTTCCACTATCGCAGGCATACGTTCAGTTAGGTGCTGGAAGGTTTCTTGGGGGAATGGCAGACCATTCTTCACGGAGTGCTGCACTGAGGAGAGGTATCGATGTCAGTCGATGAGGCTTGGCACGAAGTCGGCGTTCCAAACCACCCAGAGGTGTTCTATAGGATTTAGGTTAGGACTCTGTACGGGCCAGTCCATTACAGGGATGTTATTGTCGTGTAACCACTCCGGCACAGGCCGTGCATTATGAACAGGTGTTCGAACGTGTTGAAAGATGTAATCGCTATCCCCTAATTGCTCTTCAACAGTGCGAAGCACGAAAGTGCTTAAAATGTCAAAAAATGTTCAAATGTGTGTGAAATCTTGTGGGATTTAACTGCTAAGGTCATCAGTCCCTAAACTTACCCACTACTTAACCTAAATTATCTTAAGGACAAACACACACATCCATGCCCGAGGGAGGACTCGAACCTCCGCCGGGACCAGCCGCACAGTCCATGACTGCAGCGCCCACGACCGCTCGGCTAATCCTACGCTGCTAAAATGTCGATATAGGCCTATGCTGTGATAGTGCCACGCAAAACAACAAGGGGTGCAAGCCCCCTACATGAAAAACACGACCACACCATAAAACCATCGCCTCCGAATTTTGCTGTTGGCACTACATGTGGTGTCGCCGCCAGACACCACACTTGCTAGGTGGTGGCCTTTAAATCGGCCGCGGTCCGGTAGTATACGTCGGACCCGCGTGTCGCCACTATCAGTGATTGCAGACCGAACGCCGCCACACGGCAGGTCTAGAGAGACTTCCTAGCACTCGCCCCAGTTGCACAGCCGACTTTGCTAGCGATGGTTCACTGACAAATTACGCTCTCATTTGCCGAGACGATAGTTAGTATAGCCTTCAGCTACGTCTTTTGCTACGACCTAGCAAGGCGCCATTATCAGTTACTACTGATATCGAGAATCATGTACCGTCAAGACCGACGTTCGTCATTAATGGACTAAAGTTAAGTATTCCACCAGCTACGTCCGTTGTTTCTAAATTCTAATTTCCTTGTCCTGTTCCAGACCTCACGCCAGCCTGCGTGAGCTAAATCGCGTGCCTTTCGGCCTCCTCTAGTAACACGGTGTTGGCTCTTCTGCCAACCACAACACTACACATGCTGGCAGATGACGTTCACTTGGCATTCGAAATACCCACACCCTGCCATCGGATCGCCACATTGTGTACCGTGATTCGTTACTCCACACATCGTTTTTCCACTATTGAATGGTCCAATGTTTACGCTCCTTACACCAAGAGATGCGTCGTTTGGCATTTACCTACGTGATGTGTGGCTTATGAGCAGCCGCTCGACCATGGAATCCAAGTTTTTTCACCTCCCGCCTAACTGTCATAGTACTTGCAGTGGATCCTGATGCAGTTTGGAATTCCTGTGTGATGGTCTGGAAAGATGTCTGCCTATTGCATACACATTACGATCCACTTCAACTGTCGGCAAACGAGGTCGGCCTATACGCTTTTGTGCTGTCTGTGCCCCTTCACGTTTCCACTTCACCATCACATCGTAAACAGTGGACCAAGGGATGTTTAGGAGTGCGGGGATCTCGCTTACAGACGTATGAAACAAGCGACACCCAATCACCTGACTACGTTCAAAGCCCGCGAGTTCCGCAGAGCGTCCCATTCTGCTCTCTAATGACTAATGACTAATGAGATCCTCGATACGGAGTACCTGGCAGCATGTGTCAGCACAACGCACCTAACATGAAAAACGTATGTTTTGGGGGGTGTCCAGGTACTTTTGATCATATAGCGTATATTGATCAACAAGATAATGACGACTTGAGGTGCAAAATCCGTTTCAAAATTGGGAATGCTGAAGAATGGGATACAATCCGTCGACTCTGAGCAATGACATCAAGAGTTACCGCAGATGATGCATTGCTAAGATTGAAAAGCATAGACGAATGCTGAGGAACAAACGATTGTACAGAGAAAACAGATCGTGGACATGTTTCATGTACATCCATATTTCGAACGTAATGTGATGTATATCGCTTTTTCCTCGGTAGAAAGCTATAGTATAAAGAGATATACGTTACACCAGCATGAAGTACCTACGCTGATATGCATATATAAATTTTACTGATGTTGGTTTTTCGCCTTCGCTAGTACTATAGCTGTAGTCACGAACGATGACGGTCGAGTTTAGGCATGTTCTGCGCACCTGCGTCAAGTATGCTCTGACAGCCAATTATCGTTCAGTATCTTCTAAGCGCTTTGCTGTGAATACCGTAGCTACATGTGAGCATTAAACGTGATCATAGCGAGTTGTTTAGTGACTTTCGATTCCATGTGTTGCGAGTTGTCAAACCTGATTGTGGCGCTAAGTGATCAGTTTTGCATAAGTAATCAAGAGACACAATTTGTGGAATATACACTTTCTTCAAGCGGAAAGCATGCGCATGCAAATATCGCAACTGTTGCTCGGAATCTTCAACAATGCAATGCCCGTCCGTGCCTCAACATGTGCGAACCGCTATTATTCGTGAGTCGGACTGTAGTATCCACTGATGAATAGGGTACTAGCCTAGCGAAGGCGAAAAAAGCGACAAACGAAAAATTTGTATCCTGTACTTCAGTTGATCTACATAGGTCAACAATAAGACACTACTACTAGCGATAGCGAAAAAAGTGACAAACCTAAAAATTGTATCATTTAATTGATACATATAGGTCATCTGAAGAATAGGATACTAGAGTATTAGGGCTAGGCCGTTTCTAGGGCAAAGTACCGTTATCCAAGATGGCGGAGAGGACGTCATCTAAGATGGTGGATTTTGGCGGGAAGTTTGAATTTTGGCAGGAAGAAGGTCACTTGAGCTACCTCCAGTAGCCTAGCCCCCCTCCTCCAGAAAAGTGGTGTGAAGTTCAAATTCCAACATGTTGATGCGTCACACCTAGGGAAATGGCGGGAAAAATGGACTTGTCTTTATTATTTAACCAGTTTCAACCATGTGTGTTCGCCACTGAGTCTGGACTGCAAATGGCTTAGTTGCTATCGTCGCCACCAGAGAGCGCCCCCTTCACACCAGAACATGACAAGTACTGTTATTCAATATGGCTGAATCAGGGTAACCACCACGGGCTCCGAAGCTAAAGTGGCTTAGTTCATATCGTGACCACCAGAGGACGCTACCGTGACGTCGCATGATGACGCGAGATCGTCTGCTGTCTCTTGCGCTCGCGCATTATAACCGGACACGCACCGCGGTACCGGCCAGCGGGCGCCCGACCGCTTACGTCACACACCCTCGGCCGCCACCTCCATATACGCGTCAGGCATAGTCTTCTATAAACATACTAACACCCACATCGCGCATCTAACCTATCAATTACCTAAGTACTTAATTCCATTTCAGTTTTAATCATATTAAATAATCCAATTTACAATTTCATGTTGATATAAAAAGTTGTTTAACTGCCTAGTTGCAACTAGTTTTCAAGGACCAGACCACCACCTCTTCCTAGGAACCGTCGCCGAGTGTGAATTCTGGCAGTAAAGAAAGGTCACTTGCGCTTTCGCTACCAACCTAAGAAAAGTGCATGTAAAGAAAGGACACTTGCACTAACCCCAGCCACCCAACCACCACTTCCTCCTAGGATCAGGTGCCAAGTGTGAAATCAGCCAATAAACAGAACTCACTTGCGTTTTCCCTACCAACGTAAGAATATTGCTGTAAACGAAGCTCACCACCACCACCACTAACCTAAGTCGCCAGACCGCCACCTCTTCCTAGGGGCGGGTGGTAAAAGGACTCATCCCGCACTAGGCTGATGGAGGGAGGAACGAGTGTACTTTATTTATTTGCTAGCAATTTATTTAGGGATGGTGTATATGTATCACAGAACACACGCTCTGACATGCTCCACAGCATACAGACCTGCAGACCACGCCTACATAACTCATGTACAAAGCTCTACACACACTCTTGCTAATTGTAAACCGTCAAAAATAACACGTGAACCACTCATAAATAATGCAGATCATTTACGTCCAGATAGCCAAACAACTCCTAAATTGTCAAAATAATGATCCATGTCAAAGATTCTGCTTGCTAATCGTCAACTGTCGAAATCATACACCAGCCTTTATTTAAACAATTAGAGCCAACACCACCACCAAGTGTATTCGCCACTGAGTTCATAGCCCAACTGACTTAGTTCATATCGACGCCACTAGAGGATGTTGTTATGATGCAAGTACTGTAATCTAAGACGACACCACCTAGTGTATTCACCACGAGCTCCAGACTCCAACTGTCTTAGAACATTTTCCCGTCTTCAGAGGACGCCACAGTGACACCAGCTGATGACGGAAGTACAGTTATCCATGATGGCGGGAAACAGTGTGTTCTCCACAAGGTCTACGACGCTGTCGGACGTTTCGTGACGTAAATAAAGATCGTGAGGAGAAACGACTCAGCCTGCTCTGGGCTGCTGGGGGGAGTAAAGAAGAAGTTCACTCTATTTAGTTTCAAACATTTTCTTTAGCGATCGAATATATTTATCACGCTGACGTAGAACATTCGCAATGTTCAGCTTGGGGTCACAATACACAGTATGCAGACACGCAAACAACTCCTAATTTCCCAAAATAATTTCAGTACAGACATGCAAACTGCTCCTAAATAATACAGCACATTGATGTGTAGACACGCTTAGCACTGGTAAACTGTCCAAATGGCGCATATCACGGCCTACGAACCAGCTCCCGAAATAATGCAATCAACGCGTGCCCCCTGTCCATTGAGTACACAGGAGGTAGCGATAAATGACGTATCCCTCAGACGTCAAACCACCCACAGCCCCTGCTTGAGTTCCGCAAGCGTGAGGTGGCGGCACCTCCCAATTCATACATAACACCTGAGAAATTCGTACCCAAATAAGTGTTCACCTACACGCACATGCTGACGTGATCAGGCGGGAGCACAACCGCGAGCTACAGCCGAACGCAGGCCAAAGTTATACGAAGGTGCCGTTAATGACCGGGCGTTTATTTACAAGTGCGCACTCCCAAGCATAGCCGCGCGTCCGGCGTTCCTCTATACCCTCACTCTAACTGCGGTCCGGCAAAGACGCTGCAGAATTCCGTTCAACAATAGCAGAATCTGCTTTCTCTTTAGCGTTTCTAATGGACCCTATGTCACGTTTGACTAACGCTTCACCGCGCTTATCTACATACCATCGCAAACGCATCTAGCAACGTTATCAATTTTATACTCAACTCACGTTGCTATCTAAAATAATAACCAAGTCTAACTCTACTAAATTCCATACCCCTTCCCCCTCAGAAATAGTTAACGCTGGCTTTCTTATTGTCTCATCTTGGAAGCGCCAAAATTACTATCCTAACGGAATCTGTTATAATGTGATAGCCTTCCTGCTCTCAACACACGCAAATGTTCTCACCATTTTGCACAGACAACTAAACTTCGCAAAGTTGTCTACAGGTCATCAAATACATACTATACTCGCAAGGATATTGGAGCGTCAAACCGATCTCCAACCAGAGAATATATCACAGAGTACCGACAATTTTCGCTGTACTTCTTGATATCAAGAACATCGCACTAGCCTCCCTATCGCTAACGCAACATAATGCACAACATACACACTGTAAATTATTTCTCCACAAACACCAAACTTGAGCGAGGTGCAGCGTGCTGTAAACCATTGACTAACTAGAATAAAGTAGAGTAAACTGATATTCGCACTTTCGAATACCGAAGTCGGTCATCTAACAGATTCGACATGATCAATATTGTTTACAAACCAGCTAGGGTCTTTCCCACGTGTAGAGAACAGGCAAACGTGTGTCCAACACACCACAATCGATATTTCCTCAACTAAATAAAGGCACTAAATGTGCAGAATCAGTCGACCGAACAATTTACATGGGTGGGAATAACGCTCCACCACAAACGCGCCATCTTCTCAAAGTTACACTTGATCACCAAAGCCGCCCAGCACATACTTAAGTCGCTATTCGGTCGTCTAGAAGATGGTAAAGCTAACTGTCATACATTCCTACACTCCAACAGGCCTCTGCATTAGGAAAACTGCTACCCTTAACTAGGAACGCAAATCAATACCACCACAGACTCTGCATACACGAACACATTCTAGAAAACCACTCACATATTCTTTTATCATTACACTTACAATTAAATGTTACGATCGTGGTCTCAATTGAGCAGCATTCTACAACGGGCGAATTATCAGAAATACACCCTGCTGTCGGCAGTGGTTCTGGAAATACAAATACCACTACCATTCTTATTACTTGACGTACTCTTCTCTTTGATATCACAGTACTCCAAGTCAAACCCATATCCTCCCAACAACTGCACATAGACATTTCCTTTACGCAAACACATATACTTCATAAACCTGATGCACAAATGCGAACATATCTCACACCCGGCACTAATATCACTCGTCGATAGCTGGAAGCATACGATACCAAATAATACTGACAGAAAATCAACGACGGGTGTACATGTCTCTTACGTTATTCCTGCGAGTCATACCGCCGTGTCACAGACGTAATCGAGCAGATGTTAAAGAAAAAATCCCGATCCCAACAGCTACTGCCTGTCACTCTCAGCAGCGTCATTCGGCTAAGGAACGCGCTATGTGACCGGTATTTGCAACTCCCTCACGCCGCCAGATATTTATGCAGTATGTGTATCGTATTCTGTCTCGATACTATGTCAGAGTTTCCGTTATATATCCACTGAGTTAAAGGCCATGTCTTACTGAGAAGGATAACGAACAGTAATAAATCGTATTCTTATTAAGGTCGTAAGAAAAGTACACTAGCTTTCAACACCTCTAGTGTTACGCTATCCGCGATAAATGATCTCTGTCATGTGGAATCAGGTCCTCCCATTCAGCCACATACCTGCGCTGGATCACAGCTACAAGTGAATCATATTTCCCACGCTCTCATATCTCGAAACGAGTCACCTTTCTCGAACCTATCTGCTGCAGTAAAAATCCAACATCGTCTTAGCCAGTTCCTACACATCTTCCAACTGCGTCCATTTCGTCAGCTTTGCGCATGTGATTATTCCATTTTAAGTCGGAACTGAGCGGAAGTCGGACAAGGCCATATTCAGCACCTTCTGCAACCCCTCTAGAAACAGAGCGAACTGAGTTAGTGCGACAGGACCTTGTTTTGCCCATTCAACGAAAATGCGCGCATTGTGGTACGTTCCTAAACTACATATAAGTACTAGAGATCCACGTCCATTCAAATCTATCAGCCTAACATGCTATCATCGTCATTCTCTAACCCCTGCAACAGTCAAAAATTAACAACTATACAAGCTCAAATAAATTCATCCGATATAGAACCCACATAGACGCCATTACTCACGCGATGACGCAAAGTTGTGTTGGGGCTCCAGCGCGGAGAGAGAGAGAGAGAGAGAGAGAGAGAGAGAGAGAGAGAGAGAGAGAGAGAGAGCTTCCCAGAATAGCACAGCGTGCAGCCCTCCAAGCATTCTTAATGGCATACTTCAGCCCTCACTGAATGTACCTGTCAAACTGCTGCTGCTACTGCTCCCTGTGTGGAACGAACCTACTAAATACACACGTATTCATACACTACAGAGGGTAGTTTAAAGCTTCATCACCTCTACTCTAGGACAATGATCTTATTCCACATACTATACTGTAAATCGCAAGAAACGCTCCCTGTGATCCCGTTTAGTTGTTTGAAACACTGTTTTCTAACACTCTTTGTACACTGCCAAACATTTCATTTTTCTGCCACGACTTCGAGGCTTGCTCCAGGTTCTAAACAGACATTAAGACGCTCTAATCCACGACATCTCACAGAAAACTAGACCTCACACGATGTAAATCATATTCTTATGGCGGATAACATAACAGTGAATGATTTTTAAATAAAACCCACTTACAAAACAAGGAAACTAGAAGAGTTTGGCAGCGTTGTTTAGAGTTTCCAAACTACTGTCCGAAAGTGATTCATGACCTCTACATTTAAATTCATATGTCGCCCTGACGGAATAGATGATGGCTTGGCGTTCCACTTCGAGTTATTCGTAATTTTGCACTCATGTACGTGATCACTGTTTAGCTGCTAACAACCCTCAGAAGTTGTCACCCATCAACAAAAGTTCTTCCCCAATTCAAACAAGCTATGTCACTCAATCGTTATGTGGTAACGAATGCGCAGATGTGGTGAAAAATACATCGTCGATGTACAGCAATATTAAGCAACAGATTTGATAGTGCGAAGGATTTAACACTAAGTTCAGCACCGGCCAATGATGTGACAGCATGTTTCAGTATCATAGCCAAACCATGCCTCTCTCCACGGAGCGAGCATCATTGCGAACATCGATAGATGACTGAGCAGTACGTCCATTAACACTTAATTCTCGAACAAATAAAAGCTCAAAGTATACGAGACAGTGCTCTACATATTTCACCTCAAGCATAGTGTTTAATTTACGATCTATCTCGCAGCGAATGGGAGTCACAGAGCATTCGCCCCATCTTAGAGTAAAAGACCAACCTCACACAGTCATTGACCAACCCACTCTCCAGCACCGTTAGAGAATTAATCTCCAAGCGATCACAAGAAGAGCGCTACACTCCACGTCTCGTGAATGAATATAACTTTACAAGTCCCAACCCATCCAAGTGCATGAGATTTCTCGAGATGTGACCATGTCAAGGAGCTTAGCACTCCTTATCGAAGTATAGTAACAGATTTCAAAATGCCATAATGTAATAGCATAGCCGGCCGGAGTGGCCGAGCGGTTCTAGGGGCTTCAGTCTGAAACCGCGCGACCGCTATGGTCGCAGGTTCGAATCCTGCCTTGGGCATGGATATCTGTGATGTCCTTAGGTTAGTTAGGTTTAAGTAGTTTTAAGTTCTAGGGGACTGATGACCTCAGCTGTTAATTCCCATAGTGCTCAGAGCCATTTGAACCATTTGTAACAGCATACAGTTAAGAAGAACAAGAAAATACTTATTTTTATACGTGATGGAGTTCGAGACGAATTGAGTTGGACACATTTTTACCTAAATCAACGAAGCTATCAACTCTAAATTATTGTTCTAGGGTCTAGGATCTGTACCTGGAGGATATTGGTAAGATAGAGAACATAAACACACACACTCCTAAGACTACAACGTTCTGCACTTAAAAATGGGCTATAATGTTAGATCGAATACCTTTCCCCCTTATCAGACATACATCCTTCTTCACAGTTTCTCTACGCTGCACTATCTTATTGAATAGTAAAACATTTCCTTTGTATGATAGAATTGCAATATAGCTTTGCGGAGACGGATAGTGTCCACTATTCACATCCGCCCACGTTTCAGAAATTATACCATGCCTGCATAAGACCTACATAAAATGATAGTTACTAGTGGGGGATATATCCTACAAGGAAACAGATAAATGCAAAGCAGCAGCGTCCGGCGCGTGAAAATGACTATTCACTCTGTGACTAACTCTGTAAACAGCGCATCAGTCAGGCAAATGTGTTTAGCTATGATACTGAAATATGCCGTCACATCATTGGCCAGTGATGAACTTAGTGTAAAATCCTTCATGCTTGCGTCATGTTCTGATGTGAAGGGAGCACTCTCTGGTGGCGACGATATCAACTAAGTCATTCTCAGTCCAGACTCGGTGGCGAACACACATGCATGAAACTGGTTAAACGATGAAGACAAGCCCATTTTTCCCGCCATTTTTCTAGTTGTGACGCATTATCATGTTAGAATTTGAACTTCCAGATATAATTGTGGCTGAGGGGGCGTGGCATTTTCCCACCAAAATTCAAAGTTCCCGCCAAAATCCGCCATCTTGAATTACGTAATCGCCGCCATTTTGGATAATGGTACTTTGCGCTAGAAACGGCCTAAACCCAATACTTACTAGACTATCAAAGGTGAAAAAAAGCGACAAACGTAAAATTTTTATCCATTACTACAGTTGACCTTGAATCGTCCCCTTTGAAAAATTTATACATGACTGTGCTTAAATTGACACACAATATTTTTTAGCGCAACGCAATCTGACTTCCAAAAATCCCTACGAAAGAATGGTCCTGACTAACACTAACCTATACGTTTCACAAATCACTTACCTCACAAAAATCTTCGTTACTCAAGCTACTGCAATACAGCGAGCGCCACTACTGCCAGCTAAATAAAAGATTAAAACTACTGAAGGCACTAACTACTGATAAGCAGAGTCAGCAAATGAAAGATTTTAATAGAGAACAAACAATGTATTTACCTTAATAGTCATAAGATATATATCAGTTCATGACATCAATTCTTACAAATTTCAAAACTTCGCCATCTCTCTCCGCACGTCCACCACTGCTGGTGGCTCACCTCCAACTGCACAACACTACGCGCTGTTAGCATCCAGCTGCCCAACACTACAATGGCGAATATTACAACAATGCCAACCAGCCACTGACTGCACACAGCACAGCCAGTGTTTTTTTATACAGAGCGTTATGTGGCGTTACCAATAAGAAAACCTAAACAGCCTACTTAGATAGCCCCCTTGCTCCCCACAAAAAATTTACAAATTGTTTTGGGCAGTGGCCAATACAGATTTGTAGATTTTTTTCATAATTATGATTACAATAGCAAAGAAATCAAATGCACACACTTATTGATACAATCTTGGTCAAAAGCTAAAATTTTCTCACAGTCCTTATAGACAGTCCTGATCATTCATCACAGTAAAATAGCAGTGTTTTTCTCAAAGACTGAGCAATAAAATAAAATGCACACGGAAGTAGTGGATTTCCATGCAGTCTTGAAGAAGTAGTGTTGTCCTTCCAACAGAAAGACAGTGCTGACTCTTGACATGCAGACGGTAATGGGCCGCAACAGAGCAAACCCACAGCAGAGTCAGTCGAAGTTTTGAAGAATATTGGTAGGTAGATCAACACAGAGTAGACCCATTGTAGTCCTGGTAGAGATTACGGTATTGGTGGGCCACCAGAGGTGCAGACCCACTGCAGTCCTTGTAGAAATAATGGTATTGGGGAGTCATCAAAGGTGTAGACCCACTTCAGTCCTTGTAGAGATAGCCAGCAGCCATCTGTTTGACCGTGCAGGCGCACAATCACCATTGGAGAGTCTTGCGGATAATATAGCAAGTCCATAACCCACCACTTGTCCACTCACAAAGTTTTTGGAATTGTCCTTAGAACCAGCAATGCTGTTAACCAGTCCCTTGCTGAATTATCAATACACTTGCAAACACTATCAGTCCCTACTTCTCACATATTGTGCATATACTATGACCAACAGAAACGTGTGCAGTGAAATGTAATTTACAAGTTACTTAATTTGATGAACTGGTGTCAATTACAATTTTATAACATAAGAATACAATAACAAAGGTACAAAATATATCATTAAAGAACATAACAATACAGATAACATTTGTAGTAGTACAGGCTTTACAAAAGAATCGAAATAGCAAATACATCAGTGTTACAAAAATTACGACATAAGTACATACATAAAAGATCAGAATAACTTTTGAAACATCAACTTCATACATGAGCGTTAGAACAAAACAGAATAAATAATGTGTAAACATCTTTACAAAGTAAATAACATGTTATTAATGCAAATTATATTTGAGGATAACAGTATTCCTCATCATAGTGAATGTAGCTTAGTATTAGAAAAATTCTGCAACATAAGTCTTATCAAATAAACATATAAAGACAGGAAGAACATAAATACACAAGGGTACACAAACACATAGTGGGATAACACAAGGAAAGGGCAGGGTTTGTTTTACTGCAGTATTTTGCAAACAAAACTTTCTTTACTTCTCAGAGATCTCCCTTCGTTCTTCATTATTTCAAAAAAGTCCTATCGATACCTGCTTTCTGTACTTTTCTCATATAACCTCTCAGTGCATTTCTTCAAATCCATCGCAACTCATTCTCTTATATAGGCTACCCCCTCTTAAGCTAACTTAAATCTACTGAGCTCAGATGCTTAACTAATGGACGAGGCAATGCAGCAGCGCAAAACAATTAATACAAACAGCAATGAAAAAAAAGGTGCAGGTAAGCAAAGCAAACAGCAATAAATGTAATAACTTATATCTAAACATGACAAACCCACAAGCAGAAAAAATAGTACAATGAAGACAACAACGCAGATAAGGGAAATGTATATTCACATCTTAATGTCTATGTAATTAAAATGGTTCACCACTACTTATTCAATGAAATAAATTACCAAGTACTTGAAAAGAAAATTATGTATGCAGTTCCTGTGAAGGGCAATGTCTTTTTGTGCTCCCTCATTTTTTTGGAAGTATATCACGAAGTTATTCTTTACTGGGTCTGTAGGCATAAAATATTTATATTAGTACATCTACAAAATTTTACTTTAACCAATGCTACAGGGCAGCTAGAAACTAGATATTCAACAAAATAGGCAAAGCAAGCGTGAAACGTCATTCAGAATACTGGCAAGTGATTTTTCAAAGAACAAAAATTCTGGTCATATGTAAAGGCTCTTAGTGGCACCACAATTAGTGTTCAGTCCATAATGAATGAGAAAGGAACTTAAATTGAAGGGATCAAAGCAAAAGCTGAAACGTCATTCGCTAGCCAATGGCATTTCATAATGCAGTAAACAATCCTCCAACTATCAAGACAATAGACGTGAAATGTTTCTCATCATTTCATTTCAGTAAATATCATAAATTAAGAGCTCCACAGTGTAATCATATGTTTTCCAAGTTTGGTCGTGTCGTATTTGCGATGCTTTCTACAAAGGAATGAATGTCAACAGCGAGGATAATGGCCTCTTTTTTTTCTTTTTTTACCTGTGTCTCTGAAAGGAACACACTAATGGCTTTCTTTTTGTCAGGTGGTTATTGCGCAGCTGGGTGCCTACGACGCATTACGTGCAGGTGGTCACTTAACTGTCTTATCGAAATACACTCCTGGAAATGGAAAAAAGAACACATTGACACTGGTGTGTCAGACCCACCATACTTGCTCTGGACACTGCGAGAGGGCTGTACAAGCAATGATCACACGCACGGCACAGCGGACACACCAGGAACCGCGGTGTTGGCCGTCGAATGGCGCTAGGGGCGCAGCATTTGTGCACCGCCGCCGTCAGTGTCAGCCAGTTTGCCGTTACATACGGAGCTCCATCGCAGTCTTTAACACTGGTAGCATGCCGCGACAGCGTGAACGTGAACCGTATGTGCAGTTGTCGGACTTTGAGCGAGTGCGTATAGTGGGCATGCGGGAGGCCAGGTGGACGTACCGCCGAATTGCTCAACACGTGGGGCGTGAGGTCTCCACAGTACATCGATGTTGTCGCCAGTGGTCGGCGGAAGGTGCACGTGCCCGTCGACCTGGGACCGGACCGCAGCGACACACGGATGCACACCAAGACCGTAGGATCCTACGCAGTGCCGTAGGGGACCGCACCGCCACTTCCCACCAAATTAGGGACACTGTTGCTCCTGGGGTATCGGCGAGGACCATTCGCAACCGTCTCCATGAAGCTGGGCTACGGTCCTGCACACCGTTAGGCCGTCTTCCGCTCACGCCCCAACATCGTGCAGCCCGCCTCCAGTGGTGTCGCGACAGGCGTGAATGGAGGGACGAATGGAGACGTGTCGTCTTCAGAGATGAGAGTCGCTTCTGCCTTGGTGCCAATGATGGTCGTATGCGTGTTTGGCGCCGTGCAGGTGAGCGCCACAATCAGGACTGCATACGACCGAGGCACACAGGGCCAACACCCGGCATCATGGTGTGGGGAGCGATCTCCTACACTGGCCGTACACCTCTGGTGATCGTCGAGGGGACACTGAATAGTGCACGGTACATCCAAACCGTCATCGAACCCATCGTTCTACCATTCCTAGACCGGCAAGGGAACTTGCTGTTCCAACAGGACAATGCACGTCCGCATGTATCCCGTGCCACCCAACGTGCTCTAGAAGGTGTAAGTCAACTACCCTGGCCAGCAAGATCTCCAGATCTGTCCCCCATTGAGCATGTTTGGGACTGGATGAAGCATCGTCTCACGCGGTCTGCACGTCCAGCACAAACGCTGGTCCAACTGAGGCGCCAGGTGGAAATGGCATGGCAAGCCGTTCCACAGGACTACATCCAGCATCTCTACGATCGTCTCCATGGGAGAATAGCAGCCTGCATTGCTGCGAAAGGTGGATATACACTGTACTAGTGCCAACATTGTGCATGCTCTATTGCCTGTGTCTATGTGCCTGTGGTTCTGTCAGTGTGATCATGTGATGTATCTGACCCCAGGAATGTGTCAATAAAGTTTCCTCTTCCTGGGACAATGAATTCATGGTGTTCTTATTTCAATTTCCAGGAGTGTATTTACGACACCAGTTTCCGCTACAGTGGCAGTCTCATATAAAAACATTCACAGGTCAAGAATTTGCGTTACACATCAGTAGAAACAAAATCCTATTGATATAACAGTGTCCAAAAAAGTTTCGTCGGCATTGTAATACATTCACGCATTTACATACATTTCATAACTCTTAAAGTACGATTCTCGGTTTCCAACATCCTTTTTCACAAACCAGAGTCCCTAACCACTACTCTTTTTTCCTTACCTTATTCGTCGACACTTCTTCAATATTTCATCATAACAGATACATAGCATAATCAAATAACTCATATAGCATCAGCTTATTGACCATAAACATACCACAACAGCATAATACACATAGTCATCGTAATAATAACATCATAACACCTCAGTCAAATCTCAAAATCGTCGTAGCTTCCTCCAATAATTTCAAAACCTAAAAAAAAAATTCTCTGCTCATGTCAAGTGTCATCTGCCTCAAACGTACTTTAAAAATCGTTATCTCATACCAAATACATCATTCAAAGCTCTCATAGTATCACAATGGTTCCGAAAAAATATGAACAGTTCATAATGTACCGACAAAATACAATTTCGTAAGTGTCAAGTTATCCAACTGTGTAATTACGTAAACATCTGTCACTGATGTAGTAAAATGAATATTTGTCTCTCCCAGTTAAATGATCAGATAGCTGTGTAATTAATGTGTTAGAGAAATACGGTACCGATGTGTAAAATTGTATAAGCAAATACCATATTAGCTAGGGCTCCTTGTGCTTGTCACACACATGGTACACAAAGTAGGCGTGTACCCCCCTGAGGATGTGTAATTATATCCTCAGGTGTTACAGATTACAGCAATGGAACGAAAGGTATCACGGAAAACCGTTGTATCATTGTACTTCAAATATCTTTAAAAATAAATGTTTTAAGTACAAAATTAATCACTCAAATACGTTTACTGTAGCGCTAAACTGTGCGTCTTGTTGTAAGATAATCTCTGTGGAAGTGTCTTAGTTATCGTCCTCCGAAAGCTAAGTTCTGCAGAAGTCAATGTACTTACCTCATGACAAACAAAAGTTAAATGCCTTGCGTATAGATACCGTAGTTACTAACATTATTGCCGTAATGAAGTAAGTACTGTACTGTAACGTATTGTTGTGCTACAGAAAAGGCTGTCTCATTGTAGCTATACCACAAAGTTACTACTAAAACATGTTTTACTTTCCAGAAGAATTCAGAAAAACTGTGCAGATACAAAACAGATACACCGCAAAAGCACAATGTAAATTGTGTCACACATTAGTTGCGTCGTGATATAATCGTGTAGCTGTCAAAGAAACCAAATACTAAGTCATCTTTAATCTCACAGAAACTGCTTCAAATAAGGAATGTCTCTTCAAGTAAACCAAAATGTTGCATTAAAATATCATTAGCAGTACTGGTAAATGTTCTAAGTACGTAAGCCTTATAGTCGTTACGTAATCGTGCCACTAACAAGCAAGAATGTACACACACATTTTAACACTGTGTCGTCTGTTCACAATAACAATGCTTTCGTAATTTCTGTTTAAAAATGTTCCCTAGGTTCTAGACTGGATAGTTAACTACAAATCATTGTTGGATGTTAACAGTTTCTCAATGTGACAAATTGTACTAGTGGCGTGAAGTGAAAAGTTTTATGGCAAAGACTAAGTTAAAAAGCAGATTATCTTTCAATAAACGGTTTTACATGTGAATTGTGGTGTAAACCTTTACTCTTCCTAGTACATAGAGTTTCAACTTGAACGCAATTATCATGCTGTATACTTCGGTAAAGACTGCTAAAATTTTTCTCAAGGTTAGCGTCTATGTTATTTTTCGCGGAGCCAGCCGGCGCACGTGGCTGCCCGCGGTGCGAGTCATTGTCTGTCTTTTTGTTGGCGCCCGTCGTTACTGGGATTAGGAGACCTAACTTCTACAAATTCACCTTGACGAGGAGGCCCTGCCCTGTTTGAAGCTCGCCAGTTCTGATGCAATTCAGGTCAGTCGTTACGATCATGTCGTCTGTCGTCATGTCGGTAGATTCCATAGTTTCTTTCTTGTCGGCCACGTGGAGGAGAATTTCTCCCTGAATCGTAACTGCGCGCTGGACCGTTGCGTCTGAAGTTATTCTGTCTCCCGTGATAATAATAGTTCTGGTTGCCATATTGTCTGTTTCTATGATTTTCTCTGTCATGTTCATTACTACGGAAATACGATCTTTCTCTGTAACTATTACTCTGCCAGTGGTTGTCATACGGGTGGTGTCTGTTTTAGTCACTATTTGTTTTGTGAGAATAGCTTTGTCGTGTCCAGTTGTTATTTCTTTCATCGCGGAATTGCGACGGATATGACCTGTAATTGTTGTGCTTCTGATTTTGCGTTCCGCGATTGTCAGTGTCAATTTTCAGTTCTTGTAAGAGTCCCTGAAAAGCTTCAGTGTCGTCTTTGCAACGTCCTACCAAAATAATGTGTCGTAAATGTTCAGGCAATTTGATTAAGCACATGCGGATGAGTTCTGAGGGGCTGTATGGGTTTGAAAGATACTGATTCTTATGCAACATGTCTTCAAAATATTTCATAGGACTGGAAAATTCAGATTGTTCAAAATGTTTCATTATAATGATGCTATGCTTTACTCGGTCTTGTGTAGTTTGAGACCAATATGCTGACAGAAAGGCATGATAAAATTCTCTTTCACTGTGACAATCGTGAATGACCAATCGCATTCTTACAACTGGTTCATTCTCTAAGTAGCCACACATAAATTCTAATCTGTGCTCCAGTAACAATTTAGGAGGAAAACAATGAGAGAATTGTGGATGAATGTCGTTGCCAGAATTCTTAAATGTTTTGAATTTACGTGTAGTAATGAACAGCTTATAGTCAAAATCATCGTGTCGGCTAGTCGCACATCGATCATTGTTACGTCGTGTCGGCGGTTCCATCTCAAAATTCGGTGCACCTTGCCAATTTCTTTCATAATTCCCGAAATGCCCTGTATTATTATTTTGTGGCTTTTCCGTATTTCTAAGTCCCTCTTCCCGTGTTGGAGCGCGAGTGTCCTCTGAAATACGTAATTCTTGTATTACTTGTGTCAGCTGATCTTGTACTTCCCGGAATTCTCTTTGGTGTTGCGTATTAATTTGATTCTGATTTTGTTTGAATTTCCTAATTTGTTCGCACTCTTCTGTGTCATTCAGATCATCGACTACCTTTGCAGATAAGTTAATGAACTGATCCGAAAGTTCGGCTACTTTCTCCGATAGTGTACTTATTTCCTCAGTGTGTTTTTCTGAACCAAATTTCAGAGTGTCCATTTGTGTTGAAATCGTATCTACTGTGTCCTTTAAGTTTTGCTGAGTTTTGCAAGTTGCATAACCGAATCGGTAGATGTAACTGAGTCAATTTTAGCTTGCAACGTCTCATGATTTTCATGAACAATAGTTTGCAGTTCTTTTATGCCTTATTCGTGATTCTGTAATGTATTTTCATGCCGCGAAAAAATAGGTTGGAAATGCTCACAAATTTGTGTTTTTACGTCATTACAGACGTTTTGACATTTCGATTCGATTTTATGTAATTCAGTAGTTAAATCTTCACGTGTTTGTTCAAGCGTATGTTCCACTGAGTCTAACTTTTGAAGCTTTTGTTCCATTGCGTCTAACTTTTGAAGATTTTGTTCCATTGTGCCTAACTTTTGAAGCTTTTGCTGTGTTTGTCTCTGATTTTGTTCCATTGTGTCTAACTTTTGAAGCTTTTGCTGTGTGTCTCTGATTTTGTTCCATTGTGTCCAACTTTTGAAGCTTTTGTCCCAATTGTTGCATTAATTGTAATAACAATACACTGGTGTCTGAAACATGTTCCTTAGTGATATTCGGCAATGCATTTGAACCGGCAATATTCGCAGTTTGAAAAACAGAAAATGTGTCTTGACTTATTTGAGAAAACGGTGAGGACGCAAAACCTGAATCTACAGTATTTGCAAGACTGTGTCCTGTCATTTCGGAATCCTGAGGCGAGCTGTTGCCGACTAATCGATCGATAATTGTTACCTGTTCACTACTTGTTTCACTGTCTACACCATTGTTTGCAGCCCGCTCCATTTCCCTATGTACAATTACTACTTTGAACATTAGTTAATTCATTACATGGTGGCGCTAACACACTGCTTTCGTCTTCACTGTCATTTCTCAGTTTACTTTGGAGCCTAGTATTACCTTTTTCACACGCCATTATTGTCACAATATTTCACACGATAACACAAAAAAGCACAATTTGAAGAGCAAAAATAAGAGAATACATTAACATAGCACTGAAAATAATATCTAGTTAATTGCAAGCGCAGCTGCGAAATACTTGGTGCAAATCTACATGCATGACACAACTGTTTTACTGTACAGCAATGAAAGACTACAGCTACAAAGGAGATTCTCTCTACAATTACGCGCTAGCAATAAACAAAAGCTACACTAATTACACAAACTACAAGAAAAAAATCAGAAGATTCCAGTGAGGTATCCTCGGCTACGGGTCGACATATGAAACGTCCCCTTAGAAAAATTATACATGGCTGTGATTAAACTGACACACAATATTTTTTAGCGCAACGCAATCTGACTTCCAAAAATCCCTACGAAAGAATGGCCCTGACTAACACTAACCTATACGTTTCACAAATCACTTACCTCACAAAAATCTTCGTTACTCAAGCTACTGCAATACAGCGAGCGCCACTACTGCCAGCTAAATAAAAGATTAAAACTACTGAAGGCACTAACTACTGATAAGCAGAGTCAGCAAATGAAAGATTTTAATAGAGAACAAACAATGTATTTACCTTAATAGTCATAAGATATATATCAGTTCACGACATCAATTCTTACAAATTTCAAAACTCCGCCATCTCTCTCCGCACGTCCACCACTGCTGGTGGCTCACCTCCAACTGCGCAACGCTACGCGCTGTTAGCATCCAGCTGCCCAACACTACAATGGCAAGTATTACAACAATGCCAACCAGCCACTGACTGCACACAGCACAGCCAGTGTTTTTTTATACAGAGCGCTATGTGGCATTACCAATAAGAAGACCTAAACAGCCTACTTACAACCTACATAGGCCAATCACAAAATACTAGTACTAGCGATGTGAAAAAAGAGACTGACGTAAAATTTGTGTCCTGTACTTCAGTTGACCTATGTAGATCAACAAAAAAATAGGATCTAGTTCTAGTGAAGGCGAAATAAGCGACTAACGTCAAATTTGTATCCTGTACTTCAGCTCACCTACTCGTACATAGGTCAACTGAAGAACAGAATACAACCATCATAGTTCAACTGAAGTTAGGGATGCCAGTGTTATGTACGTAGCTTTTTCTTCTTCCGCTAGTACTAGTATCCTATTCTTCAGTTGGTCTGGAATTGATTGCAGAGGAAACAGCTATTGGAACGACTCACTATCAGACATAGGTATAATTCAAAACATCTACGTAAATGATTTAAAATTACCACCAGCGAAACAACGCGTACTGCACAATATCTAGCTCTTGATAACACATTCATTTACTTCTAGTTATAATTATGACGTTTCGACACAGAAGGTAACCGATTTATTGTCTATGGCTCCAAAATAAACAAATAAATATATGTGACTAAAATAAGACGTCTTGGTCAAAGCCGATGAGTCGTATCCCACACTTCAGTTGACGCTCTGAATTAGAAGTTTTCGTGAAATATTTCAACATGGAAAAAGGATTACGAAAACGCCCACCACAACAGGGAGGAAAAATTATTTGCTTAACAAGATTGTAAAAGAATGAGTAGTGAGTTATATATTTATCAGTGTAAATACATGACGACATGGATGGAAGAAAGGCAAAAATAAATAAATGTAGTCTAGAGATATCAGAGGTTTAAAAATTACGTTATTACGAAGGTATCCTAGGAGATCATACAGCAACAGTGCGATCTATCATTTGAAACTTGATTAGCTGTAGGCATCAAAGATAAGTATTGATCAGTGATCTCTCTACTCCCTCGATGTTGAACTTCAGCTGTCTGATCATGCCAGTTGCAGACGCTCATGACGCTCATATTTCGTTTCTCGCCAAACTACAACATGGCTGCTAGAAATGTTATTAGAACACGAAAGGAAATATTTTTCGATGCCGTTCCCCATCAGCCTGTGACTTCACATGTTGACATAAAACTCACAACAAAGTGTACAATTCTTTGTCACGTGCAGACTGATAGAAATTTCTTTGGCACGCTGCAACATGGCGGACGATGCAAAGCACATGAATCTGCAGACGCGCTGCAGTTCCATACTCAGAAACCAGACTTCTGCATCCAGGTTGATACATCAAGGTGTCACTGACGTATCGTCACCTTTTTCGATACTTTTATGAGTACGATATTTTTCATACGATCTACTCATGAGGAATCGATGGTTTTCGTTCGATATCGTGCCCTAAGTCCCACGTACCTTTAGCCAGCGGCACCAGTTGCGCAGGCGCGGGTCTTCGGTGTGGTGCTCCTGCTTTTGGTGCCTCTCGCGAGCCAGCGTCACCGATTGTTGGTACGACGTCTCGGAAAGTGTAGTGTACATGTCCGCACACTCCATCTGCAACCGAAGTGAACCTATGAAACTTTTGCGAGCACTCATTCTCACGCAAAACGACTGTAGTAGTGACGTCGGAAGATGATCTATGACAGCTGGCAGTGCTATTGCCAGACTCCAACTGTGAAGAGCCAACTGTTGCGGGCGAAAACAATGGCCATCTACAGAGCTCAGGCAACACTGAGGCGTTGCCATAGAGACGCTTACAAAATCGTGATATGTGATTATTAGAGGTCCACCAGCCAAGCTGTTGCGCCTAACCAACTGCCGACTCGATTATAGGTTTCGGGAACATAGGAATGGACAGAGAAGCAATGTGAGGGGCGTATAATGATTATAGACTTACACTATTCCCTACAAAGCCAAATTAATGACAGCTCAACGATTTATTTGATGAAAGTTGGACAATGTAACATCCACATAACACCAAATAAAACATGACAAGAAAGTTCCAAACAACGCTATACGTGATGATTTTTTTTCTTTTCCCATGATTCCTCTGCAGTTCAGACGTTAAGTGTTTGGCAGAGGGTTCATTGGAGCATTTTCACACAATTTCCCTATCTTTCCACTCTCGAATAGCACAGGGGAGAAATGGACACCGAAACCTTTCGGTCAGAACTCTGACTTTCTTATTTTTTTCACCATAATCATTTCTCACTGCGTAAGTGGGAGTCAAAACGATATTTCTATCGAAGGAGAAAGTTGATACTTAAATTTCACTAAAATATCTATCCACAACGAGAAACGTCTTTGTTTTAATTATTGACACCCCAACTCGCTTGTCATATCCGCGACACAGTCTCGCCTGTTTTGTGATGACAGGAAACGAGATGCCGTTCTTTGAACTTTTTTAATGTGCTCCGTCAATTATATCTGAAAGGATACCACACTGGGCGCCAATCTTCCACAAGAGAACGGACGAACAAGATTTGTTGCATTTAGTAAACGTACTCCCAATATAAAGCAGTCTTTGGTTTACATACCCCACAATATTTTCTATGTAAGGTGTTGTGGCAACATCCCTCTGGTAATTGGATGTCGTTAGTGAATGGAACTGAAAAATAGAGGGAAATGTAGTAGAGCCAGAAATACCTTTCACCATACACCGTATAGTGGCTTGCGGAGTATATACAGGGGTAGATGTCGAGGTCGTTATAGACGGAGCTCGTGTTCTAACTGTAGTACGACTGGTAAGATATTAGTTTGAGCTGGTTCAAAGATACCATAATTGTATGAGCGGAGGTGGCATTGCATCACAAACTTGAAGCCGATGTCCCCCGTCGTATCTAGCCCAAGACATTAGTTCACCGCATTCATATCCCTATAGCGCAGTGACACTTCCCAGTGACGTCACTCTCAATGTGTCGTATTACCGGGAGCAAATATACATCCATAAATAGAATAACGTTCGAAATTTCTTTTCTGACACTACGTTATTCATGTAAGCTCTACAATTTCTGGTATTTAAAACAGTTGTTACGCGCACACGACACAAATAGTGAACAAGAACACTCATAAAAGTAGCGTGCTAATGTTTTGAGCTACTTAATATGGCGGCATACCCTCCTATTCTGGCTTCAAAACAAAGCACTATCTGTCGTGCCACATCCCTTCTTTTTTTTTTTTTTACCTCCACGTCTATATATATGTTGTCTGTCTGCCGCAAACCTTATCATCGTGACTCTCTATGTGTATAAGTATCTTCCGACAATTGTCTGTCCTACATGGTCTTTGCAATTCCAGTATTCCAGGCCTTCGAGGTCGCCAAGCACAGAGTTTGGAGGTATTTTTGTACCACCCAGATGTTCCATATGGCCAGGATTTATACCATTTGCTTGCTTAGTTATCATGAGCATTATTGCGGTTTAGTAATAACTTATCCAATACATAATCTCCGTGGCGTGGAGTCTTTCTTTTATTTTCTTTGCCAATGTCCACACTTTCTGAGCCACTTAGGAGAACCACGAAATACATTATCTGGATACCAAGGAGATGTGAAACCCGCTTCTCCTGGTTACTTGTACAGTGTCTTCATTACTACTACACCTCGTACGGTACTTTAGCACGTTACATGGGTCAATTGCACAATATGTCATTAACTAAAGCTGAACAATAGATGCGAAAGATGTATCAGAAGCCTCTCCTCACAATCGCCAGGAGCATTTTTTCCGATGTTCCAGCAAATATTTGCAGTTTCAATTTTCATAGTGCATAGATGGAGGCAGCCGAAGCAAATACTGTTCATCATGTGTTTCAAGCGACACACATCACCAGCAGAGAGACTTCGTTCGTTTCTCGCTACAAAAGAAAGCTTTTCATGAAATGGAATTTTGTCTTCTTTCGATAGAGAGGTCCTAAATGGTCTAGAGGGGTGGTCAGCGTAATAATATGTTTTAACAGGGAGAGAGAAACAGAAAGAATAATCAGTTCTGCTTACTTTCCAGGATTCCTCTTCTTATGTGACGGTTCGCGCAGCAGGCTGTCTGTCTTGCAGCAGTACACTATCACTTAAATAATTTAGAAAGTCTTAGCTACTCAAGTATATGACCGGTGACCAACTCGTGTTTCGGTTATATGTGAAACATGTAACATCCTCAGCCGGCACACGAGAAGGAGCAGGTCGGGCAAGACGTACGAAAAAAAAAAATGTTTACAGATACGTTCATTGCCAGGAGACGCTTTGTTGAAACCAATATCGCGATAGACTAACACACTATCAAATGCGTGCATAAAATTGGCGATGGATATTGCCACTCGAATGACATATTTTCATTTGTGCGCCTTCTCGGCGAGGCGGGTTCATTATAGTTAGCACTCCGTCGTCAGGCCACAAGTGGCGCATCGGGACCATCCGACCGCCGTGTCATCCTCAGTTGAGGTTGCGGATAGGAGGGGCATGTGGTCAGCACACAGCTCTCCCGGTCGTTATAATGGCTTTCTGTGACCGGAGCTGAGTGCATCTCGAAAAATGGCAACAGCGCATGGCGGCTTCATTATATTTAACAATTCAGAAATTTGGCTCTTTCCTCAACCAGAAGAGGCTGAACGACAGCACTTTATTTAGCAGCAAGATGATGCTCTGCCTCACTGGCATATTTCAGTACGCGATTGGTTGAACGACGTTGCACTGATCGGTGGACCGGCCGCAATAGGCAGGGATGACAGCTTCCTTCGCGTGGCATCTACGTTCACCCGACCTGACACCACGCGATTTTTACTTTTGGGGGTTCATAAAGGATCGTTTCTATGTGCCCCCGCTAACAGATGATCTACACGACATAGAGAATAGGATTGAAGCAGTTGTTGCAACAATTACTACAGATACACTGATCAAGGTTTGGGAAGGACTGACCTATCGACTCGATGTGTGCCGTGCTCACTTTAAACGCCTGTAAGAAAAACAGTTTGGGCTGCTTTTCTATTTGATGTATTTTTATAGCTGTTAAGTTGAACGTAATAAATGCTAAAAAAAGTATGAAAATGATATATGATCTGAAGTGCCGTAAGTTAATGCCGTTCAACCAAAATTGTTTTGGGATCCGGTATTTCCAAAGTGATGAATGTGGGCTGTACTTCTTACATCCATGAGCATGTGTGATCGTGCATTCATATCACAGACCCTGTGCGTATTTAAGCTTGCATACCAAGAAGCCACAGTCTTTTTGGTTTTACTTTAAACACTTTTGAACTCTGAAGCCATCTTACATCACAATAATGAATGGTTACACAATACAGTTAATTCCAAACATTGAGGCATACTACCAACTGAGTTTTCAAATAGGTAATAAAATTATAGGTTAATATTTACTAGTACAAAAATGGAAAAAATATGGGTGTTTCAAGTTACAACTAGGTAGGAGGCTTCTTGAAACACTTCTGTTTCTGACCTTAGATCACTTGGTAAAAACGTCAGGCATAAGTAGTAACGTTGTAGGAACCTTCTTAAAAAACTACAAAAATAATTCAGCTGTATAATCTGAGCAACAGAACTCTTCGAAACTTTCTTCTTTGTACGTTCAACGCACTTTAAAGACACTACAATTAAATCATACACATTTAGATTGAGAAATTCTGAAATATTATATTTGTCGATGACCTTTAAGGAAAGTTAGAACATAATTCTTTTTTGTATTTTCGAATTTTTGTCTACCTTCTTCCTCAGACTGTCAACTGATGAGAAACCAGTACACCACCGTTGCCCTCCTGGACCTGATTCATGGTGGAATTACCGCAATGCCCAGTGCTCAAACAGTTCATACTACCATGAACACTCCATCACAGGAGCAGTCGTGTATACCAAAACCTATTTACAGAGACCTGGCAAATTCTGAATTACTGAAGAAGTGTCTGCATGGTCAGACTCAAAATACCACAAGTCGTTCAATAATCATATATGGACTCGCTTACGAAAACATATTTTTGTTTGAATGAGGACACTGAAAAGGGGGGGGGGGCAGGGGTCAGTTATGCTGTTATTGCTTTTGATGATGACAACATTGGTAGGGTGAACGTGCTACAGCATATAGGAATTAATCCTGGAGCAAGCTGCATCAGAGAACTTCAACAGATGGACAAGGATCGCATTGATAAAGCAGAGTATGCACCACAGTTGGCCATTAAGGAGTCCAGAAAGAAGAAAAGAAGAAAAAGTTTGGAAAAAGATCAAGAGGATGATGTACAGTATGGTGCAGGGTGCTTCTGAGAGACTAAAAATAAAAAATTGAGCATATATTAAGCGAATTGCCTCCCCCCATGAGCCATGGACCTTGCCGTTGGTGGGGAGGCTTGCGTGCCTCAACGATACAGATAGACGTACCGTAGGTGCAACCACAACGGAGGGGTATCTGTTGAGAGGCCAGACAAACGTGTGGTTCCTGAAGAGGGGCAGCAGCCTTTTCAGTAGTTGCAGGGGCAAGAGTCTGGATGATTGACTGATCTGGCCTTGTAACATTAAGCAAAATGGCCTTGTTGTTCTGGTACAGCGAACGGCTGAAAGCAAGGGGAAACTACAGCCGTAATTTTTCCCGAGGGCATGCAGCTTTACTGTATGATTAAATGATGATGGCGTCCTCTTGGGTCAAATATTCCGGAGGTAAAATAGTCCCCCATTCGGATCTCAGGGCGGGGACTACTCAAGAGGATGTCGTTATCAGGAGAAAGAAAACTGACGTTCTACGGATCGAAGCGTGGAATGTCAGATCCCTTAATTGGGAAGATAGGTTAGAAAATTTAAAAAGGGAAATGGATAGGTTAAAGTTAGGTACAGTGGGAATTAGTGATGTTCGGTGGCAGGAGGAACAAGACTTCTGGTCAGGTGAATACAGGGTTATAAATACAAAATCAAATAGGGGTAATGCAGGAGCAGGTTTAATAATGAATAAAAAATAGGTGTACGGGTAAGCTATTACAAACAGCATAGTGAACGCATTATTGTGGCCAAGATAGACACGAAACCCACATCTACTACAGTAGTACAAGTTTCTATGCCAACTAGCTCTGCAGATGACAAAGAAATTGATGAAATGTATGATGAGACCACAATCTATTGGTTATGAACTGTAGATTAAAACTGAAGAAACTGCAAGAAGGTAGGAATTTAAGGAGATGGGACCTGGATAAACTGAAAGAACCAGAGATTTTACAGAGTTTCAGGGAGAGCATAAGGGAACAATTGACAGGAATGGGGGAAAGAAATACAGTAGAAGAAGAATGGGTAGCTTTGAGGGATGAAGTAGTGAAGGCAGCAGAGGATCAAATAGGTAAAAAGACGAGGGCTGGTAGAAAACCTTGGGTAACAGAAGAAATATTGAATTTAATTGATGAAAGGAGAAAATATAAAAATGCAGTAAATGAAGCAGGCAAAAAGGAATACAAACGTCTCAAAAATGATATCGACAGGACGTGCAAAATGGCTAAGCAGGGATGGCTAGAGGACAAATGTAAGGATGTAGAGGCTTATCTCACTAGGGGTAAGATAGATACTGCCTACAGGAAAATTAAAGAAACCTTTGGAGAAAGGAGAACCACTTGCATGAATATCAAGAGCTTTGATGGAAACCTAGTTCTAGGCAAAGAAGGGAAAGCAGAAAGGTGGAAGGAGTATATAGAGAGCCTATACAAGGTCGATGTACTTGAGGACAATATAATGGAAATGGAAGAGGATGTAGATGAAGATGAAATGGGAGATATGATATTGCGTGAAGAGTTTGACAGGGCACTGAAAGACCTGAGTCGAAACAAGGCCCCCGGAGTAGACAACATTCCATTAGAACTACTGACAACCTCGGGAGAGCCAGTCCTGACAAAACTATACCATCTAGTGAGCAAGATGTATGAGACAGGCGAAATGCCCTCAGACTTCAAGAAGAATATAATAATCCCAATCCCAAAGAAAGCAGGTGTTGACAGATGTGAAAATTACCGAACTATCAGTTGAATAAGTCACAGCTGCAAAATACTAACGCGAATTGTTTACAGACGAATGGAAAAACTGATAGAAGCCGACCTCGGGGAAGATCAGTTTGGATTCCGTAGATATGTTGGAACACGTGAGGCAATACCCTACGACTTATCTTAGAAGAAAGATTAAGGAAAGGCAAAGCTACGTTTCTAGCATTTGTAGACTTAGGCTGCGTTCAAACTGCCGGCCGGGCTGAGCCGGGCTGACGCGTACTTGCTCAGGCCGACGTGTAGTGCGTTCACATTGCTTGCCGAGCCGGGACAGCTTAATGGGGGAAAATCCACTTCTCCGATTTTCATGTTTTAAAAATTCTTAGCGGTATATAAGACTTCGCCACATCGTTTTATGAACTTATTTTTTCCTTAAAAGCGTTACTTACGTCGTGAAAAAAAAGTCTAATTTTCGTTTCGCGTGATTTCTTAGTTTCGTAACGCTTCCCAGCCGATTTTGGAGAAAGTATGCGGCTAAAGAATCTGATTTTTGTACACGTGGTAGTGCAACATCTTAGCTTCGTATTGAATCATTTGTCTTTCCTTATTTCTTAACAGTCATTGTGAAATGATGCTATTTGTCAACGTTGTGCACTTGATTTACAAATCTTGTAGCGAAAAAGTTATGTAGCGGGTAGTTTACTGTTAGATCCGTTTTAGACCATACATGGTTGGGAATGAAATGTAGCTAAAAGTACCAAAAAGTGTTTGAAATGGTAATGATACTGATATCTGTCTCTGGTCACAAGCAATGCGAGCTACTCAGTGGCGTCAGTGCCGGTTCCGCAAGCCAAGGAGTTCGCGCGGTAACAGTTTAGTGTAGTCATATAATACAGGACAGAAAAAAAACTAATTACTAGTGATCAGCGCAGACCTAGTGTCGGTCCCTCGTATTATTTTAATGGTCTCATGGTCTAGATAAATCCAAATGTATAAGAATTTTTCCCTCGGCTACTAGACAATAATCTTCTATGCTTTTATAATTGGCCACACGTTGCATCACAAAAGACAAATAATTATTTGTTATCAACATCCTACAATTAGTATGATGTACATTTCGTATTTCGCACTAAAAGATAACTGAAGCGCAATTCTGTAGTCTCGTTGTCTACTTTGACAGAAAAAATAATGGAGAGTTAATGAAACTACTGCAGATCGGCACAGATATGCGTTTCATTGTTCTTCATTGTTTTTTTTTTTTTCTTCCTTGGCGGGCTGCACTGCACTGTCAAGGTAATCCCCACTCTTTGGCTAAATGGCTGGCCGGAGGCCAAATAAATAAATTTGAATAGATTCCCACCCTTCGACAGCTGACAAGCAAGTCAGTAGAAAACGCAGCTGCAGTCAACAGTTGCTCGCCTTTAACTAGTCTGTGCTGTCGTATAGAACAATGTCTTCACTCTTTTATTGGTGTTGTTTTGACTCTGCAGTAACTCGTCGAGTATTGAAGTACAGAAGAACTAGGAGGTTATGGATTCATCTCATAAATAGCGACAGACATTTAGGAGAGTTTTTTCTTTATATGAAGAACTTAAAAACTATCCCGAAAAATTTTATTCAGATTACAGAATGAATCATCATACATTTCAGTACGTGCTGCAGAACATTCAAGACAAAATTTCTAAACAGAACACAAATTTTCAAAGAAGTATTACAGCAGAAGAAAAATTGTGTATAACGATAAGGTAAGATTCGTTAGTACACACTTTTTCGTTTGCAGTAGAACTTTCTACAGCATTCACTACCTCCAATTAATTGTAGTCATGCTTTTGTATTTTAAATTTCACAAACTCTTACCTCTGAGGGGAAGAGAGTTTATGGGACTCCTGAGTATCATTAGGAAGTAATTATCTTCGTCATTTTGGGTAATGTCTTGCTGTGCCTTCAACGAAGAATCGCAGAAATACTCCTTCAGAATTTTCCAACTTTTTTCTACATGATGCAGCGCTTGGCAGTGGTGATGGTTCATCATGTGGAGCCACTGATGACCTCACAGAATTCTTTTCATTACCTTGTAAGACAGATTGATAGGCGAAGAGTTTTGAGATAATCCCCTTTGACTCAGTGGTTCTATTTCCACTGATAAGGAACTGCCACAGCATGACTTTACAATGCATTATCATCTGGTAGGGACACATTTCCGTCCCTCAGAGACACTCATATCTGTCTCCGTCTACAAGTAAATGCGAACTATTCAGTGGCGGCAATGCCGCGATCGCTGGCAAGCTATTGTTGTAAATGCATGCAAATAGGTAGATTAAATTTAAAAAAATATAAACGTAATTTCGCATGTATCATTATAATAAACGCAATTTTTCCTCACTGATTGTGAAATGTGAGGTAACATCTTAAAATAAAAGACGTGTGCAGTCACACTTGTGACGAAAGCAGAAGGGAGACGTGTGATGCGTGTACAGCAGAAGCTGTAGTGCTGCTCCACAGGCTCGCGCCTGCGGTCGGTTCGCGCCGGCAATATTAAACACTCGGGATGTCGCCGGCTCGGTTCCGGGAGGCTTACGCCGTGTCGGCGCGGCCCGGTCGCCAGTGTGAACACCGCAATTGAAAACCATGTGTTTGATACCAAAGCGGCCGGCGGCCCGGCCAGACTCGGCTCAGCCCGGCCGGCAGTGTGAACGCAGCCTTAGAGAAAGCTTTTGATTATGTTGACTGGAATACTCTCTTTCAAATTCTGAAGGTGGCAGGGGTAAAATACAGGGAGCGAAAGGCTATTTACAATTTGTACGGAAACCAGATGGCAGTTATAAGAGTCGAGGGGTATGAAAGGGAAGCAGTGGTTGGGAAGGGTGTGAGACAGCGTTGTAGCCTATTCCCGATGTTTTTCAGTCTGTATATTGAGCAAGCAATAAAGGAAACAAAAGAAAAGTTCAGAGTAGGTATTAAAATCCATGGAGAAGAAATAAAAACTTTGAGGTTCCCCGATGACATTGTAATTCTGTCAGAGACAGCAAACGACTTGGAAGAGTAGTTGAACGGAATGGACAGTGTCTTGAAAGGAGGGTATAAGATGAACATCAACAAAAGCAAAACGAGGATAATGGAATGTAGTCGAATTAAATCGGGTGATGCTGAGGGAATTAGATTAGGAAGGAGTTTTGCTATTTGGGAAGCAAAATAACTGATGATGGTCGAAAAGTAGAGAGGATATAAAATGTAGACTGGCAATGGCAAGGAAAGCGTTTCTTAAGAAGAGATATTTGTTAACATCGAATATAGATTTAAATGTCAGGAAGTCGTTTCTGAAAGTATTTGTGTGGAGTGTGAGCCATGTATGGAAGTGAAACATGGGCGATAAATAGTTTGGACAAGAAGAGAATAGGAGCTTTCGAAATGAGTTGCTACAGAAGAATGCTGAAGATTAGATGGGTTGATCACATAACTAATGAGGAGGTACTGAATAGAACTGGGGAGGAGTTTGTGGCATAACTTGACTAGAAGAAGGGATCGGTTGGTAGGACATGTTCTGAGACATCCAGGGATCACCAATTTGGTATTGGAGGGCAGCGTAGAGGGTAAAAATCGCAGAGGGAGACCAAGAGATGAATACACTAAGCAGATTCAGAAGGATGTAGGTTGCAGTAGGTACTGGGAGATGAAGAAGCTTATACAGGATAGTGTAGCATGGAGAGCTGCATCAAACCAGTCTCAGGACTGAAGACCACAACAACAAGAAGCGAATTACCGTCTGTTGAAACTTTAGAAGCCGTGCCTGTAAATTTAATTTTTCTATTGTATTCTTCCCTAAATTTCAGAAACAACTTCGAGTAGAGTATTCAGATTTTTAGAGTGTGATAACACACATAACGTGAGTCTACAAAACTAAAAGAAGAACATAATGTTAAGCATAATTAAAATTATCGAGTATAACATACAAAAAATTACATGAAACTTTAACCGTGTAATTAAAAATTGTATTTCAGAAACCAGTGGCTGATATGCCATTACTGTAGTTCAGTAGACTCAGAACAAACAGTTTAATGTCCTGTAAAAGTTTCTTGTCAATGGCTACAGTGGTTCCTGAAACACAGGGAAGTCAAGTCACTAAATTTAAGATTATCGAGATAGGGCGTTCCAACTCCCTTTAAATACAGTTCCAGATTATTACTGCAATGTAGTCATCAACGTGTCGGTGACCATTTGCATCATTGTAGCCATAAATTGTTTTTGAGTGAATATAAAATGTTTATAGCTGTTCTGAGCTGAATAGTTTGCTCCGAGCTTGAGTAATATTTTATTATTATCATTCAGATAGCCTTCTTTGGAAGGGGTAAACCTTCAACAACTCATTAGGAGTTTCATAATTATGCTCCCGTCACATTTTCATAATTCTGTAATTATCATTTTTTAAATCACCACATTCTTCAAAATCATCACATTCTATATAGCCTATATAATACCGCGAGCTTTTAAATACACAAAACAGTTTAGTTTCACCAAGATGATTTCTGAATTATTAAACATAATGACATGACCATGGACGCGCATAGTGAAAATATGCATGTGACGCCATTGCCATTTAAGTGAAAATATCTGCCGCCCATGAAATTCAGCTTAAAAATTATTTGTAACTAGAAACAAACCGGCGTTTTTCATTAACGGTGCGTACCCCTCGAAACTCGTGGTGAGGAGTATTTGCTTGGGCTAAAACATTGATAAACGAAACTGTAAGCCTCAGACAAAACATCAAACACAATGTATTGGGCGGCTCGTAGGAGAATCAATATGCCATAGGAACTCCGATCTACTGGCCGAGATGGATACAAAGAGCGAAAGGCTAAAGACGAAGGTATCTAACGAAGAACCTGACAGCTTTGGACGAAGAGGCAAAGTTATTAAAATCGTAAAGCATAGCGTAGTAAACCAACGACAAATTAAGCCAAAATCTACTGAAGAAACCAGTACCACAGGAAAACAGAAAAAAACGTGTAAACACACAGTGTAGCACAGACATATCAACGTGCACTGAATGCCAGTTTTTAAGTATCTTACATAACCCACAATCGAAAATTTAAGCCACCTATGTCATTCTACCATGTGGTTAAAATTAATAATCAGTTCATTCTAGATGTTCACTGTTCTCCCAATACTTTCAGGAACGTCTTTCTGTAACAAGGTGGGCGTAAGAAGACAAAAGTGCGAGAACCATGTCACGACGATGAATTTGCGATTTTTAGTAGACGACAGACAGGTTTCGATTTCGACGGGTACGCGACTCGAATTCTCAAAACATTTTTTCATTATTTCACTCTTTTTTGTCGTATTACTGACATTATTGCAAAAGCAAAGCCCATAAAAGGTATCACATTCTCCAATTTATCAGAGGTCTCTCTTTTTATCTCTTTTCCTCTTTCTTTCTCACTTACACCTTAGTAACTATGAGAAGTCACAGTTGTATACATCACGAACCGTAGACGAAACCCTGCTCGGTACAAAGAACGTATTTACGAGGTGATATTTACTATCACTAAGGGAAAATTAAGACGGAAAAGCCTATCATTTTAATACTGCACAATTGATCGACGAAAAGAGTATGTCATGTCGATTATAAAAGCAAGTGAACTTCGCTGTAAAAGCAAGTGAATTTCTCTCGCGCTCTAACTGCTGTTCTTCCTTTCTTTATTATTTTCATAATGTAATAATGCTATGACTATACAACGCATACAGTACAAGTTTCTGAAGTTTTATTAACTTCCAGTCACGCATCTTGGTGTAACACGATACACACAACAGCTATGTCGGCCAAGAGTATAAGTGATAAGTAAATATGTTATTAATTTAGTGAAAATTTTTTTAACTGATATTCTATTTTTCTGAGGACAGCAATTAACGTAAAAATTATGCATGCTACAAAAATTATGCAATGAATTGCAGCCTTTGCCTCCCTCAAGGCGGTATCTCACATAAAGATAACAATATAAAACTACATACCTTGTCACAATGAACGCAGTTTTCCAAAGAGCAATAGCTCGCCATTGGAAAGTGCGTTTGTGTATAATATCAATATTATAAGAAAGGAAGAGGTCGTATAAACATGTAAATGACGCACTCGGTCTTGTTTCTAGCGAAACTACCATAGACGTTAAAAAAAAAAGAAGTTGTCATTACGTCACAAACTTGATGCCTACGTCCGCCATCTTAAATAGCCCAAAACATCAGAATCACCGCTTACGTACCTCCATGATTCACCGCGGTGAAACTTCCTCGTGACGTCACTCTGACGTGCAGGTGCGCAGTTGCGTGCTTTGATCGAGTGGAGACGTAGTACTTTCATTAAAAATGTCAGCTTGCGTTGTTTACTGATGTACTAATCTATTCGATTGTAGTATAAAGTTTAAAGGAATCACATTTCATTCACAAGTGGAGCCGTACCAGCAATATTTTCTTTTGTATATATGAATTATGGCTGCACTGTTTACTATTATCATAGTGGTTTTTTGTCACTTGACTTTAGATTTGCCTTACTTTCTGCTCTTTCCTGTGTTTTTCATTGCCTTCCAAATCGCATTTAACACTCCGACATCCGAGCCACACAACACACGGCTACGTAACCGCGTTGATTGTTGGAGCAGCATCTCATGCCCTAAATTCCTCCCTCCGATAATTATTCATTGATCACATTTCCTCCCCCTTTAAAAAAGATTCCGGCTAGAACAGCCGGAGACAGTGGTCATGTGTGTATCAGTTTTGTGAATATGATTTATGAATGTATATGTGTGTTTTGCTTCTTTTCTGAAGAAGGCTTCGGCAAATAAAATGATGTGAACACTCCTATCGTCGTGCGTGCCTGCTGCTGGGTATGCGAGCAGCAATCTGTTTCACAGTATAGTTATTCTCTCATGAAGTTGCTGTACTTCAAAAGGAACAATCTTGTACATAGCTACAATAGCATAAGAAAAAATGACAACCATTACGCCACATTAAGGTTGTCCATAGCACAAATAGGGGTTCACAATGCTGCAACCAAAAGCTTAGGTCACTTACCCATTGATACGAAATGCCTGAAAGACAGCGAACTAAATTTTGAAATTAAACTGAAAACGTATCTCTTCGACAACTCCTCTTATTCCGCAGAAGATTATGTATTACTGTAATGTGTAAATAGCGGTGGGTAGCCGTTACCGACTTACATCCGTCTGCTTAAAAAAAAAGAAAAAAAGACTAATAAATGGTCAGCAGGGAAGTATATTTACAAAAAAAAACGGATGTCAGTATATAATGACTTGTTCCACATCAATACGATTTATTGTACAAATGATACATGGAACATGAAACTAACTAAGTAACTAATTAATACTGGGATATCACAAAGCATTGTATAGGCTTACATACTCTGAAGACTTCAAAATGAAATTCAAAAGTAAAATCAAGCATATGAGCAAAAAGATGTACATTACAATTGTGCTATGTTTGGGTATTCCTGAAAAACTGACAAGAGTTACTGGTGAGAAATATACCGGGAAAAGAAGCCAATACACTATTGTTGGAAAGGCAGACCTACATCTTACGCAGGTTAGGCCATCTTTACTACAAAAAAATTACTTTCATACATGTTGAAGCAAAATATCCGTTTGTGGTGTCTTAAACGTTTGAGACCATTCCCTTAATCAGATTTCTAGCAGTCCACAGTGCTGGAAGAGGTTTAAAAAATTATATTGCTTTTCTTTTATCCTGTGAATTGCTATTACTGGCCACACACTGAATGACGCTTCATAGGTAAGATTTCAAACTGGGAAGATGAGTAAACTACAGTAAAACTAATGCACTGACAATCTAACAAAACTAGATAAATCAGGAACTCTATTCTGCGTGGAGGTATGCAGTTCTGTTTCTTTGAGATTTCAGTAATCGTTCACTTCGTTGACATGTACAAAATAAGGTAACATGCCTTTCTTCTTTCCTCATTGCACTCGTTCACGAGCTAACAAAGAACGTGTAGCTAAATTTTGTTCAAATGTGAACACTGTAAACGTTGTGCATACGTGCTGAAAGCTGAAAATGTGACTAACAAGGAGTACCAGTAAGCAAAGTAGTTTCGGAGTACCAACTTCATTTGCTATTTATACAAATATTGTAAAAGTGGAATAAAATGCATTACGAAAGAATCTTTTTCACATTGTATCCTTCTATTCTTGGTTATTCGAAATTTATCAACAAAAACAGTTACATTAACGAGTTCAAACGCGTCGTGTTACTAGAGCATATACGCATTCAATAACAGAAAAACGTTCCATATTGCCTTCCTGACACTATGTTATTCATGTAAGCACTGTAATTTTTAGCATTTAAAACAGCTATTGGATGCACACGACATAAATAATGAGGACGAAACAATCGTAAACAGCAATCTGCTAATATTTTGGACTACTTAAAATGGCGGCAGGCCTTGCCCACTCTGATCTCAAAACAACAAAGCCACAGCCTAATGTAGACAGTGGTACAACGCAAGTCTCTTGTGCAATCTCCGTATCTTTTACCTGCATGGAAAGTACAGCTACTAATTAATTTCTTTGGCCCTTATCTGTCAAAGAATGTAGTATACGCTACATACAGTAGAGATCAATGGAATGAACGTAGCGAACTGCGTATGTTGCGAACAAGTAATCGAAATTGTAACACGATTTTGATATGAAATTGTTGTTTACATTTTTCATTGAGACGTACTTATTCTGTTTCCATACATTTACACAGGGTGAGTCAGGAGGAAAGGTACATGCTTTGAGCCGTGATAGTGACTCTGAAAAAAAAAAAAAAAAAAACTTCATATGGACGTATGCCCTATTCCGAATGATTTCCGAGATAGAACACATTTAATATAACTTTTGTACGTTTTCCTTGAATAACTCTAAAACCGCACCCGCACCCTCCAGTGAAAAAGTGTCACAGTACAAAATTAAATTGTATTAGATTACCTACAAAAAAGTTCCAATTCACTTTTTTCTCTCGAACTAATGGTTTGTGCGAAGAGAGCGCGAGAATGTTGGAAAACTCGCTCGACGCGCATGTGCTGTAGCTTACGAGGTAGTTCCCCAACTTGACACACCACAAGTGTCTCGAATCAAACTGTTCGTCTCAACTTGCTACCTCAATGTGCTACTCAAATTGGCCTACAAAAACTACGTAACCAACAGCGTATGCGCGTCGAGCGAGTTTTTCAACATTCTCGCGCTCTCTTAGCACAAACCATTAGTTCTAGAGAAAAAATGAAAAGGGCCTTTCTGTAGGGAATTTAATATAGTTTAATTACGTAGTGCGACACGTTTTCGCTGGAGGGTGCTGTTTTCGAGCTATTCAAGAAAAACATACAAAAGTGATATTAAATGTGTTCTATCTCGGAAACCATTAGGAAATGGGGCATACGTCCATATGAAGTTTTTTGTTCAGAATCACTAATACTATCACCCCCCAAAGGATGTACCTTTCCTCCTGACTCACCCTGTATATTAATAACAGTAATTGTCGTTGCTACGGTTGTAAATCGAAATTCTTCCGAGGAGGCAAAGTTACTTTCTACAGCTAAGAACTGCGAAAGTCGAATTACAGTAATAATCCGATGAGCTTTATGTAACGCTTAATATAGAAAGACGGTGTAATAAAGAGTTAACGTAGTAAAGCTAATTGCTGTGTCAGTATGGCCATATATCGGCGAGATAAATATTGTAAGGAGGGAGTGTGTTTAAAGTTTACACATTTCGCGGGATTTTCGCCTCCAGATAAGTTTTCTATATGGTAGACTGTGTCATTACCGCTGGATTATACAAAATTATAGAAGAAATCGCACCATATGTGCGTTTTCACACCGCTAAATTATCGTTAATTGTTGCGAAAATCCTGTACAGCGCAACTACAGCATGGTCTGTATTTCCTCTAAGTATTTTCTCATCTCGAAGAAAAGTATCTTTTCTTATCTGTTACGTCCTACATTACAAGCATATTTATGGTGCTCTCGCCCTCGCTTCTACGCGCGCGGCGGCGCGTCATTGATATAAAGTTGAAAGATTAATTAATTAATGTGATCATGAAAGTTCCTTTGCGTGGTAAGTAATTTTTTCCTTCAATCGGATTACACTCGCCAGGTAAAATTGAAATGAGCATTTGGCGTCACTGGCAGGGAGGCCTCTTGCGGGGCAGGTCCGGCCGCCTTGGTGCAGGTCTTATTACATTCGACGCCACATTGGGCGACCTGCGCGCCGGAATGGGGATGAAATGATGATGAAGACAACATAACACCCAGTCCCTGAGTGGACAAAAATCTCCACCCCAGCCGAGAATCGAACCCGGCAACGTATGACGGCAATCCGTCACGCTGACGACTCAGCTGCCGGGGCGGACACTCCCCAGGTAACAGTTACAGACACTTCAGTGACGTATCTGGAGGGTTTCCACAAGCTAGGTACTCACTTCTTCCGGTACCAAAATGGGTAGTAACTGTCGTCAAATAGCTGGAGACATTCAACGCTAATTGCATTCTGTCGCTCGGTTGTCTGACATGCTTGTGAAAATAAGTCACGTAGAAATCAGGTATACTGCTCCTAGACTGATCCTGCTGAGACGGGGCAGTAGCATGTTTCACTCTCCTCTCCACCTCTCCTTTGTAGTGTTGTATGATTACCGCGCTAGAAATACGGCGGTGTAATGGTGTACGAATCTTCATTGACAGCACAGTGTCTCTCTCTCTCTCTCTCCTCGTTATTTTTGAAACATACAACGGAGTAAAACTACGAACTATAAAAAATTCACTAATGTTACCTGGTAGAGAAGTAAATAAGATTTTACCGCGTCTCTCTCTTCCAATATATCGGGAAACAAATACTGTCTGTGTGTTGACATCGACCATATGTGGTGATCTACATCTACATCTATTCTCCGCAAACCACCCGACGGTGTGTGGCGGTGGGTAAACATTAAACAAGTATGTATATGTATTGGTCCACTGGAGCAGGCGACCAGCCATCAAATTTGCTTCCACGGACCTGTGTAAAGTTTTGTCGCCTCTACAGGAGTAAGATCGTATGGACTATCAATCACAAGGAGGGGGTCCTAGTGTTGCTGAATCTCTAACATATCGCAGCGTATGAGTACCGCTGTATACACTGCCACACATTTTGTTTTTCTACAATGACTACGAGGTCTGTGTCCGGTGATAAACTGACTTTTAACACGTTTCGATCTATTGGCTCTGACAGAGAGCTGGACATCGCATGGTGTAAACTATTCCGCTCCCACAACACACAGTACGGTCGAAACAAGAGGCGGTGTTTCTTATTAACAAAAATGTCGAAGACATGGTGTGAGAGTGGGGTTGATCTGCTATTCTGTTCTTCTGCGCAACGGATTAATCTGAGATGTACCCTTTACCCTATGGCTCCTGCAAGATGCAATTTCCACCCCCACACAACTACAGAAGTCAGACAGACGTTCCTAACGTTCTAAAGAGAAATGCCTGAAAAACGTTCAGCAATAAAGATCTTCTGGAGTCGTCCGCTGTAAGGAAATGACACAAAAATTCACAAAATTTCTTATGTAATTAGTGGGATATTTGGGTACTGGAGTAGTGCTAGTTAGTGTAAGAAAAACATGAAACTAACGAAAATTATTGTTTATTTTGCAAAAATTCTGAAGAATCACTATGGTACTTTTAGTTATGAATTGAACAAGTTATATAATGGTTTTTTCGGAATGTGAAGTTATCTCTCAAGGATAGGATTCGCTAATGAAATTTCTATACAAAGTTTAAGATTGTTATTGACTTGGCAGAACGGCTGAGAGCCACGCCTACACAACTTGAATAGTTATCCGTTAGAATGTTGCTAGGTACGGTCGAGGCTGTCGCATGTGAAATGCAGTGAAGGGTACTGTTGTGGAGGAAATATGGGGCTCGCAATAGCTGTAGCGCACGATACCGTAAGCTGCGATGACTGCTGTCTGCGCCGTTCGCTGCTGACAAATAAGATAACTCTCGTTCTATCTGGATTGACCTTCGCCAATCAAACTCTCCCTACACCTTGATGAAGTCAAGGATTCCTATTCGCCCCTAGCTAGCTATTGGTGTGGTACACCAGTCAGATAACCAGTCCACCGCGATGCCACTCAAAAATTCGCTCACAGACGTTTAACTATAACTCTGTCCGTTCACATCGCACAATAAGTGTGTCGGTCAACACAGTGAACAAAGCTTAATGGATAGGACTCAATATAGAGTCACACTTCGATTCGCTCTCGACAGAGGTGCTCTCCCAGTGAAGTACAGAGGAGAGACTTGTTACTTGCTCCAAGAGCGACAACGGCTTCAGCTCAAGGCGTCAGAAATATCGTCTGCCAATCAGCATTGCTCTTCTAAAACGGGAGAAAGACATTTCGTTTAAGGAAACCAATCCAGAAATCTGCAGTATCGGCGTTTGGCGTTTGCTGTCTCCCTGTGAAAATCTCTGAAACTGCGTGCTATGTGTAAAGAATGCGTGGGTTGGACGCTCCCACACAATGTAGCCGAATTTGCTTTTAAGCCGAACACGAGGTCGTTCCTCCTTTCACACGGGCACACGCTGTCTGCTCCACGGGCGGCCGAGGTTGACTCATCCTCTGAAGGGACCGGCCTCCCCATGTGTGGTCTGTCTCTCTTGAACTAAAAGCTCCTGTGACCATCGTGTCTGGAATGTATGTGTGTACGCCAGCCTCGAGTATTTCAACCCTGGTGCGCACTTGTTATTTGCATATCGTTTACATGAATTCATACAACATTGACTTTATCTTATCGAGATTGAGTTCGAATGAAGCGTCTTGATGTGCGGAATATGATTGTAAGGGCGGAATATATAAGCAATGAAGGTCAGGAGACCACGACGTCTTACAATGGCAACGTATGGAAACACGAAGAGTCTGCGGCATTGTGGAGTGTTTCCAAACAACAGTCCGAAGGTGATGACCTGTTCATTTAATGTCATCTTCCACAGTGACGGGGAGTCAGATGTCTCGGTGTTCTGTTTCGAAGAGACCAAGAGCATTAATTCCTCATATTGCAATCATGTACACGATCACTATTTTGGTGCTGGTCGTCCTCGGAAAATGTTGCTCCCAGCAAGCCTCCCTCCATCTCAAACAAGTGGTGCCAGTCAATCATTATGTGGTAATCAACAGCATACTAGTGGACGGACGGGATGGAAATGACACCGTCGATATGATAGTGTGTTGTGAAATAAGCACCGCAGTTGATAGTGCACTCAATTTAGGAATTTTACCAGCTTTCCCATAATTTCATCGCCAACCAATGGCTCGGCTGCATGCTTCCCAATTTCTGTATCGTCGCTGAACCACCCAGCCACTACTTTGCAAGTGCCATATACTAGATAGCCAAAGTACATAAATGACTGTACACTACGTCCAGTCATTGTTAATTCTCGGACCTATGCACCAAAGTATGTCAGACCCCAACCTCCACCGACGCAGTTAGGTTTTCTACTTATTTCTAGCACTTCGACCATAGTGTGGAATTTACGATTACTATTGGCCATCCTTCCCCTACGTGGAACGGAATCACAGTGTATTGTCGTACTCATGTAGATGTAAAAAGGGGACTACCATAGTTTCAACTACCTAGTTTCACCTACTTTTTAGGGTCACCCGACTATCTTCTTTTCCTGTCCGAAACACATGCACATAGATCATTATATATAGGAAATGTCTTAGGATGTTTGATAATTTAGCGAATAACACAAATAAATATCTAGTACAAAATCTTTATTAACTTTTGCATATACGTTTACATGCAGAAAACAACTCTTTCCTTCTCTTTGTTAGGTGTAGTTTTAATAATGTCCAGTTTACTTTTTAACTTATAACTTAAATCCACATCTGAATCATCTGTTTCTTTCTCCAGACAGTAATTTGACAAATACAGAGAAAGTATGTCGTCGAATTCCAGTACATATCTAAACTACCTCTTTTATGACTTAAACAATTAGTTTTGCTCCTTCCAGCAGTTCTTCTAGGCGACAGTATTTGGCGATTTTAATTTTTCCTCTTATTTCCTGCATGACACTTGTCATAACACACCACATTTTCCTGGGTGTAGGCTGCGAGTTCTTCTGCTGCACATCCTTGTGGAATTTCATTACAGAACTTTAATTTTACAAACTTTTGAAAACGAATTGCCATTAACGGTTGTTATTCCGTTGGTTTTTAGTTTCGCAAACGATTGTTCTGTTGCTAAGTGTATGACATCAACCCCACCACATCTTGATATAACTTAACAGTCCTGTTCAAGGAGATACAACAAGGAATAGAGTTTGAAAACAGATTTTTCGTGTGTCCTTTAACATAGTAAACGTGTTCCAATTCGCCGTTTCCCGTCAGGACTCTAACATATGGCCACTTTTACCACTGCTCTTTACAGTAAATGCTATTATCTTGTGTTCCCCAGTCATAGCCAGATTTTTCCGTACTTTGTGTTTAAAACCATATATAAACCCATCCGTCACATCCACAATAGCTTCTTTCTTTGCCATTTACAGCTTATATTCTTTCTTTACGGCAGTTATTTTCTCCATATACACTCCAGTTATCTTTTCTTTATTTCGATACTCTCTATTTCCAGTTTCCTTTTTTGTGCACGTAACACATTAACTGTACTTAGAGATGTAATTTCTTTAATAGGGAATGGTTTCAGGCTGTGTGATACATTTACTCTTTTCCTTAGGGCTTGTGGAATAACGTTGCTCATGTCAACCAATCCCAATTCTGCAATATCTATATCGGACAGTATTGTGGACTACAGTGTTCTAGACTGAGAAAAATAAGTTTCTCCTGCTTCAACATAACACCTCTGTGTAATACTTGTACTGTTTTATTAGAGTCTTGATTAATGCTCTACACGTAGTTTATAGGTAGATAATTAAAGCTGTATGCAGACAGAACATAGCTGATAAGTTTCTCTCGGTCTTGAGTATCAGCAATACTTACTTGTACATCTGTCAATTTTCGGATATGCTTGTTACCCAAGTACACAAACTACAGATCGTTATTAAATACAACACAACACTAGTTCTGTAAGTTATTCGTTAATTGATGCCACATGGAAGCAAGTGCCACAGAATAAATTGGAGCACATTGTAAATACCTAATACACGTAAACACTCTTGCACACGGTTGAATACACGATCTATTCTGTAGATGTATATTGTAGCTCTGGCGCCGAGCGCAGAGGGATGGCATGGAACTCGATCACCACTAAAGGTCTCTGCAGCAGTCGCGCCCTAAGCCGTGGCTGCGAGCGCTCCTGGCCCCAAATCTACATCTACATCTACATCTACATCCATACTCCGCAAGCCACCTGACAGTGTGTGGCAGAGGGTACCCTTAGTACCTCTATCGGTTCTCCCTTCTATTCCAGTCTCGTATTGTACGTGGAAAGAAGGATTGTCGGTATGCTTCTGTGTGGGCTCTAATCTCTCTGATTTTATCCTCATGGCCTCTTCGCGAGATATACGTAGGAGGGAGCAATATACTGCTTGACTCTTCGGTGAAGGTATGTTCTCGGAGCTTTAACAAAAGCCCGTACTGAGCTACTGAGTGTCTCTCCTGCAGAGTCTTCCACTGGAGTTTATCTATCATCTCCGTAACGCTTTTGCGATTACTAAATGATCCTGTAACGAAGCGCGCTGCTCTCCGTTGGATCTTCTCTCTCTCTTCTATCAACCCTATCTGGTGCGGATCCCACACTGCTGAGCAGTATTCAAGCAGTGGGCGAACAAGCGTACTGTAACCTACTTCCTTTGTTGTCTGATTGCATTTCCTTAGGATTCTTCCAATGAATCTCAGTCTGGCATCTGCTTTACCGACAATCAACTTTATATGATCATTCCATTTTAAATCACTCCTAATGTGTACTCCCAGATAATTTATGGAATTAACTGCTTCCAGTTGCTGACCTGCTATTTTGTAGCTAAATGATAAGGGACCTATCTTTCTATGTATTCGCATCACATTACACTTGTCTACATTGAGATTCAATTGCCATTCCGTGCACCATGCGTCAATTCGCTGCAGATCCTGCTGCATTTCAGTACAATTTTCCATTTTTGCAGCCTCTTGATACACCACAGCATCATCTGCAAAAAGCCTCAGTGAACTTCCGATGTCATCCACCAGGTCATTTATGTTTTCTTATTTATTTTGCAATGACAATATATAATTATTCATACCCAAACCTGCAATTGCACAGGCAACAATCTGTGTATCAGAAATATTTATGCTGATTCTAAAGGGCGACTTTTTCCACCATGCACAAACTCTAGGGCTTGATTGAAGACGCCACTGTGGAGCACGTTGTCCCAGCGGCCAATTAGCGACATACCCTGTCGTGTATTTAGGTGGCTGCCTCTCACTCAGCGACACTTTCCCCATCTGCTCCTATTCCTCGAACATATCCGCATCCCCTACATCTCCCGCCACCTTGAACCCCCTCACCCCCTGGTTGCTCCTCTCCTCTCCCATCCCTGCCCCCTACCACGTCTTCACTGTTGTATCCCCCCTACCCTCCATCTCTACACCCTACATCGCCTTTCCCAAGGTGGCTTTCACCAACTCCCCCTCCCGGATGATGCCCTCTCTTCCTCCATTTATCCCTCCTATCAACTCTGATCCTCACTCTCCCTCCTTTCCTCTGTCCTTTTCCTGGGCTCCCCCTACCCCCCTTCCTTCCTCCTTTTTCCCCACCTCCCCTCTCGCTGCCCCCTTCTCTCACCTGAGTCCTTTTGCATTTCCCTCCTCTGCCTCTTCTTATTCCCTCTCACGTCTGCCCTGCCTCTCTCCCCTCTTATGAGTCTTCTCCCTCCTTGGTTCCCCCCTTTCGTTTTCTCCTCTCCTCCCTCCTTGTTTTTTTCCCCCTCCTCCAGGTCCATCTGCCTTTGGCTCGGTAGTGTCATATTTGTGCCACCATTTCCGTGCAGTGTTTTACAGTGTGTGTTTCCCAGTGAGTGTTCCGTGGTGTATCTTTAGGGACGTGTAGCGAACAGCCATTATACTGTCGCTGGGTGTGATTTTTTATCCCTTGGGAACCGAAACCAGACTGTCGCCATGTTAAGTCTGTCGCTGCACAAGCTCTGCTGGATGGTCCTGCTGTTTTCGTCAGTTGTAGACTTAATTTTAGTTTAGATATTTACGATTCGTTTGGTCATGGTAACGGATGGTTCACCGTTGCCATTGTTCGAGGAGGTACTGGAGTACCCAGTGTTGCTGAACTTGAAAGTTTTGTGGACAGAGACATTATTGCGTTCCGTACTTACCATATTTCTGAATTGGCTAATAAGGATTTTGGTAAATCAGCATATGTTTCTCCTTGTTCTTTGTCATTATATACTCGTAATACTTGTGTGTATTTTATCGACATTGCCAACCCCTTTTGCTTTCTGTTTTAACTTTCCGCATTTTTACGCCGTTTCACACTTTAAGTCATCATTTTGTCGCCTGTTTTTCCTTGTTTCTTTCTTCTTCCTTTTCTTACAAAAAAAGTCTGTAGGCTGTAGAGCAGCGTACTAAGCTGCTGCCAGCCCGCCCCCCCCCCCTTCGGGGGGAATTGAAAATCAATAAAGAAAAAAAAAAATCTCAGCGACACAGTCTGGTATTCGCGTTGAGTTGGCCGATATCTCGCGTACAGACATCGTGTTTACAATGCATGCGCTTACTTCCCGTTAACGAGCTGATTTCGTGAGGTTATCTCTTGTGATCCTGTTGCTTAATACTTTGTTGTTGATCTTGGTGTCTTGCCCGGTAGTCTGTCATCGTGCTTGTCCTTCCATTCCCGTTCGTCCGTCTTGTTTGTTCGCGGGCGACTCCCGTTCGGTCCCGCCACGTTTTCGTTAGCGGCAACTCCTCGACCGTTCCTGTCACGGTTACAATATTTTGGCGACTAGGTAAACGGTGGGAGTTGTTAGAATGGAGGCTAAGTTGGTCTGTCTTCTAGAGCAACAGCAACAGCTCATGCAGCAGCTGCAGCTCCAATTAGACATCTTATAAAAGTCGATGCAGTTGCTAATGGACAAACTTGATGCCCAGGACGCACTGCCACAACCGCTTCCGAGGCCTCAGGTGTCCTATGCTTTCCCACGTCCGACGTCATTACCACCATTTAATGACGCTAAAGAAGACTGGGAAACATACTTACATCGGCTGAAACAACATTTCACGGCTTTTCAAGTTACGGATGACCCCTTGCAGTGGTCGTTGTTTTTGTCTTGGCCCTCCCGAGACACATTCTTTCTTCTCCGCAAGTTGACACACTTGTCCGATCCTTGGCTCTCCCTTTCCAGGAGACAAGCCTTTTGCTGACAAATTATTATTCACAGCGCTACTATGTGGTTGCCTCTCGTCTGGAGTTCCACCAGTGCTATTTACAGCCTGGTCAGTCATATCATTCCTGGGTCACGGACATGCTGGGTCTCAGCCATCGATGCGATTTTACATGCACCAATCAGCAGTGTAAGGCTTTGTATGAGGACTCTCTGATTCAGGATGTGGTGATTCAGCTGGCTCCTGAACCTGAGGTCCGCACTGCAGCACTGAAAGAGCACGATATCTGCACTGCACGATATCGGCACTGCAGCACGAACAATACGAGACTGAAATAGAAGGGAGAACCGATAGAGGTACTCAGGGTACCCTCCGCCACACACCGTCAGGTGGCTTGCGGAGCATGGGTGTAGATGTAGATGAAGAAACTCGATAATCCCGCTGGAAGTCCCATCAGCACAAAAGCTATTACTCACGCTCCACTTTTTTACTGAGGATCACGTCTGTACCCAAACGAGGTAGTGTAGGAGGAGGCGACGGCGGGAGTCCCAAGAGGGTACGTGGGTGGAGCTGGTTATGATAGCGGCACTCCAACCCTTCCGACGTCTGCACTGACGCCACACGCTGCCCATGGGCCGCAGCGACCGCGACGGTCGTCCAATCCTCCTTGCTCCAGTACACCTGGGCCCACATGGCTGTGCCAGAGGTGTAACACTGAGAGGGCGGGGAGCAAGGCTGGGAGGGTGGCGGCATCAGCTGTTGCCATGGACGAGTTCCGCCGGACTATGCACATAAATTGGCGTGGTGCGATATGTGCTCAAGAACAGGGTGAGGGCTGACGAGGTTAGAGATGTTTCGACCACCTTTGTCCACTGTTGTTTAAATGTGCGGACAAGCCTCTCCACTACGCCATTGGAGAAAGGGTAGAAAGGTAAGCTACGGAAATGTTTGATACCGTTGGCCTGACAGAAGTCGTGGAAGGAGGATGTTGTTAATTGCAGGTCATTATTGGAGACCACTGTGTGAGGCAGGCCCTAAATGGCGATAACCTGGGCCATGGCCTCGGTAGTGGTGGATGCAATGCAGACGACATATGGGTATTTGGAGTAAGTAACCACATGGACCCAGAAACAGGCCCTCCAAATCGAGATTGATGCATCCTAGGGCCGGTAGAGCACAGGTCATGTTTTGAAGGACTGAGGGGGGTTTGCCTGGTGAGGCGCACACACAGTGCAACCACGGAGCAGACGGTCAATATCGCCATTAATGTCTGGCCAATACACGTGCTGGAGAGCCAAAACTTTCACGTGGGACATACCCCAGTGCTTGCGGTGTAACAAACTGAGCACGTGATGTCGAAAATACAGAGGGATGACCACCTGATGGGCATCCGACTCCGTGGTCAACAGAAGGACATCATCGACCACGGAGAGCCTGTGGGGCAGATGGGGCCAGGGGCTGAAGTCGGTCTGCATCCGACGAGTAATATAGGGGGGCCAACTGTGAATCACATAGTGAAGAACCTGCCGTAAGATAGGGTCTCAGCGTGTAGCCGTGGCAATGTGAGCAGCCATAAGAGGCAGACTGTTTAGTGCATCCTGGCGGGCGGAATCAGTGTGAAAGCAGAGGACCTCCTGTTGGTCAAATGCAGAATTAGGGCTTACTGGAAGACGTGACAACGCATCCACATTTGCATGGTTGGCGGTGGGCTAGTACCGGATGGTGTAAATGTAATTCCATAAAAATAACGCCCAGCACTAGAGACATTGAGCCGTCCGCTCTGGGAGGTGAGAGTGGGGTCCGAAAAGCGTAACTAAGGGTTTATGGTTCGTCAGAAAGGTGAACTTGGCCCCAAAGAGATAGACGTGAAATTTTTGGATGGCGAACACTATCGCCAGGGCCTCCTATCTGGGAATAGTTCTGTTGTGCTGGGGTTAACGTCTCAGATGCATAAGCGATAGGCTGTTCTGAGCCATCGGTATTCCGATGTGCGATGACTGCCCCAATGCTGTATGCCAACGCATCAGCCACCACAACCAAGGGGTGGTCCGGAGAGAAGGAAGTAAGGCAAGTGGCGGACTTCAGCATCGTCTTTAAATGAAGAAAAGCCTGGTCAGAGGCAGGAGTCCAATCAAAAGTCACTCCTTTGCGACGCAAGTGATTGACGGGTTGAGCCACGGTGGCAGATTGGGGTAGGAACTTTAAGTAATAAGTAACCTTGCCCAAAACACCTGGAGTTCAGATAAGTCCTTGGGACGAGGAAGGGCCTCAATGGCCGCGACATTGCCATCCGAAGGCGAATGCCATCTTTGCTAAGCCAGTGGCCTAAGTATTCCACTTCTGGTTGAAGAAAACAACACTTGTCCAGCCAACAGCGTTAACCTGCAGATTGCAGAGCGTGAAATAAGGCGCCGAGGTTGTGCAAATGTTCGTGGCGGGAACGCCCGGTTACCAAGATGTCATCCAGATAATTCGCACAGGCTGAGATAGGTTCCGTAAGCTGCTCCAGAAAGCGCTGGAAAATTGCCGGCGCCGAAGAAACACCAAATGGAAAGCGCTTGTATTTGTATAATTCGAAAGGTGTGTTGATAACCTTGATATTCTGGGAATCGGCATCCAAGGGTAACTGGCGGTATGCCTCAGCCAAGTCGATCTTAGAAAAATACTCGCCTCCCCGCGAGCTTGGCGAGAAGTGTTTCCTGTCAGAGAATGAGTTAAGTGTCTACTAAGGACTGAGCATTGACAATAGCGCCGATGTCCCCACACAGCCGAAGGGACCCATTAGGTTTCCGTACGACTACCAATGGTGTCGTCCAAGCACTGTATGTCAGAGGCTCTAGGACGCCAGCAGCACTGAAGCCGATCAAGTTCCTGCTTGACTGCTGGCGGGAAGGCCACCGGAATGGGTCTGGCACAGAAAAAGCGTGGCTGCGCATCCGGCCAAAGTGTGATGTGCGCCTGAAAACGTAAAGCACACCTGAGATTCGTTGCAAACAATGATGCAAAAGCCGAGCACAGATCGTCCAAGTCCTGAAAAGGAAGAGCTGTGGAAATGACCTTAACTTCATCAGAAATTGAAAAGCCAAACAGTTGAATCGCATCCAGGCCAAAAGTATTCGAAGGCGACGGATGGTCGTCGACATATAGGGTAAGGAGCCAGGGAACATGTTTGTATGTCTCATGGACGACGAACTTGCCACGAAGGGAACTGGAACTGTCACCGTAGGCGACCAAACGCCGAGAGGGAGGTGACAACACAGGGAAGCCAGGCGGGTATATGTCACAATATTAATCAGGGATAGGCTAATCGGGGATAGGCTACAACCCTGTCTTACTCCCTTCCCAACCACTGCCTCCCTTTCATGCCCCTGCCATCTGGTTTCTGTACAAATTGTAAATAGCCTTTCGCTCCCTATATTTTACCCCTGCCACCTTGAAAGAGAGTATTCCAGTCAACATTGTCAAAAGCTTTCTCTAAGTCTACAAGTGCTAGAAGCGTAGGTTTGCCTTTCTTTAATCTATCTTCTAAGATAAGTCGTAGGGTCAGTAGTGCCTCTCGTGTTTCAACATTTGTACGGAATCCAAACTGATCTTCCCCGAGGTCGGTTTCTACCAGTTTTTCCATTCGTCTCTAAAGAATTCTTGTTAGTATTTTGCAGCCGTGACTTATTAAACTGATAGTTCGGTAATTTTCACATCTGTCAACACCTGCTTTCTTTGGGATCGGAATTATTATATTCTTCTTGAAGTCTGAGGGTATTTCGCTTGTCTCATACATCTTGCTCACCAGATGGTACAGTTTTATCAGGGGAGGCTCTCCCAAGGCTATCAGTAGTTCTAATGGAATGTTGTTTACTCCCGGGGCCTTGTTTCGACTCAGGTCTTTCAGTGCTCTGTAAACTCTTCACGCAGTATCATATCTTCCATTTCATCTTCATCTACCTCCTCTTCCATTTCCACAATATTGTCCTCAAGTGCATCGCCCTTGTATAGACCCTCTATATACTCATTCCACCTTTCTGCTTTCCCTTCTTTGCTTAGAACTGGGTTTACATCTGAGCTCTTGATATTCATACAAGTGGTTTCTTTCTCCAAAGATCTCTTAATTTCCCTGCTTAGCCATTTTGCACGTCCTGTCGACCTCATTTGTGAGGCTTTGTGTTCCTTTTTGCTTGCTTCATTTACTGCATGTCTATATTTTCTCCTTTCATCAATTAAAGTCAATATATCTTCTGTTACTCAAGGATTTCTACTAGCCCTCGTCTTTTTGCCTACTTAATCCTCTGCTGGCTTCACTATTTCATCTCTCAAAGCTACCCATTTTTCTTCTACTGTATTTCTTCCCCCCATTCTTGTCAATCGTTCCCTAATGCTCTCCCTGAAACTATCTTCAACCTCTGGTTCTGTCAGTTTATCTAGGTCTCATCTCCTTCAATTCCCACCTTTTTGCAGTCTCTTCAGTTTTAATCTACAGTTCATAACCAATAGATTGTGGTCAGAGTCCACATCTGCCCCTGGAAATACCTTACAATTTAAAACCTTCAAGTATCTCCAGTCCTATTCCATATATACAACATTGTTTCATGATTCTTGAACCAAGTGTTAGCTATGATTAAGTTATGCTCTGTGCAAAATTCTACTAGGCGGCTTCTTCTTTCATTCCTTACCCCCGTTCCATATTCACTCACTACATTTCTTTTTCTTCCTTTTCCTACTATCGAATTCCAGTCACCCATGACTATTAAATTTTCGTCTCCTTTCACTATCTAAATAATTTCTCTTATCTCATCATACATTTAATCAATCTCTTCTTCTTCTGCGGAGCTAGTTGGCATATAAACTTGTAGTACTGTGGTAGGAGTGGGCTTCATGTCTATCTTGGCCACAATAATGCCTTCACTATGCTGTTTGTAGCTCCTATTTTTGTATTAATTATTAAACCTACTCCAGCATTACCCCTGTTTGATTCTGTATTTATAACGCTGTAGTCACGAAAATTCTAAATTAATACACAACAGTGTTATAAAATATTATGTGTACGAGAAAGCGGACGTTTAAAGACTGCTACCATGGGCATAGGGTGGATGACAGCAGGTGTTCCTTTGGCCGTCCGCTGCGCCACTTATATAAAAACAGCCAGAGAGGCAAGACTGGCTTCACTTCGTACCCAGCCACTGTACGATCCATGTCCGTAAAAACCCCGGAGTGCGCTCTGACTCGCATGACGTCAGATACATCCTGTTACTAAACGCATATTTTCAGTAATAATAGAAAGTGAACTCGCGAGAACTGTACTCCATCCTGGATCGCTTCGATTTCGCAGAAGTAACTGTTAGTGTGGCACCCGTAATGTTAACAAATCTTCGTGGCAAGTGGTGACAATTATTTTCTACTTTTGTGGCGAGCAATTATTTCGATTATCAGAAGTCAGGGCGAAAGACAATTTAATAGGAACTTACCGTAGAGGTCGTCTCTGAACTGCTGATAGTGCTGTTTAGGATAGAGAGATTTATTGTCAGTACTAACATAATAAATAGTATTGTGTAGAGCGAGTGAAACTTTACCAAATATATCTATCAAGTAGAACCGAAAATCTTCATTTATAATCATGGTCCTTCATATCGCTGAGCAAATAGAGAATAGAAACATTCTTTCAGTGGGCTGGACAAGATTGTGGACTTGCAGACTGGGAACTATGGTTAGTATGTTCTCCGTCGCTTTCTTGTCTGACCACAGAAATAGTTTCCAAGCTCTCGTAAAAGATGGCGAACAATATTCCAATATTTACAGCAATTCAACAATATTCTAATATTTGAAATATTTTCTCCTACTACCTATGATATATATATATATATATATATATATATATATATATATATATATATATATATATATATGACTGATGAGCTGCCATGTTTGATTTATATCTTCTACATCACGATCCCATGATCAGATATAGCCTTTCTGCCCTCCTATTGACTCCTGAGGGATGTGGTGGGGATATACAACAGCGCCCTCTGGTGGTGATATTATGAACCAACTCACTCGAGACCTGAATACCTCCTGCAGTTTCCGCAACGGTAGGCAGCACCAGCACAAGGATCTATTTTCATGATTCTGAAATACATCTTGGCCCCATCCCATTATTTGACAAAAAGTATTCACCCTTCACTTATCCATTATCTTTTGTTTCTAGTCTTCATGTAGGAGGCTGTGGAAGCAGTCCTCATTTGCATGCTTGCCATATAGTGCACTTATTAAGATCCTCTCTGTTCATGACCAACATCTCAGTTGAACACATTACGCACAAATCGGTGCCTGCACCAGAGTGGGTGAATGTGTTGCCTCTTACGTTTGGAAGAGTGACTGGGCATATCTCGAATGAGCTATAGTTCAAGCGCAGATATTTATCTGTACGAGTTGTAAAATGTAACTTAAGTCCATACAATTACATCTTCATTATTTGATGAAGTGTGTTCACGTTATTCATATGCTTGTTCAATATCATCGCTTTCCAAACATCGTGCAGGTGGCTATGGATACAGTCCTCAACTACATGATTACAGCTAATATACCCATTGATCACCTCCTTGAGCGACACAGACATCTCGTCCATTGAATATACAATAAATAGTAAACTCTTACATCAGTCCTGTCTGACAGCTCAGTACCCACTGAAGCTCCCTCACAAGAGGAGGAGGGGAGGGGATGTGGGGTTGGGGGGGGGGGGGATAACAGTGCTCTTTGGTGGCGGTGTTGTGAACTAGGTCAGTTGGTCTCCGGACCTCATGGTGAACACACAGAATTTGATATTTCCACCAATGAAACTTAATTTCCCACCTTTTTTTTAATTTCTCGCCACAATTTCAATTTTCCGCCATTTCCAGGGGAGGAACGGGAATGTGTGGTCCTTCCAGTCCAACACATCGACACAGACTGAACGAATTTCCCTCCTTTTTTCCCAGGCCACTATCGTGGATCACGTCACGGGATTGAAGGAGGAGGGGTAGGGGTAGAGGTGGGGACATATGCAGGCTAGGGAAACCCATGACATCATACATGGAGGGGTAATTAATTGATCAATTTAACTAATTTGCATATGAGTTTGATATCAAAATTGGGATAGGGACTCCATCATCCCACTACTTGTGTGCTGTGTGTAGCTGATAGCAGGTCAGTTGAAGTAGTGCAGTGAGCGGCAACGGCTGTGTTTGGGTCAGTTGCAGTGTGTAATGTTTGAAAGTGTGGGAGGCTATATTTAGCACTCTAACAATGTGTTTAGGAAACACGAACAACACGCATGGATCCAGATTGAAATGGCACATGGTCGAAGAGCACAACAATGTTTTCAGGGACTGTGTGAGACGTGTGGTATGCAGCATTGCCGTATCGTATGGTGACAAAAAGTGAATGTATTTCACATATTCAAGACCGGCCGCATTCGGGACGTCCCTCCATGGACAACATGACAATTGAGCTCCTTGCCTGTGTGCTTTATGTTGCTCACCAATGGACTGCATCCCATCATCCCTCATTACAATGTAAGATGGCACATAGCAAATCCCAAGCAGGAGTTTCTGCATATGTGGGGGGGGGGGGTTGATACTGGAACATCTATTGCAAACACCCGATATGAGTCCCCAAACTGAGGGGAACTCTTTGTGGCACGCTCTAAAACACAAGAGACGACATCGTCCGCGCCATAGGGCGGTCCTTGCAAGACACTGGCAGAGATGGAAGCACTTACCATGTACGATGCCTTCCATCTGTGTGGGAGGAGGTGATCGAAATTCTGGGTGATTTATTGACGACATGTAATATGGTGAAGGTCTGTCAGTGAAGTCTGGTGCGAATTGTAGTAGTGTTGTCACTACATTGTATCCATCTACATATACATCCACACTCCGCAAGCCACCTGACGGTGTGTGGCGGAGGGTACCTTGAGTACCTCTACTGGTTCTCCCTTCTATTCCAGTCTCATATTGTTCGTGGAAAGAAGGATTGTCGGTATGCCTCTGTGTGGGCTCTAATCTCTCTCATTTTATTCTCATGGTTTCTTCGCGAGATATACGTAGGAGGGAGCTTGACACTTCGGTAAAGGTATGTTCTCGAAGATTCAACAAAAGCCCGTACCGAGCTACTGAGCGTCTCTCCTGCAGAGTCTTCCACTGGAGTTTATCTATCATCTCCGTAACGCTTTCGCGATTACTAAATGATCTTGTAACGAAGCGCGCTGCTCTCCGTTGGATCTTCTCTCTCTCTCTTCTATCTGGTACGGATCCCACACTGCTGAGCAATATTCAAGCAGTGGGCGAACAAGCGTACTGTAACCTACTTCCTTTGTTTTCGGATTGCATTTCCTTAGGATTCGTCCAATGAATCTCAGTCTGGCATCTGCTTTACCGACGATCAACTTTATATGATCATTCCATTTTAAATCACTCCTAATGCGTACTCCCAGATAATTTATGGAATTAACTGCTTCCAGTTGCTGATCTGCTATATTGTAGCTAAATGATATGGGATCTTTCTTTCTATGTATTCGCAGCACATTACACTTGTCTACATTGAGACTCAGTTGCCATTCCCTGCACCATGCGTCAATTCGCTGCAGATCCTCCTGCATTTCAGTACAATTTTCCATTGTTACAACCTCTCGATATACCACAGCATCATCCGCAAAAGCCTCAGTGTACTTCCGATGTCATCCACAAGGTCATTTATGTATATTGTGAATATCAACGGTCCTACGACACTCCCCTGCGGCACACCTGAAATCACTCTTACTTCGGAAGACTTCTCTCCATTGAGAATGACACGCTGCGTTCTGTTATCTAGGACCTCTTTAATCCAATCACACAATTGGTCTGATAGTCCATATGCTCTTACTTTGTTCATTAAACGACTGTGGGGAACTGTATCGAACGCATTGCGGAAGTCAAGAAACACTGCATCTACCTGGGAACCCGTGTCTATGGCCCTCTGAGTCTCGTGGACGAATAGCGCGAACTGGGTTTCACACGATCGTCTTTTTCGAAACCCATGCTGATTCCTACAGAGTAGATTTCTAGTTTCTAGAGAAGTCATTATACTCGAACATAATACGTGTTCCAAAATTCTACAACTGATCGACGTTAGAGATATAGGTCTATAGTTCTGCACATCTGTTCGACGTCCCTTCTTGAAAACGGGGATGACCTGTGCCCTTTTCCAATCCTTTGGAACGCTACGCTCTTCTAGAGACCTACAGTACACCGCTGCAAGAAAGGGGGCGGGGGGGGGGGGGGGGAAGTTCTTTCGCGTACTCTGTGTAAAATCGAACGTATCTCATCTCCAGCGGCCTTTCCTCTTTTGAGCGATTTTAATTGTTTCTCTATCCCTCTGTCGTCTATTTCGATATCTACCATCTTGTCATCTATGCGACAATCTAGAGAGGGAACTACAGTGCAGTCTTCGTCTCTGAAACAGCTTTGGAAAAAGACATTTAGTGTTTCGGCCTTTAGTCTGTCATCCTCTGCTTCAGTACCATTTTGGTCATAGAGTGTCTGGACATTTTGTTTTCATCCACCTGCAGCTTTGACATAAGACCAAAATTTCTTAGGATTTTCTGCCAAGTCAGTACGTAGAACTTTATTTTCGAAGACATTGGACGCCTCTCACATGGCCCTCCTCACATTACATTCCGCTTCGCATAATTTTTGTTTGTCTGCAAGGCGTTGGCTATGTATAATGTCTGCTGTGAAGTTACCTTTACTTCCGCAGCAGATTTATAACTCGGTTGTTGTACCACGGTGGCTCTTTTCCATCTCTTACGATCTTGCCTGGTATATACTCATCCAACGCATATTGTACGATTGTTTTGAACTTTGTCCACTGATCCTCAACACTATCTGTACTTGAGAAAAAAACTTTTGTGTTGAGCCGTCTGGTACTCTGAAATCTGCTTTTTGTCACTTTTGCTAAACAAAAAAATCTGCCTACCTTTTTTAATATTTTTATTTACGGCTGAAATCATCGATGCAGTAACCGCTTTATGATCGCTGATTCCCTGTTCCGCGTTAACTGTTTCAAATAGTTCGGATCTGTTTGTCGCCAAAAGGTGTAATATGCTATCGCCACGAGTAGGTTCTCTGCTTAACTGCTCAAGGTAGTTTTCAGATAAAGCACTTTAAAAAATTTCACTGGAATCTGCCACCAGTTATGAACGTTTAAGTCTCCCAGTATATATCCGGCAAATTAAAATCTCGACCCAGAACTATAACATGATGGGGAAATCTACTCAAAATATTTTCCAAATTATCCTTCAGGTGCTCAGCCACAACAGCTGCTGAGCTAGGGTGCCTATAGAGACATCCAATTACCATGTCTGAGCCTGCTTTAACCGTGACCTTCAGCCAAATTATTTCACATTTCGGATTTCCGTCAATTTCCTTCGATACTATTGCACTTCTTATCGCTATAAACACGCCTCCCCCTTCGCTCGGTCACAGTGGCCGGCGAAATAGATGGAGGAAGAGGGAAAAGGAGGAGATGGACAGAGAGAGCGAAAGGGAGGAGATAGGAGATACGAGACGCGGACAGAGAGATATGGGTGGAGCAGATGGAGAGAAAGAGGCAGGAGGAGACTGACAGAGAGTGGGGAGTGAAGGAGGTGTACAGAGAGAAAGAGGAGGAGGAGATGGATACAGTGACGGGAAGGAGGAGATGGACTAACAGAAGACATACTCGGGCAACACCGGGTACTCGGCTAGTTATATGCTGACGATCAAATAGATAAGTAGGAAGCTTCACAATGCTGTCCCAGTTGACACGATTGTCTTTAAGAAGGTAGCAACGTCATAAAACTGTAGGGATCTGCAAGAAGATCGGCAAAGGAATTATGAATGATGCAGTGACTGACAGTTGTTCCTGATCGTAAATAAATGTAACATAATGTTGATATATCGGAAAAGAACTCCACTTTTGTACAACTACGCCATCGATGACAAATTGCTGGGAACAGCATCTACCGTAAAGTATCTGGGAGTAGCTACCCAGGGCGACCTTAAGTAGAATGACAACATAAAACAAAAAATATGAAAATCAGATGCCACACCCGGATTCACAGGAAGAATGTTAAGGAAACGTATCTCATCCACGAAAGAAATGGTTTACAAGGCGCTTGTTCGATTTTTCCTTGAGTATTGTTCGTAGTCTGAGACCCTTATCAGGTTGGGTTAATAGAAGAGGCAGACAAGGTCCAACGAAGAGCGTTTCGTCACGGGTTCGTTTAGTCGGTCCGAGAGCATTATCGAATTGCTCAATAATCTCCAGTCCGCCTGCTGTCGGCACAGTAGCTCAGCGTGTTCGGTCAAAGGGTTAGTCCCCATCTGCAACCAAAAAACTGAGTAAATAGGTCGACGATGATGTTGAATGGAACGAACAATAACGAAAAAACTAGATTTAAAAAAGTGGTAACAAGCTTACCTACGATACATTGGGCTCGGGTTCGATTTCCGGCTGGGCTGGAGATTTTTCGCTGCCTGTGGACTGGATGCTGTATTGTCTTCATCATCTCGTCATTACCGGCGCGCAAGTCGCCGAATATGGCATCACCTTAATACGATTTGCACGCGGTGGCCGAACTTCCCCGCAAAGGGTCGCCTAGCCAGCAAAGCCACACGATCTTTTTTTTTTTTTCAATGAACTCCAGTGGCTGACGCTACAAAGAGAGGTATTGTGAATCACAGAGAAGTTTACTATTGAAATTCTCAGACGACACGTTCCGGTAAGACTCGGACAACACGTTACTTCCTCCCACTTACGTCTCGCGAAACCACGTCGAGAAAATTCTAGAAATTAGAGCTAATACAGAGGTTTGCCCGACAATCATTCTTTCACAAGCCCTTCGCGAAGGGAACAGGGAATGGGGCTTCACTTAGTGGAACAAGAAGTGCCCTCCGTCAAACACGGTCAAGTGGCTTGTGGAGTATAGATATAGATGTAGAGGTCGCAAACAAACGGAATCACCTTTCACTTATCTCTTCATAGCCTTAAGTCAAGCTGATTCCAGACATGGAATGCAAATTATTAAGACGCTTGTAAATCGCGAGTACGAAACCGTGTATCTTTCAAAGTGGTCTGTCTGTATTTGTGATGTAATGACAGTCAGAACCTGTACAGCACATGCTGGCAAATCTTATGCCGGGCTAAAAACACGTCGCTTTTTGAGTCAATGTATGTTGTCAACAAAAATTCTGTTCTGCATCTCTGAATGCATGCTACCCAGGCATTATTACTCTACGATCTTACTAGAGATATGGAGACAATTTGTACCACACCATGCTGACCTAAATGTAGAAAACAGGAATTCTGGACAATGACTAAATAAATTTTATTACTAAATAAAGTATATTTTCCTTGCTGCAAAATTGGCTTTTAAGTTTACAGACACGATTGGCCATTTGTATGAAATACATCTTCTGTGAAACCAGTAATTTATTGATTTATTGCTTGTGTTGACGGACTCTTTGCCTCTTGTCACGGACTCACAGCTTAAAACAGCTACTTCCACTTCACGTATGAAATTTCGAAACATATTCACCTTGTAATTTTCCGTATTTTTGCGTTTCCAGGTCGTGCTGTGTCTATAATCTTTCACAGACTCTCAGGCAATCATTTAAGATGGTCAATGCGCAAACTGTGGCGGTTTTAAGAAAATGAAAAAGACCCTTCGTGGAAGGATCGCTTTCAGAACTTTTGTAATAAGTCTTTGAATAACGTATTTCATCTTTCCACTTTAACGGTCAGAAGTTACCTGCGGAGTACATCGTTCAGTTTCATCGGTCTATTTAGATAATATAGGGCAAAGTACATGCAAATGCTGATATGCGGATACTCGTTGACTTCAGATAATGAACTCTCCTTGACAATTACAAGATAACTCATGTTCTTTGCTCGTAACCTTGAAATTACGCCCTTGAATAGAAAAGAACTGAGACATTATGCTATACGAACCTTCAACAACGCAGCGCGTGAACACTTAACACTAAGTGCTTTTTTCGCAATCGAGGCGGGTTTTTAGTTTTTTAATTCATTATACTATTTTGAACACGTTAAACGTTACCAAACGTAATTATTTTGTGTTTGACATTCCATACTCGAAAAGAGATCAATTGTGTGATTTAGAAATCTCTGTTGTTTTCAGGCACGTCCCAATGAGGGTAAGGAGAGTCCTGTTTGGGAAATAGGAACGTGTGATGGAAGATTTCCAGTTTCGAATTTGCCATGACGGGAACCAGGGGATTTGAAACTCTCCGTTATTCTGTTATTCGGGCAATACTGCCACATATAAAAGTCTGTTATTATAGTGTTTTGCATTACTGTTCTTTATCTATAAATGAGTAATTTAAAATACTCGCTAAAGACCGCACGTATGGGGATTGTAATGCAGTTCTGATTATGTGAAAAGTACTCTCTGTCTCACTGCAGAAACTTTCAAGCATATTATAGCAGTTTGCTTACTGCTGACCAGGAAAAGACAAAATAATTTAAAAGATCCCGAAGAGTCTCATTACATCATAAATCACTGAAAAGAGTGATTACAAGTACATGGGAGTAATATTACGGATGACAGCAAAGCGGAACGAGGACACAAATTTGTCCACCTTTTCAGAAATGGTTGCGGGACTCGGCTGTTCGATACAGTTTGTCAAATAAAAAACCTTGCAGCTGTCTAGTTTCTAAACTTATTTTGTTTGGCTACCAGTTTCGGCGATTTACTACGCCATCTTGTCGGCGGTTGGTGTTTGAAGTGATCGTTACAGCAAGCAGAAATCTACTAATACTTGCTGGCCCTATTTTGACCCGAACCGAGCTGAAATCTTCCTACACATCAGTCAGTGACCTGAAGATGGTGTAGTAAATCGCCGAAACTGGTTGCCAAATAAGTTCGGAAACTAGACGACTAAAAGGTGTTTGATTTGACATCTAGAGCACAAATGTTACTGGGGAGATGTTGTCGACTGAGGGTTATTGGAAGAACACTAAAGAAGTGTAACTCATCAGCCAGGGAAATTGTTTACGAAACAGTGCATTTATGGGTACTGTTTGTCAGTTGGGCCCATAACAAGTTGGATTAACGGACGAGATAGAGAAATTTCATAAAATAGCTACACGAGTCATCAAGGATCTGTTACATCAACCAAACGTCATTGGAAGACGTTAAGCACAAATTTTAAAATGATGAGATCAGACGTTCAACACAAGTCAGGGTAATATCGCGCTCTGATGACACAATTAGAGTGACGCTAATATTTGATAAAATCGGAATTACTTAGTCCGGAAGGTAGCAACATTAAGATGAATTACAAGAACAGAGAACTGTCAGCAGGAACAAGCTATCGTTCATACCATTTGGATTTTCGTGAAGATGCTGCCCCTTTCCTTCCCTCCTCTAAACGTAAATTCATAAATTGGAACACAGAATCCACACCAGACTATAAAAGCTACGCTTTATCCTTTTCTGGGAAGAGTAGGGTTATAGATGAAAAGTTTGATCCAACTACCTAACTGATCAGAAGAGCGACTATGAGAACAGGATCTACCCTCACAATAAATAACGACCAATCTCCTTTACAGAAACCAAAACATTAGAGGCCTTATGGCCAATCTTCGACTGCAATTTCAAGCGTGGTCTCACTACACGCGAGTTTATATGCAAGGTCTGCTAAGCCATGTTCTCTAGAAACTAATATATCAAACTATCGATCTTCCAAAGCTAATTACATTAGACTAATCCGCGCGTGCTATCCTTTTTTATCACATGAGACGTTCCGTGGTGTGACTGTTATCATAATGAAAGGTATTTATATCTTATCTCATGTACTTGTAACGAAGTCGAGACGAGAGATAAATGCGAAATTCAATAATCGAAAGAAATTCTACTGTAAGGCTGCCGAGAACCATTTCTTCTATGAAGGAAACATAGTATCTAGGTCAGTGGTTGCCAACCTTTCTGAGACTATTATCCCTGAATGTAACTGGTAGCCGCGCGAGATTAGCCGAGTGGTCGTGGGCGCTGCAGTCATGGACTGTGCGGCTGGTCCCGGCGGAGGTTCGAGTCCTCCCTCGGGCATGGGTGTGTGTGTTTGTCGTTAGGATAATTTAGGTTAAGTAGTGTGTAAGCTTAGGGACTGATGACCTTAGCAGTTAAGTCCCATAAGATTTCACACACATTTGAACTTTTTTGTAACTAGTATAAGAGAATACCTGTCCCCCAACCCCACCCCTTCCTTACCTCCCGCCTATCAACATCAACATTAGCGCTTAATTACTCTACAATCAAAAAAAAAAAAAAAACAATTTTCTTGGAACACGTATTTTTGAAACGGCGAAATATAAGTGATGTTTAGTTTTTGTAGGTATTTTACTGAACTACGAACTAATGAGTCAATGAGACAATTGGTACTGCTTATTTCGAATAACCTTTTTTATTATAGAATGTTGAAGCCATTCTCAGTGCATCGTGACTGATACTTGCAGCTCCCTCTTTGAAAAGAAAGCTATCAGCTCTGAGACTAACCACATGTTACTGAACATTGAACATGCTTCCTGTGCACCATTCCTCTCCCTAGTGAATCTTGCATCGCCCATACTCTGCACCCCCATTTAAGGTCAACCAAGTGAAATGTCTGCAGTATACTTAGTGTTTGTTAATAACTTGGTTGCGTGCCTCCTTACTTCTGAACTGGCAGAAGTTGAAGACTTTCGGCTGACAATGCTTTGTGTCTGACAATTACCTCAAATAATAATAATAATACAGTGTAAGAGTTATTACATAGTTGCTTTTGTGTTGTGCTGTCACTTATTTCGCTTATTTGATGCGAAGTGAACGATGAAGTAATATCTGATCCATTTCTGTAGCTAACTAAAACTAGGAGATGCCAATTTCATGAAATATTTAACCATGTTGTTGTTGTGGTCTTCAGTCCTGAGACTGGTTTGATGCAGCTCTCTCTCCATGCTACTCTATCCTGTGCAAGCTTCTTCATCTCCCAGTACCTACTGCAACCTACATCCTTCTGAATCTGCTTAGTGTATTCATCTCTTGGTCTCCCTCTACGATTTTTACCCCCACACTGCCCTCCAATACTAAATTGGTGATCCCTTGATGCCTCAGAACATGTCCTACCAACCGATACCTTCTTCTGGTCCAGTTGTGCCACAAACGTCTCTTATCCCCAATCCTATTCAATACTTCCTCATTAGTTATGTGATCTACCCACCTAATCTTCAGCATTCTTCTGTAGCACCACATTTCGAAAGCTTCTATTCTCTTCTAGTCCAAACTATTTATCGTCCATGTTTCACTTCCATACATGGCTACACTCCATACAAATACTTTCAGAAACGACTTCCTGACACTTAAATCTATACTCGATGTTAACAAATTTCTCTTCTTCAGAAACGCTTTCCTTCCCATTGCCAGTCTACATTTTATATCCTCTCTACTTCGACCATCATTAGTTATTTTGCTCCCCAAATAGCAAAACTCCTTTACTACTTTAAGTGTCTCATTTCTTAATCTAATTCCCTCAGCATCACACGACTTAATTTGACTACATTCCATTATCCTCATTTTGCTTTTATCTTATATCTTCCTTCCAAGACACTGCCCATTCCGTTCAACTGCTCTTCCAAGTCTGTCAACACATGCTTTCTTTGGGATTGGAATTATTATATTCGTCTTGAAGTCTGGGGGTATTTCGCCTGTCTCATACATCTTGCTCACCAGATGGTAGAGTTTTGTCAGGACTGGCTCTCCTAAGGCTGTCAGTAGTTCTAATGGAAAGTTGTCTACTCCCGGGGCCTTGTTTTGACTCAGGTCTTTCAGTGCTCACTCAAACTCGCAACGGAATATCATATCTCCCGTTTCATCTTCATCTACATCCTCTTCCATTTCCATAATATTGTCCTCAAGTACATTGTCCTTGTATAGACCCTCTATATACTCCTTCCACCTTTCGGCTTTCCCTTCTTTGCTTAGAACTGGGTTTCAATCTGAGCTCTTGATATTCATGCAAGTGGTTCTCTTATCTCCAAGGGTCTCTTTAATTTTCCTGTAGACAGTATCTATCTTACCCCTAGTGAGATAAGCCTCTACATCCTTACATTTGTCCTCTAGCCATCCCTGCTTAGCCATTTTGCACTTCCTGTCGATCTAATTTTTGAGACGTCTGTATTCCTTTTTGCCTCCTTCATTTACTGCATTTTTATATTTTCTCCTTTCATCAAAAACATTTCAATATTTCTTCTGTTACCCAACGATTTCTACTAGCCCTCGTCTTTTTACCTACTTGATTATCTGCTGCCTTCACTACTTCATCCCTCAAAGCTACACATTCTTCTTCTACTTTATTTGTTTCCCCCATTCCTGTCAATTGTTCCCTTACGCTCTCCCTGAAACTCTGTACAACCTCTGTTTCTTTCAGTTTTTCCAGGTCATATCTCCTTAAGTTCCCTCCTTTTTGCAGTTTCTTCAGTTTTAATCTACAGGTCATAACCAATAGATTGTGGCCAGAGTCCACATCTGCCCCTGGAAATGTCTTACAATTTAAAATCTGGTTCCTAAATCTCTGTCTTACCATTATATAATCTATCTGATACCTTTTAGTATCTCCAGGGTTCTTCCATGTATACAACCTTCTTTCATGATTCTGAAACCAAGTATTAGCTATGATTAAGTTGTGCTCTGTACAAAATTCTACCAGGTGGGTGCCTCTTTCATTTCTTAGCCCCAATCCATATTCACCTACTACGTTTCCTTCTCTCCCTTTTCCTACACTTGAATTCCAATCACCCATGACTATTAAATTTTCATCACCCTTTACTATCTGAATAATTTCTTTTATTTCAACATACATTTCTTCAATTTCTTCGTCATCTGCAGAGCTAGTTGGCATATAAACTTGTACTACTGTAGTAGGTGTGGGATTCGTATCTATCTTGGCCACAATAATGCGTTCACTATGCTGTTTGTAGTAGCTTACCCGCATTCCTATTTTCCTATTCATTATTAAATCTACTCCTGTATTACCCCTATTTGATTTTGTGCTTATAACCCTGTAGTCACCCGACCAAAAGTCTTGTTCCTCCTGCCACCGAACTTCACTAATTCCCACTATATCTAACTTTAACCTATCCATTTCCCTTTTTAAATTTTCTAACCTACCTGCCCGATTAAGGGATCTGACATTCCACGCTCCGATTCGTAGAACGCCAGTTTTCTTTCTCCTGATAACGACATCCTCTTGAGTAGTCCCCGCCCGGAGATCCGAATGGGGGACTATTTTACCTCCGGAATATTTTACCCAAGAGGACGCCATCATCATTTAATCATACAGTAAAGCTGCATGCCCTCGGGAAAAATTACGGCCGTAGTTTCCCCTTGCTTTCAGCCGTTCGCAGTACCAGCACAGCAAGGCCGTTTTGGTTAGTGTTACAAGGCCAGATCAGTCAATCATCCAGACTGTTGCCCTTGCAACTTCTGCAAAGGCTGCTGCCCCTCTTCAGGAACCACACATTTGTCTGGCCTCTCAACAGATACCCCTCCGTTGTGGTTGTACCTACGGTACGGCTATCTGTATCGCTGAGGCACGCAAGCCGCCCCACCAACGGCAAGGTCCATGGTTCATGGGGGGAGGATTTAAGCATATGCAACATATATATATCTCAGGGTCCAGCTGCCAGAGACTGTGGTCATGTGTGTGTGTGTGTGTGAGTTGCGTTTGCGTGAGTGTGTGCGTGTATGTATGTTGCCTATTTCTGACAATAGCCATGTTCTTCTAATAATTTCCGGGTATGCAGCCGGATCCCGTCGACATTCTGCCACGATATTTCGGCCCAGAGACGTCCGGCCATCATCAGGTGAGTACACAACTACTGAAGAGCCCAGGTGCAGTCGCGGTATTTATACCGATTCTCGCGCACGTGTTGACATGCGCGGCATAGCCGAGTTGTACGTGCTGCCCTCGGTGGTGAAAGTAAAAGATCATCTAGTCATTGAGTATCGAATGACGCTGTCTATTCCGCTGTGAATGTATAATTTTAATAACAGGATTCCAAGTTTTATCCAGTTGAAAGTTGAAAGCCGTTGAAAGCCGTTGTCACGATTTATAAGATTATCGGCAAGACGTATTTCCACTGATTCCTTGATTACGGAATCCCAAAATCCTGAAACCGGAGCTAAAATTTTTGTTCCATTGTATTCCATTGAATGTCCCAATGAAATACAGTGCTCTGCTACTGCCGATTTTGACGGTTGCCGCAGACGGGTGTATCTTTCATGTTCTGTACATCGTTCATGGACAGTTCTTGTCGTTTGGCCAATATATGCAGAGCCACATTCACAGGGAATTTTGTAGACGCCTAAGCAGGCGTCTACAAAATTCCCTGTGAATGTGGCTCTGCATATATTGGCCAAACGACAAGAACTGTCCATGAACGATGTACAGAACATGAAAGATACACCCGTCTGCGGCAACCGTCAAAATCGGCAGTAGCAGAGCACTGTATTTCATTGGGACATTCAATGGAATACAATGGAACAAAAATTTTAGCTCCGGTTTCAGGATTTTGGGATTCCGTAATCAAGGAATCAGTGGAAATACGTCTTGCCGATAATCTTATAAATCGTGACAACGGCTTTCAACTGGATAAAACTTGGAATCCTGTTATTAAAATTATACATTCACAGCGGAATAGACAGCGTCATTCGATACTCAATGACTAGATGATCTTTTACTTTCACCACCGAGGGCAGCACGTACAACTCGGCTATGCCGCGCATGTCAACACGTGCGCGAGAATCGGTATAAATACCGCGACTGCACCTGGGCTCTCCAGTAGTTGTGTACTCACCTGATGATGGCCGGACGTCTCTGGGCCGAAATATCGTGGCAGAATGTCGACGGGATCCGGCTGCATACCCGGAAATTATTAGAAGAACAAATACGCCGGGAAAATTTCAGAAGTCACAATAGCCATGTTGTCCGAAACAATGTTCAAATGTGTGTGAAATCTTATGGGACTTAACTGCCAAGGTCAACAGTCCCTAAGCTTACACACTACGTAACCTAAATTATCCCAACGACAAACACACACACCCATGCCCGAGGGACGACTCGAACCTCCGCCGGGATCAGCCGCACAGTCTATGCCTGCAGCGCCCAAGACCATTCGGCTAATCCCGCGCAGCTTTAGCCGAAACCTAACTTTCCGACAGTGTTTTTGCTGTGCCTTTCAGCGACTCAGCATTTCCGCTAAATGGTGAGGAGCAACTAACCTTTTCATTATAAGGTATCATTCTATCCTGAATTTTCTACTGTTTAATTTTACTGTCATAAATAAGCTGTAACCTCCACCATATTGTGTCACGCATTAATACTGGACTTGAAACGGCTGCGAAAGACTACGTTCTTAATTAATTGATTAACAGTAGCCTCGGACATTTTCCAGACGAAATAGTTAGTTATAACGACGCACAATCTGAAAAAATCTGCACTAACTCTCTCAGACATATCTTAACAAATTTTGCAAAAGTTGGCAACTTGCTTTAAATGTTCTGGAATGTAAAACTGCACACTTCACAAAACGCAAGAAAGAACATAGTATATTATGACTGGGGTATCAAAAAAAAAAAAAAAAAAGGTTCAAATGGCTCTGAGCAAAATGGGACTTAACATCTGTGGTCATCAGTCCCCTAGAACTTAGAACTACTTAAACCTAACTAACCTAAAGACATCACACACATCCATGCCCGAGGCAGGATTCGAACCTGCGACCGTAGCGGTCCCGCGGTTCCGGACTGAGCGCCTAGAACCGCTAGACCACCGCGGCCGGCACTGGGGTATCAACGAGTTACAATTGGGATATCTATGAGGAACTATTTATGGGGATATGAAAACAAATAATGACATAATTTCTCATAGGTAAGACGGATTCCATATTTTTAGATTTCCAGAAGACTTTCACAGCGTTCCTCTCAAGCATTTTCTAACCAAACTGCGTACCTATGGAATAGCACCTCATTTGTGAGACAGGATTCGCGATTTCCAGTCAGAAAGGTTCCCCAAGGAAGTGTTATAGGCCCTCTATTGTTCCTGATGTATATTAACGACATAGCAGACAATCTGAGTAGCTCTTTTAGATGGTGCTGTCATTTACCGCCTTGAAAAATCATTTGATGACAAAAACGTATTGGAAAATGATTTAGATATCTGTATGGTGCGAAAAGTGGCAATTGACACTGAATAAAGAAAAGTGTGAAGTTATTCACATGAGTACTAAAAGAAATCCGCCAAATTTCGATTACGCGATAAGCCACACAAATCTGAAGGTTGTAAATTCAGTTGAATACTTAGGGATTACAATTACAAATAACCTAAATTGGAATGATCACATAGACGATGTTGCGGGTAGAGTAAACCAAAGATTGCGATACATTGGCAGAAGACTTAGAAAGTGCAACAGGTCAACTAAAGAGACTGCTTACACCACGCTTCTCCTCCCTATCCTGTATACTGCTGTGCGGTGTGGGATCCACATCAGATGGGACTGACGGATGACATCGAAAAAGTTCAAAGAAGGGCAGCTCGTTTTGTATTATTGCGAAACAAGGGAGGTAGTTCCACGGACACGCTACGTGAATTGGAGTGGCAATCGTTAAAACAAAGGTGTTTTTCGTTGCGTCTTTATCTTCTCGTGAAATTTAAATCACCAGTTTTCTCTTCCGATTGCGAAAACATTCTGTTGGCACCCACCTACATAGGGTGAAATGATCATCACGATAAAATAAGAGAAATCAGGGCTGGCACAGAAAAATTTAAGTGATCGTTTTTCCCCGCGTGCCATTCGAGTGTGAAACGGTAGAGACAGCTTGAAGCGGTTCATTGAACCCCCTGCCAGGCACTATATAGTGAATAGCAGAGTAATCACGTATATGTAGACATAGGATGGCAGACTTTCTTCATTTGTAGGATACTCTACAAAGGAGGTTGCTCACAAAAGCATTGTGAGACCCATCCCAGAATACTTTTCAAGTGTGTGGGACCCATACCAAATAACAGCAACCGGGGATATTTAACGTATACGAAGACGGGAACATGAATGGCTACAGTTTTGTTTGACCCACGGGAGAGGCTTAGGCATCTGCTGAAAAAACGTGAACAGGCAGATGACTAACAAAAAATCTTAGTTAACCTACGTAAGCCTGTTTCCAAAGCGTGAAGAACAAGTCATGAGTGAGGAGTCTAGGAACATACCACAACACCCTACGTATCGTTGCCCTAGGGACCGTGATTTATAGCGTGCAGAGAGACACTTAAGCAGTCATGCTTTGCGTGATTCGTAGGTGAATGGAAGGGAAGAAATAGTAGCATGTGGTACAATTGGAAGTACCCTCTGCCTTGCACTTAAGAGTGGTTTACAGCGCATGTATGTACATGTAGATCTGCTGCTACTTTCCTGCAAAATATGTGTTGTAAGTTGTTCCTTTTGTACAGTACAATAGATGTCAATGTTGAAGGTTGCACGGTAGGAACTATTAACTTTCATCAAAGATTTTTTGCAAAGTAATGAATGAAGACCATTTTTGTGGTGCAAACTGTTCTTCTGTTTTTCAAAACATTTGCTTTTAAATTTTACACATGTTTTCATATACCATGTGATCAAAAGTAACCGAAGACCCCCAAAAACATGCGTTTTTCTTATTAGGTGCATTGTGCAGCCACCTACTGCCAGGTACTCCACATCAGCGACCTCAGTAGTCATTAGACATCGTGAGAGAGTAAAACAGAGCGCTCTGCGGCTCAGGGACTTCGAACGTGGTCCGGTGATTCGGTGTCACTTGTGTCATAAGTCTATACGCGAGATTCCCAAACTCCTAAACATCCCTAGGTCCGCTGTTTTCGATGTGATAGTGAAGTGTAAACGTGAAGAGACACGTACAGCACAAAAACGTACAGGCCGACCTCGTCTGTTGACTGACAGAGACCGCCGACAGTTGAAGAGGATCGTAATGTGTAATAGGCAGACATATATCCAGGTGACCCCCAAGGATTCCAAACTGCATCAAATTCACTGCAAGTACTATGACAGTTACGCGGAAGGTGAGAAATCTTGAATTTCAAGGTCGAATGGCTCTCATAAACCACACATCACACCAGTAATTGCCAAACGACGCCTCGCTTGGTGTAAGGAGCGTAAACATTGGACTATGGAACAGTGGAAAAATGTTGTTGGAGTGACGAATCATGGTACACAATGTGGCGATCCGATGGCATGGTGTGAGTAATGCGAATGCCCCGTGAACGTCATCTGCCAGCGCGTGTAGTGCCAACAGTAAAATTCGGAGGCTGTGGTGTAATGGTGTGGTCGTGTCTTTCATGGAGGGGGCTTGCACCCCTTGTTGTTTTGCGTGACACTATGACAGCACATGCCTACATTGATATTTTAAGCCCCTTCTTGCTTCCAACTGTTGAAGAGTAATTCGGGAATGGCGATTGCATCTTTCAACACGGGCGAGCATCTGTTCATAATGCACCGCCTGTGGCGGGGTGGTTACACGACAATAACATCCGTGTAATGGACTGGCCTGCACAGAATTCTGACCTGAATCCTTTAGATCACCTTTCTGTTGCTTTGGAACGCCGACTTCGTGCCAGGCCTTACTGACCAACATCGATACCTCGCCGCTATGCAGCCATTCCCCAAGAAACCTTCCAGCACCTGATTGAACGTATGTCTGCGAGGGTGAGCTGTCATCAAGGCTAAGCGTGGGCCAACACCATATTGAATTCCAGCATTACCGATGGAGGGCGCCACGAACTTGTAAGTCATTTTCAGCCAGGTGTCCAGATACTTTTGATCACATAGTGTATGTTCGAATTAATTATGAAAACCTTTGTCCCACTCTGATATTGATGCCTCGACAACAAAAATGGTGTTAGGAAGATGCAGTGACTTTTTGACGTAATATAAATCACCATTCATGCGTTAGTTGTTAGATATAAGGAAAAAAAGTCCTTACGCGGTAAATCGCACAAATACGGACAAATAGAAATTAACCAATAATCCCCCAATCCTTTAAACCAGCGATCGTCAAACATTTTTGTTCCAGAGCCAATACTGACACTATGGGTAGGGACGTCGGGCCGCATCTTCAGGGATGTTATTAGTTGGTAACCGAGATAAATTAGTATGACAAACAGCCTATTGGCTCCCGTCTCGGGTTCTTGGGGCGACGTTCATCTAATGATTTTACTGACCGAAGAAACCGAGACAGGAGCCAATAGGCAGTTTGTCAACAAGTGCCCAGGAAAGCCTTAACAATTTTGTATAAATTGGTATAGTATGAGGCCGCTGTAGACTAAGGGCGTGATACGTTGGCTGCCGGCCCCAATCACTGGTCGTTAAAAGTCTGCACCATTCGGTAAACTTCGTGTCGACTGTGCTCTATTTCAGAGTGCTGCCACTCTTAAAATGGTTCAAATGGCTCTGAGCACTATGGGACTTAACAGCTGAGGTTATCAGTCCCCTAGTACTAGCTAAGTAAAGGTGGACGCTTACCCCAGGGTCGGAGAGGTAAGTAGCTTGGCCACTGCGGGATTACAGTACTTAGCTCTATTTTATAATTTGCGCGCCATCAGTTACGGTGCCTCGGGACACGTACACCTTTTCTAACTGTAATTCGCGTCTTATTGTGTTAAACCTTTGACATAGTATTATACCTCTTAATGAGTAGGGTATGACAGCATTTTCACTTTTTAAATTCGGTCAATAATTGTATGAAGTCCTAAAAATCAAATTTTTGCTGTCCTTGGAAGCCGTTAGATAGGCAACCTGCAACTTTTCAAATGTGTGTGAATTCCCAAGGGACCAAACTGCTGAGGGCATCGGTCACTAGACTTACACACTACTTAAGCTAACTTATGCTAAGCACAACACACACACGCATGTCCGAGGGAGGACTCGAACCTCCGCTGGGAAGGGCCGGGCAGTTCATGACTTGGCGCCTTAAACCGCGTGTCCCTGCAACTATGATCTTGCAGTGTGCACTGGGTTAGCAGTTCAGTGATATAGATTCGTTGTTTTTCTTGTCAAATAATCAATTGTTTGACAGCGGTGAGACAACTGGCGTGATAGCGATGAAGAATTTATTTATTTATTTATCGTATGATAAGAACGAATGCATACATACAACATTTGTGGGCAAATGTGCACAACCTCAGGTTCGTACAATCTTACATAGCCGTATCTAATTTCCTGATCCGTTCAATCGCTTCATCCGACACGTGGTGAATGTCCATTATTGTTGTTTTGTGCGATCGAAGCGGACAGTCGACAGTGATATGGTGGACTGACTGTAAGGAGGCACCACTGTCCCAGTTTGCAAAACTAGGCAATCTCCATTTGTGCATTAAATAACCACATCTGGCTTGTCTGTTTGAATCTGGTTCACTGGTTGGCGTCTAGGGAGTTCAGATACTTGCATCCGCTTTAGGGCTGTTGATATTTTGAAAACTATCTGGAATCCGATATATCGGAAAAGAGTATCGACATTTCGACGGAAAAAATGTCGACGTACTTATCTACAAAAATATAGGCTGCACATTGTAAATATACTGCTTGTTTTATACGTACATATTTAAATATTGATCTTTATTAGATATTCTGCACATCCACAACCTAGCAGCCAGCCTATCCCTCTTAGAGCAAGGATTGAAAGGAAAACGATGCACGTTCACGCATTGCGATAACCACTTTGCAAACGATGGTAACTTGGTAACTGCGTGTAAGTGGCAGAATAAAAAGTAGCGAATGGGTCTGTCGTTCGGTTTTGTCACATATCGTATTTGTCCGGAACTTCACGTGGATCTTGCAGTTGTAGCGTCAAAATTGCAGTTGCAGTTTTTGTTGATAGCGCCGATTACGTCAGCATTTCCTCTCACACGTTTATGCCCATCATATAGACCAATCTTATCATTTAGATTTTTGTTAATCATTTTGAGCAACTGTTTTTGAAGAATGAACTGCCCCCCCCCCCCCCCCCCTCCAATCTCCCCAGTGCAATCGGACTTTTTCTTTTGTGCCCCAAGTACTTGCTTCACACAGAGAGAAAGATTGTGCGTGATGAAAGGTCAAAAAGTAGAAGCTTCCTTCACATAGTGAAAGTAAAATTATGTTCTCTACAATTTCAGTAGAACAACTTCAGATATTTTCCGAAAATTGGTAAAAAGTGCAAATAAAATTAAACTATCGGATTTCGATCACACAGACTCCGACACACGAATATTGGCTCGACGTCATGTGCACGATGGCAGAAACACTTTTGCTTCTGTGCAGCGTTTACTTTATCCCTCTGTGAAAACGGAAGGAAAGTGAATTTTATAACAACATCAGATTTTAGCTCTGGTAGTCATTGTTTTTTAACAAGATATGGCGTTTTCGCTTAGTCATATTTGTGTAGTGAGTGATCTGCAAGTGAAAGTGTTTCGCATGTGTGCAAGCAATGCCAGGTTGTGCTGTTGTTTGCTGTAACTCTCACAATCAAAACACTAAAGGAAAAGTGTTACTTAGGCGAATGTTCCGATGGAATGTAAATCATTAAAGATGAAGTAACATATAAAAGAGATCTGGGGAGTCAACTGATCTTACGGGTCGCTTTATTACCAATATGATTTGTGGACCAGGGGATCCTCCAGAAAGTGAATCAACAAAAGCGTTCCCGCTTAGCACATTGCTTTTACAGGCTGTCAGAAGAGATACGAACCTTGTAACCAGGTGTTGAAAACTGATTTCCAATATCAGGAAGATATTTGTGAAACCCTGTCAAGGATTCAGCCATTGAAAGACATTGCACAAGATATATCTCTGCCGCTCAGCCTATCATAAAGAGATTGGGGCATGGATTTCAGTAGCAGTTTACTACTCTTCAAATTTCCCGAGTATTACTAAGATGGTGATCGGTCTGGAAGACGAAGCAGTTTACATTGTAGTAGCAAAGAAACTTTCTAGATCTTCGAAAGTGAGAAATGGTTTAATTTTCACTGCGGTCGAGATCGGTTTTCTGCCACAAATGATCTGCCAGCCTCAAGTAACGGGCAGACTTTGACGAAGTTAGTGAAAATTATGGGTGATGTAGTGCTATGATTGTTGTGTGCGCCAGGGAAATGCGCTTTGTTGGTTCGGGAAACTATAAAGTGGTGCTTTCTAAGAATTCTGATCTTGTTATACTTAGAAACATTTCAGAAATTCTACAATGTGACAGTTCTATTGCTGCAGAAATGGAACCTACAATAATTCAGTTATCAGGTTTGCTCCAGTAACCTCTGTAGATGTTGAGAGGGTCATTTCCTCAGATAGAAAATGTGTTATCTAATAGTAGACTCAACATGACTGCTGGGTATAGGCTTTCAAGAAACATTTTCATTTTTCTGTCAAGTATAATTAGTATTTTGTTCTAAATTTTAAAATTATTTTCAAAATGTAGTACAACTGATGTTAACATAAATATGCCGATCGTGTGATTTTCGCAACAGTTCGGATCTAGAAAATATATAGGCATAATGTAAGGTTCTTCTATATTGTCTTTTATTGTCTGTTTTGGCTACTTACAATCTGTTTTTCTCTTCCTATTTTAATGATTTACATTGGCTTAACTATCGGTCTCTGTATATTAAAAGAAAATAGCTCCCGAGTTTCTGTGGGTCAGTTATTCCTACTGTACGGGAGTAATTTTGGGCCAGGCTAATTTTAAGGCAATGACTTTTAAACTATAACTGTAGGTCACTAAGATGCCAGTGAGCGTTAGAGAAGTTCTGTGGTTTGAAGGAGGACTTCAGGAACGTAGGGATATGTTTGTGGGAGGTAGCTGGCGGCCAGGACCATACAGGTGATGCCAACTTAATAGATCTGGAGAGTTCCCTCAGAATTTGCTTGTAAGACACACAGCTTTGTGCAGGAGCGGCAGCTTGAGGCGGCAACAGAAAATAGTGCCTGTACTGACAGTCTGCAGTTTTCCAGCTGGTATCGAGTTTTTAAATTAAACCCGGCAAGATCACTCAGACTCTCCTTTTATGAGTGTCCTGCAACACACAGCCTTAAGTCTCCACAGAGCGAGGTGGCGCAGTGGCTAGCACACTGGAATCATAATCGGGAGGACGACGGTTCAATCCTGCGTCCGGCCATCCTGATTTAGGTTTTCCGTCATTTCCCTAAATCGCTCCAGGCAAATGCCGGGATGTTTCCTTTGAAAGGGCACGGCCGACTTCCTTCCCCGTCCTTCCCCGTTCCGATGAGACAGATGATCTCGCTGTCTGGTCTCCTCCCCCACAACAACGCAACGCCATGACGCGAACAGCACGATCAGGGTGATCCCATCACAGGGGACCTCGTGGACAACCGCCAGCCGCCGTAGGAACAACACGGCGAAATGCAAGAGGCCTACAGACTAGGTAGTGCGCCACCATGCTTCACTGTTGCTTCTCATCGCTAGCATTTCTATCTCTCGATCGCCTCAAGCTTGGTTCAAATGGTTCAGATGGCTCTGAGCGCTATGGGTCTAAACATCTGAGTTCATCAGTCCCCAAGAACTTAGAAATACTTGAATCTAACTAACCTAAAGACATCACAAACATCCATGCCTAAGGCAGGATTCGAACCTGCGACCGCTTGGCCACACCGGCCTCAAGCTTACACGACTTTCGTTGATTAACTGTTTGTGACTTTTATTAAACACTATTGGACTCCTTCCCGATTTCAATGCTTAATATTAATTTTATGTCGCTTTTTAAAGCCTGAATGCAGAATATATTGTAATTGAGGAAACGATTTTGGAATCTTCCCATTGTTATAATAGTGATAATGCCATTCCTGTTCACCTACATCCCCATTATTAGCATTGATCAATCAACATTCAAACTGACTGCTTGTTTCACAACTGCAGGTCGGATCGAATCAGAAGTTTCCAAGCCCACATGGCATCACGTCACCTTCGATGGTTGCCGTTTATTACCAGAAGCGGCGGGCAGGTGAGGTGTCACACTACAGCAACAAACGAGCAAATATCGTTGAGATACTTAACAGTCCATATTACATGTCTATTAAGAGCATTTATCTCTATCGAGAGGACAGAAAAGACATTGCAAAATCTTTTCAAGCCACAAGTGGCCCATCGGGACCATCCGACCGCCGTATCATCCTTAGTTGAGGATGCGGATAGGAGGGGCGTGTGGTCAGCACACTGCTCTCCCGCTCTTTATGATGGTTTTCTTTGACCGGAGCCGCTACTATTCGGTCGAGTAGTTACTCAATTGGCATCGCGAGGCTGAGTGGTCTTCGTTATTTCCTAACTCCAGTAGCCCACATGGAGCCAAATGGTTCATTGGTAAGAAAGTGAACTCATATTCAGCATTAGAGGTCCTCTAATATACGACCTACTATCCAGATGTAGGGATACCATTGTTTCCTTAGTCTGCTGAAACGTTCCTTTTGTCCGTGCCTCGGATTTTCCATGGTGTCCCACATGGAGCCAAATGGTTCATTAGTACGAAAGTGAACTCAGATTTAGTATTAGAGGTCCTCTGACATACGACCTGCTATCCAGATGTAGGGATACCATGGTTTCCTTAATCTGCTGAAACGTTCCTTTTGTCGGTGCCTCGGATTTTCCATGGTGTCGTACGAAGTCATTGCCCCGGCCAGAATTGGCGCATTCTAGATTACGTGCGGCGCGTGAAACAAATTATGTCACGCAGTACTTCGCAGATTTAATTGGAAACGTTTTTTGGCAGACTGGCACAATTCTCCGCACTGCTATACATGCAAAATCAGTGTAAATAAGAGTCGCCAGGCTCGCTTTGACCCCCAAGGGTTCAACTTCTGACCATTCAAAACTCAATAATTAAATTCCCTGTAGCAGCCTACCGCTACCACTGGTAATATTTACGCAACAAAACAGCAGTACAGTTCAGTGCCGAAGTGGGAACAAGTCTCACAAAAACATCACACTCAGTTTTTCCCGGAAACAAATTAAATTTATTGGCATGAATTAACCCTAGCCACTTTTACAACACCATCTCTCGTCCAGTTAGCTAGCGGCTCCGAGCTATGCACTGAGGACTCTTTTTATAGAAAGAGGCCACGCTCACTAATCCGCAAAGCTTGTCGAGAAAAACAGAAATGTGTCGAAGCAGAATTCGATGCCTGTGCACAGAAATGCGCTATCGTTTTATTGCCTTTCCGCGCCAGAAAAGTAACCTCGCTGATCATGAAGGATCATTGATCCAGAAGTCCGAAATGGCACCCTCTTTAGAAAACAAAATCCGATCAGAGGCAGATGATTTGCCACCTCAAAAACATGAAGCCTTCCGGCCGACTCCTCGATTTCGCGAACTCCACGAAATTACACAGTCCAGTCACATTGATGTGAACACCTATCAAAAGCCGGCCGGAGTGGCCAAGCGGTTCTAGGCGCTACAGTCCGGAACCGCGCGAACGCTACGGTCGCAGGTTCGAATCCTGCCTCGGGCATGGATGTGTGTGATGTCCTTAGGTTAGTTAGATTTAAGTAGTTCTAAGTTCTAGGGGACTTATGACCTCAGCAATTGAGTCCCATAGTGCTCAGAGCCATTTGAACCTATCAAAAGCCTGAATAACTACTTCTTGCAACGCGAGACGTGAGGGAGAGAGTCAATGAGGTTCCGGAAGGAACCAACAGGGATGTACAGCCATGCCGACTCCATGCCGTGGCCAGCTGCACTGGATTTCTCCATTGGGACTCCGTGGCGTGAACAGCTCGATCGATGTGGTCCCACAGATCTCGATTGGGTTTAAATCCGGGGAGTTCGATGGCAAGAGGAGTATGGTAAACTCATCTAGGTGCTCTTCGAACCACACAAGTACACTATAAGCTGGGTGACGCCTTGCATTGTCCTGCTGGAAGATGCCGTTGTGCCATAGAAAAGCAAACTGCATGTAAGAATGGACATGGTCCTCAAGGATCGATGGGTACTTGTGTTGATCCATTGTGCCTTCCATAATGACAAGACCACACAGGGAATGCTACGAAAACATTCTCCAGACCACAACTCTCTCCTGATTGCTTCCAGACGTTTTAAGACGTACACCCATCTGTCCGATGGAGTATAAAATGTGAGTCACCTGAGAAGGCCACCTATTGTCAATCAGTCGACGTCCAGTTGCGGTACTGATGTGCAAATTGAAGCCTTCGTAGCCGATGAGCAGCAGTCAACATGGGTGCATCACCCATGGGTCTACTGCAGAGGGCCAAACACAGCAACATTCGCTAAATGGTCGTTGAGGAGACACTGTTGGTATCTCCTTGTTTCATCTGGGCAGACAGCTGCTCAACAGTTGCGCATCTATTGGCCCAGACACAGTTGCCATTCATCACAGTCATCTATGGCCCTTGGTGCATCACAGGTGCTTCAGAGCCGATTATGGATAGCGTAAATTTGTATAGCCCCCCCCCCCCCCTTAAAAAAAAACGCTTTATATACCCTCGACTGCAAGTGCTGGCACCTACCGTCTGTGATGGTCATTACACGTTGACGTCGAACATAGGCGGTTGTCACATTGGACGGTGCATTTCGCATCAGGTCTTCCAGCCAGTCTGAATAATGAGCGAAAATGTAAGTACTCTCACTGGCTATTTCCTGCTCCTACTTGCAGCGCTTCTGTAAAATGGCGTCTCCTGACGGGATATAATGAAGGTGTCCAGCAAAGTAGATAGGAAACACCGGCCGTCATGAGGAAATTATTCTCGCTGTAAGCCCACCATGAAGGCTCAGACCATAACGCACACAAAAGGGTTTGTAAAAGACTGGCGCAGTAGCTCCAGTCTGAAAAACGCCCTCCCTCACAACCAGGTACAGGCGACTACAACAGCATAAAAGGCCAGTCAGGAGCCGGCCGCTGTGACCTAGCGGTTCTAGGCGCTTCAGTCCGGAACCGCGCTGCTTGTAAGGGATCCGTGATCCCATGAACATAGATGCTAGTATCCGACGCCCTGGTCGATAGCAGACAGGGGTCGATTGTCGAGCGCTGCAGAAGCCAGTGAGACTAGTGTCTAGTGCGCACCAGTACGGGAGAGTGTTGAGTTGTAGTAGTACTGGAGAGTGTCGAGTGAGAAGCAGTGCGGGAAAGACGGGCAAGAATGGTGGCCGAGTATGACGAGTGAGCACGTGGGGTTGACCCTCATTAATACCGATTCACGAGTGATGTGAAACTGAAAGTTACAAGTGCCGAATTACGTGTTTCAACCGCGTCGGCCAGCAACAACCATGGATTGCAGTGAGGATTGTTGTGAATGTTAACCATCAGCATTGCGTGCGACGAAGTACTGAAAATCAACAACCAATAAAAAGATATGTGATTAGACGTGTAAGGCGAAGGTACCAACTGCCCCAGCATTTGTGTGTTAGTAGGAAATATATATCAGTTTGTACATCGCAACCTTTGTGGTCCTTAATAATAGACAAACTTTCAATCATTCCACTATTTAGTTGCAAAACAGCCGCACTCGGTTGAAATATCCCCGAAACCACAGCAGAAAAACCGATAGCCTTTCAGCCATTAAGCACACGGTCATATAATCATAATAATTGTTTGGCGGCTTCGATAAATTACACAAAATCCAATAAGGACATTTAATCGGGGGTGTTTCATGCTGCTACGGTCGCAGGTTCGAATCCTGCCTCGCGCATGGATGTGTGTGATGTCCTTACCTTAGTTAGGTTTAAGTAGCTCTAAGTCTATGGGACTGATGACCTCAGATGTTAAGTCCCATAGTGCATAGAGCGATTTGAACCAGTTAGGAAATTGTACGTTCACACTATCCAGAGAATATCGACATAGTTCAAAATGGTTCAGATCGCTAAGAGCACTATAGGACTTAACATCTGTCGTCATCAGTCCCCTAGAACTTAGAACTACTTAAATCTAACTAACCTAAGGACATCACACACATCCATGCCCGAGGCAGGATTCGAACCTGCGACCGTAGCAGTCACGCAGTTCCAGACTGAAGCGCCTAGAACCGCACGGCCACACCAGCCGGCCGACATAGTTCCTCAGACAACCCATTCCCACTTCGTTCACTCGCACTTCTCCGTTCGAGATAATGTTCTCATGAATGAATTTTATGTTGAGAGATGCTAATCTCTATCCTTGTTTCGAACCTTCTTTTCGAGAGGGCGCAATCTCTCTTCATTGTACGTTTGCTCTTCGTGGTACTTTTGCCACTTCTGGTCCCCAGCTTCCAAAGCTGTCTTAACTCCGTCTATTCCTCATTTACTTGGTTCCTCTTTCTTCAGCTGCTCTTTGCATGCGGATTTTTGCAGCCCTGAGGTTCACTGTCATCGCATACCGTTTACTAGAAACGTGAAGGATAATTCCATACAGTGACTGGACAATCAGCATCTTCCAGTAGGAAGGATAAATTACTTTATAACACGACGACAATCAATGCCTCACTGACATACTGCATGTCTCTTTGATGTAATATCTTAATGTAAAAGAAGTCTTGCTACAGCTATACGCAGCCTCACAAAACATTTATTTTTGCTAATGTTGCAAGGTTAATTTGAAATTTTAATCGGTTATATGTACCGACACTAGACATTTGTGGCATAAGTTTTTCGTAAGTCATTAGTCTTTCGTAATACAACAGCTGTTTAGTTCAACACTGTGCTTCCCCTGAGAACACTTTACGCGAACAGGTTTGACGAGGGTGCGATTTTACAAGGAAGCAAGCTCCCGTCCAGGACACGGGCTTCACGGGAGGAGGAATGGTGTGGAAGAATTAGGTCTACCTAATTCACGTAGTGCTGATACCATCTGCGTGCTGTATATTTGCACCGACTGCTACTAAAATTCATTTCTCGGCAGAGGCACCCTTGTGATGAGCACATTTTTCCGAAGGAGAAACCAGTTTGTTGACACTGGCACTGTAGAATGTCTGACTTTGTTGACGTAGCCACAACCTCACCTCTGCCTGCACCGCTTCATCACTATCAAAGTGGAGCCCTCGAAGATGTTCTATAAGTTTTGTAAACAGATGAAAATCGGATGGGACCAAGTCGAGACTTTATGGAGGATAATCGATGACGGTGAACCCAAGGAGGCGGATTTTTGTAGATGTCACAGCGCTGTGTGTGGTCTCACATTGTCATTGCGATGGAGAGAGTGCTCCATGTGTGGACGAACTTTCGAATTCGAAACGATTACAGCACGCTGCTTCTCACGCAACGATTAATTACACTGAGCGCGCCGCGCCGCTCCGAGGCGCGCACTTTTTCTAGTTGGAGGGCGCGCACGGTCGCATATGGAACAGGCAACGATGTTGAAACCTCCCCGTCTCCTCTATATCTCTTACGTTACGCAACCTTCCCTTCTACAATAACCTATGAAACCTTCCCTTAGGATTTCTATCTCTTGTTTAAAAATAACAAATGAAATCTTCCCTTTGAAATTAATTCTCCTTTTCAATAATAATAAGTGCATTCTTCGCATACAAATTTAAATGCTGCTTATTTATAGTGATTTGCTGATTATTTCAACGAAACATAGAATGTGTCGTCGTTGTGGTACTCAGTCGTTACCTGCAAGAACCCAAAACTGATCCTTTCCTTTTTTCACTGTTAATGCATCGCCATCTGACTGCTACATCGAACTGCGACATGAAAATACTTACTCTGTTTTACTATACTCTATTAGCTGCTGGTGGGCTGTCATAATAAGTGGCTGTATTTATTACCAAAGCTGACGTTATTCTTTAATTAATTTGACTGAAGTTACGTAATTCATAGTTAAACTTGTTCTTGACAACAATAAAATTTTGCAAAGTTTTACGTTGATGGTTTTTGGGATGGATTATAATCAGTAATGCAATATTGTTGGCAAAATTAATTATATTCTGAAAACGATTCTTCAAATATTTACTGTTGGTAATGAAATGACTTACTTTTTACAATAATCTTACAACTAGCATTGCGCAAACATACCTTCAGTAGACTTGAGTATCTCAAAAAAAAAAAAAAATCAATAATATTGGTTCCTCTTATGATAATAGTTAGCTGATGTCTCTGTACAGCCGTTTATAATCTCTTGTAAATCATAGCTGGTAGCTGGCAGGCACACCGCTCCTCTCAATCTCTCGCTACCGACTCGCTTCACATCTCGCTTACTACTGACTTCCTACGAACGCTAAAGTGCAGTCTCTCCTGCCAACAATGCTTTCTGGTGCAGACAATCCCTGATATCATTACAAAATGTATCAATGCGCGGTCTTTCCCGCTCTTTTCTTAAAATGTATCCATACGTGGTCTCTCCCGCCCTTTTTAAAATTATATCAATGTGCGGTCTCCCTCCCCCCCCCCCCCCCCCCCCAACAATACTTTGGTGCAGACATTCCCTGCTACCACAATTATTTCCAAAATGAAAAATATTAATTATTCCTACTTAATCCTATTAATAAAATATAAACATCTTTAATAAATTGTGGTTTGACAACAGACAATAGACATATACACGTCTTACAATGTAAGTGCCGCATTTATTGCTCTGTACCGTCAGTTAAAGAAGAAGAGCAAACACCCGTCGTCGCTGTGTAACACCGGTGCTAAAGAGTAGGGAACTGTACGGTGGAGATGACCTTTTTAGTGAACAGCTTGTAGACAACAGTGGAGAGTTCGAAAAATTTTATGGAATGTCTTTCGAAGACTTTGAACATATGTTGAGTGTGATCGAGCCAGACAACACGAATCGTAGACGTGCTATATCTAGCACAGTGAAAATGGCAAATAACTTTGCGCTTTCTGGCAACTGGAGATTCTTTTACGAGGTTGATGTATCTGATCTAAATATCTAATCAAAGTATGTCAACGCTTGTCACCGAAATTTGCACCGCTCTCTTTGTAAAGGTAAGAAGTTATTATTCTTCAGTGTCTTTAAATTAAACCAACCTTTTAAAACGATTTGTAGTTATGTTATTTGCATAAAGTTGATACCAGTCTGAAGCCAAATTTGTCCAAGGCAAAACAGATTGAAAGAATAGTTCTGCTTTTAGACAGGCTGATACATCGGATCGAGGACAGTTCTTTACAAACAAATATTTATTGAATGCGTTTTTGTTATTGGTTACAAGTTGATGTAAGTAAGTATTCACACACAAATAAAAATGTTACTGAAATCACGGAAACACTTTCCCGTTAGCAGAATGTACTTAGGAATCAAAAGTATTTGCTAAGGTTTGCAAAACAGGATGCGATGGAGCTTCTCGGAGCAGAGCTGAATGTGGTAAACGGAGCGAGATAGAGTGATGTTGTTCACTGTGTAACATTACAGGACATATTGGGACATATTGAAGTATTCGATACTGTAGTCTTTTAGGGGATGTCGATACAGATATGCAAAATGTAAAGGGAAACTTTGGTGATGTTTAAATATTGTACTGTGTCAATATTAGGACATTTTGCACAGAAAGAACAAAAATAGAATTAATGTAAATATATATTAGTGTTAGTAACCTATTTTCATTCAATTTTGTAATTATATTTCATTTTGTAAAAGAAAGACTCACTGTTTGCTGTAGCTCTGATTAATTGCATAAATTATCAGTTTTGAGCTAAATTATTTCGTATAATATGGAATAGATACTTTTAAAAACTCACCAGCTAAAGAGAAAGTCTGTGAATGATCGTTTAATGCACACTTCTGGAACTTTCTATGGAGAAATTCTATATTATGATCGCAAAAATACGAAAACTTGTGAAAACTGTTTCATAATCTAATTTCGAAAGACGATTTGTATCAAGAAATATTGCTAAAAAGATTTGTTTGCGTTTTGAAACACGATTTAAATCATTTTACATATAGATAGTTGTTCTAAATCACTCAAGAAATATCCAGAATCAAATGTCAAGATATTTCTGGAAACATCGGTACAAATCTGGTGAAGGTTATCCAGAAGCTGGTAGAAAAATGTTATAAAATCTATTTGGAAATTATGCTTGTAAGAATTTATATGTACTGATCCTTTTACTTACTTTAATCTGTACTAAAATTCTGTAATGTCTAATTTAGTTTTAAGTCGTGAATTGCTATCATATTGTAAACAAAACATTGTCAAAGACTCTCATTGTTTGGAAAGATATTAATACACCTAGGAGTTGTCAGTTGCCAGTTCAGTTCGGATATGCAGTGCGGTTAGCTCGGATAGTCAGTTGTTGAGTCTGTGAAGTCTGTCAGTTCTGTTTGTAAATAAACGTCTGTAATAAAGAATTACTTGTTGTCGTCAATATGAACTCAAGACCTTTTGCACGAAGCAGACACCTCCTAATGCAACTTTTTAATTTGGTGTTGAGGAGATGAAATGTTATAATTTGGTGCAGAAAGTCCTGGGACGTTATAATTTGGTTGAGGAAGCTGGGATGTTATAATTTGGTGGAGGCGCCGAAATGTTATAACTGCTACCGCATGGTTTATTAGGAGCGACTGTTTGACGTGAGAGGTGTATGAAGTCCATGGAAATGGCTGGAAATTGTCCCTAGGTAGCCGAACCAGTCAAAGATCGGTTCAGTTGGATCAGAGGACTCAGTCCATTCCATGTAAACACAGTCGACACCGTTATGGACCCACCACCAGCTTGCACAGTGCCTTGTTGACAACTTGGGTCCATCGCTACGTAGAGTGTGCGCTACACTCGAACCCTACCATCAGCTCTTACAAACTCAAATCGGGACTCATCTGCCCCCGCCACGGTTTTTCACTCGTCTAGTGTTCAGCCGATATGGTCACGAGCTCAAGAGAGGCGCTGCAGGTGATGTCGTGTTGTTAGCAAAGGCACTCGCGTCGGTCGTCTGCTGTCATAACCTATTAACGCCAACGCACACTCTTAACGAATACGTTCGTCGTGCCTCCCACATTGATTTCTGCGGTTATTTCAGGCAGCATTGCCTGTCTCTTAGCACTGGCAATTATACGCAAACGAAGTTAAGTGAAGGCCGTCGGCCACTGCGTTGTCAGAGGTGAGCGGTAATGGCTGAAATTTGATATTCTCTACACACTCTTGGCACAGTGAATATTGAATTCTCTAACGATTTCCGAAATGGAATGTCCCATGCGTCTGGCTGCAGCTACCACTCCACGTTGAAAGTCTGTTAATTCACGTCGTGCGACCATAATCACATCAGAAATATTTTCACATGAATCACCTAAGTACAAATGACATATCCAAGAGCCGCGCGGGATTAGCTGAGCGGACTAAGGCGCTGCAGTCAAGGACTGTGCGGCTGATCCCGGCGGAGGTTCGAGTCCTCCCTCGGGCATGGGTGTGTGTGTTTGTCCTTAGGATAATTTAAGTTAATTAGTGTAGAAGCTTAGGGACTGATGACCTTAACAGTTAAGCCCCATAAGACTTCACACACATTTTTGAACATATCCAACAGTCTACTAGCCTTTCATACCTTGTGTGTATATGTGCATATTATTATCCCAAGACTTATGTCACCTCAGTGGCCGGCCGCGGTGGTTGAGCGGTTCTAGGTTCTTCAGTCTGGAACCGCGCGACTCCTACGGTCGCAGGTTCAAACCCTGCCTCGGGCATGCTTGTGTGTGCTGTCCTTAGGTTAGTTAAGGTTTAAGTAGTTCTAAGTTCTAGGGGACTGATGACCTTAGATGTTAAATCCCATAGTGCTCAAAGCCATTTTTTTACCTCAGTTTATGATAATGAAAAATGCTCATTTCCATTTGTTTATCGCGCCTCTCGATTTTGAACTGATTACGCGTAATAGGGAGTGATGAGCCAAAGTCTTTTGCCATTCTTTTAGGCTGTATACAACAGAGCTGCCAAATATGAGCCTGATCGGTTGGCCTAGTCTGAGGCCTTCCCCTCGTAAATGTTCAGAGTTGTCATTTAATTATTGAGTGCCTGCCCGTGTTTGGTGCCAGAAAGAGCAGGTGATTGCATACAGGTCCCACTGTTCACGTGCTGAGTGAAGGTGTGAAACCACCTGAAAATCTTACTGATGCGCTCAGAGTACGCTGTTTTCTGAGAGGAGTATTTTAAACGAGCTAACTACGCTTAGTGCCACGATGGTTAAAAGGCTACAGTCGTAAACTGGAGGACTGGAATTCAGTGCTCTCTTGAGTATCTTGATTTGTGTTTTCCTGTAGTTTGATTCTAAATCGGTTGAGAGGGATGCTAAGATGGTTCCCCCTCCTCGTCCTTTCTGGAGATGCCCCAGTTATGATGTCGGTGGGACATTAAACTGTAATCTGCCCTTCTTCCTTCTTTCGAAAGTACTCCAAATGATATCTCGATAACACCTGCCAGTTGACGTTGCAAGTGGAGTGCCCGTGTGGGGGAGTCCAGTGGCCCCATTAGGTCTACCTTATCTCGTGGAGGACGCGCCTGTTACAAGAAGCACGTCTTCTGCTAGAGTAACACACACGGACGACTGCTTGCGTCTCTGCCGGTCGCCAAACACGTGAGTAATGGGCTCTCTTTCTTTATCTGTCTCTTCATTTGAATATTCTCCGCGCTCTCATGAGTTACGACTACCAGCCATACAGCATTCGAAATTGCTTTCACCAGTCGTAATTGTAGGGAAACCTCCCTTTTGATGGAAAATCTCCGAGTGTGTTATGCAGTAGCTCAAATCGTTCAAATGGCTCCAAGCACTATGGGGCGTAACATCTGAGGTCATCATTTCCCTAGACTTAGAACTACTTAAACCTAACTAACCTAAGGACATCACACACATCCATGGCCCAGGCAGGATTCGAACTTGCGAGCGTAGCAGCAGCGCGGTTCCGGACTGAAGCGCCTAGAACCGCTCGGCCACCGCGGCCGCCTATGTAGTAGCAAGAGTAGTAGTAGTAGCAGTAGTAGTTTTACTCGACCGTGGATCACTTTCACTGGACATGTGGTGGTATTACAGTTTAGGAACAAAAAGTTCATAACTTATACAGGATGTAACGGGTATAAGTGTAGATGTTTCTAATGGTAGCTGAGGACGGTGTACTGAAGAACATTACATCAATATTTACGTCATTTGCAAAAAAAAAAAAAAAAAAAAAAAAAAAGGTTCAAATGGCTCTGAGCACTAGTTGTAATTATTACTAGTCGTATGTTTTTAGGTTGGGTAGGACCTCCAAGTATATGTGGCAAGAGCATGCCTTTAATTCTTATTTTCCTTTGGGCAGCTGGTCAGGTGCTGAAGCGTGGAAACATTGATGCAAAAAATTCACTCTACACTGACGAATGTAGTCCACTTGGTGGTGCAGTATTACCGTGCAGAAAACATCAGGTCGTAAAGTTTATGATATATTTATGGGAAGACTATTCGACACAAGAAAAACAACCAAACTACTGATGTGTGAACACATTAACAAATAAATATATCTGGACTTATACCTGTTACACACTGTACAGACAGGCATTCACACACCTATAGGTCCGGATTGATAAGGATGGGACTGGTAATCGGCCGTGGCCACAGAGTAGTAAGCATCCCGCAGTTCATTTGAAGTAATTTAGGGAAACCACAGAATAATTAAATCGGAATGGGTGAATGGAGATTGGAACCTCCATACTCCCAAATACAAGACCAGACAGTTTAAAACAGCACAACCACATTCGGTTTTAAGCGTAGCGTAAAATAATGTTTTGCAAACAAGTTATTTAATAATTAAAAAATCTAGCGCTTAACTGTTCATTTATATCTCAATTTCATAACTGCACACACTTTGCACACATTATTTCTTAATGTAACTTTACACACACTGTCAGCTGATATCAGGACCATGACGACCATGTATGGTTTCCATTTATGTGCTGAATCTCCTCATTTGTTTGCCAGAAAAATCGAGACAGCATCTCCCATTATAAGTCAGACGTTGACCTCAGAGACAGGACAACAAGTTGGTATTATCCATTGCAGAGATTTAGTCTAAAGTTTTCCAGAAAAGAAATAAAGAAAGAACAATACAATACAGAACTGAATAGTGAAATGACAGAGATGTTTATTATTGTTATTATTACACTACCAGCCATTAAAATTGCTACACCACGAAGATGACGTGCTACATACGTGAAATTTAACCGACAGGAAGAAGATGCTGTCATATGCAAATTATCAGCTTTTCAGAGCATTCACACAAGCTTGGCGCCAGTGGCGACACCTACAACGTGTTGACATAAGGAAAGTTTCCAGCCGATTTCTCATACACAAACAGCAGTTGACCGGCGTTGCCTGGTCAAACGTTGTTGTGATGCCTCGTGTAACGAGGAGAAATGCGTACCATCACGTTTCCGACTTTGATTAAGATCGGATTGCGGTTTATCGTATCGCGACACTGCTGCTCGCGTTGGTCGAGATCCAATGACTGTTAGCTGAATATGGAATCGGTGGGTTCAGGAAGGTAATACGGAACGCCGTGCTGGATACCAACGTCCTCGTATCAGTAGCAGTCGAGATGACAGGCGTCTTATCCGCATGGCTGCAACGGATCGTGCAGCCACGTCTCGATCCCTGAGTCAACAGATGGGGACCTTTGCAAGACTACATCCATACGCACGAACAGTTAAAAAAAATGGTGCAAATGGGTCTGAGCACTATGGGACTTAACATCTCAGGTCATCAGTCCTCTAGAACTTAGAACTACTTAAACCTAACTAACCCAAGGACATCACACACATCCATGCCCGAGGCAGGATTCGAACCTGCGAACGTAGCGGTCCCGCGGTTCCACACTGAAGCACCTAGAACCGCTCAGCCAACAGAGGCCGGCACAAACAGTTCGACGACGTTTGCAGCAGCACGGACTATCAGCTCGGAGACCCTTGACGGTGCATCAGAAGACAGGAGTGCCTGCAATGGTGTACTCAACGACGAACCTTGGTGCACGAATGGCAAAACGTCATTTTTTTCGGATGAATCTAGGTTCTGTTTACAGCGTCTTGATAGTCGCATCCGTGTTTGGCGTCATCGCAGTGAACGCACATTGGAAGCGTGTATTCGTCATCGCCATACTGGCGTATCACCCGGCGTGGTGGTATGAGGTGCCATTGGTTACACGTCTCGGTCACCTCTTGTTCGCACTGACTGCACTTCGAACAGTGGACGTTATATTTCAGATGTGTTACGCCCCGTGGCTCTACCCTTCATTCGATCCTTGCGAAACCCCACATTTCAGCACGGTAAAGGACGACCGCATGTTGCAGGTCCTGTACGGGCCTTTCTGAATACAGAAAATGTTTGCGACTGCTGCCGTGGCCAGCACATTCTCCAGATCCATCACCAACTGAAAACGTCTGGTCAAAATGGTGGCCGAGCAACTGGCTCGTCACAATACGCCAGTCACTACTCTTGATGAACTGTGGTATTGTGTTGAAGCTTTGTGGGCAGCTGTACCTGTACACGCCATCCAAGCTCTGTTTGACTAAATGCCCAGGCGTATCAAGGCCGTTATTACGGCCAGAGGTACTGATTTCTCAGGATCTATGCACCCAAATTGCATGAAAATGTAATCACATCTCAGTTCTTGTATAATATATTTGTCCAATGAATACCCGTTTATGATCTGCATTTCTTCTTGGTGTGGCAATTTTAATGGCCAGTAGTGTATTACCATTTACTTGTACTACATTTGTGTCAGACCCCTACTCTGAATATCTAATCAGTCTTCCACTGTATTCCCTCAATGTAATAACGTACGTCATCTTAGCTAGGATCAGAGCTGTTACTTCATCGGTAGAATGTCGTATGGAATCACCGAACTCTGCTGCAATGAATATTAGTTTCTGGATAACCAGTTTCGGTTAAACAAGTATCTTCAAGTCATGGATCAACATTATATTGTGTTTAAGGTAGATTCTTTCGCGTCAAATCGTCCTTAAAGTCGATGTAACGTAATCTGTGACTTGAGGATGATCACTTGATCTCCATTCCTAAGAGGGAGGGCACAAATTTAAAATCATATCACACAGGACTGTGAACGCTACCACGTACCTATTTCATGGAGATCATCAGGAACTATTTTGAGCTAACTGCTTTTGTTTTGATGAGGTAATTTTAATCTTTTGCTTATTGGGAAATTGAAGAGTTTGGTTTCGGTTGTGTCTCAGCACATCCGATGCTCAATTTATACAGAAACGTTTGTGGCGAGTGCGTTCAATGATAAGTGCAATCGACGAATAGTGGTTTCATTCATCCTATTGTGTCGAAGCACTGGTTAAGCAGTAATCTGAACAGGGATTTCTGTGGACTTAATAAGGATTGAAGTTTCTTTCTGAATAAGAGTGGATCTATGATTACGTGAAATATTTCTTTTCTTCCTTCTTGAACCTTTTACGTTAGACAGAATGATAGAATCTACAGAAAACGGAAATAAAGTCATACCTTGTTATGCTTTAAATCTTATACAAAGACTGGAATCTTGTTCTCAAATAGGAAATGGTACAGCGAGCTCTTTTTGAGGAATATGTAAGTGTACTAGCCTTTGACTGAAGGGTAAAGAACAGAACGGGAATTATTCATCCCCTATACGTATGTGGGAGTAATAGTAAGTGGTCACACTCCGTATCTTAGCTGAGTTCACTAGCGCGCGCTTTCGCTATAGCACTCGACCCGAAGGTAGACGGTGCGGTAAACTTTTGTTGCCCGTATTTTTCAGGAAAGGGCGGAAGAGTTTCTAATCACCAAATTGTACACCAACTCGAAAACTCTCCGCAGAAGTGAGGCTTGTTACCCTGTTGAATGATGCGTCTGTCGGGTGTTTACGTTAATCTTGGCAACACAAACACGACACTTCACTACAGACATACGCGTACACACTCACCGCAGAACGCAACACGAAGCAAGTACAACCGTGGGCACGCAAGCTAGAGAAGTGAATTAAGTGACACCTATTAGGTGCCTCTGAGCAAAGCTGCAGTTTTTCTACAGATGTTGTTTATGAAGTACGGTAGTGCATTCTTCTGCCATTGCTTCGTAGATTTCGAAAATGGCGAACAAAAATACGAACTATGGATGTTTTACAGTCTATCTTGTCCAGCGGCTTTGCGCTTAGCAGTCCATCCTCGATCAATTGTCTGATGATGGATTTGCGAGGCAAGAGCAGGTTAAAGGATAAATCAAGACAGTGTGTTCTTCCATATGCGCTTATAAAACAATTGCTCTATTTATTAAGTAACACTGATCACGTATGTCAGACCGTAATCGGGCTAAACACACAGCTTCTTCGTCCATATACAAACTAGAAAGACTCAAATGGCCACAGATTCCATTAAGGGGGTAGGACGTCAAACGGACCGACTTGGAGCAGGAGAGGCATCACAGGACATTTTAATTTCCAGTGTCTATACTGTTACAAATAAATTCATAAAACTTCAACAGCATGACGAGGAAGGATTCAGAATTCACACTCATAGGAGTGGAGGTTCGAAAACATAACGAAATTATTTTTTTTACTCGTGAAATTTCATCATTTTTTCACTTACTAATGGCAGTATTTGATGCTATAGGTACACTTTTCTTCATAAGTAAGAGAGATTCTTCGATGAACTTTGCACAGCATACAAACCGTACTAAAAGGTGTATGAAACTCTAGAATTTTCCAAATCTATTAAAAACTGTGGTAAAAATTGAGGTAATTAACTATAAATTTGTGTTTTTTCTAAACATAAAGTTTAAAATATAGCAATTCATTCGTTTTTTCAAAAATTAAATAAATTCTAGAGTTTCATACACCTGTGAGTATGGTATGTATGCTGTGCAAAATTCATCGTAGAATCTCTCTAACTTATGAAGAAAAATGTACCTATAGCAACAAACGCAGCCATTAGTAAGTGAAAAAATGATGAAATTTCGCACGTAAAAACATTTATTTTGTTATGTTTTCGAACTTCCACTGCAATGAGTGTGAATTCTGAATCCTTCCTGGTGTTGCTAACAAAGTTTTATAAATTTATTTGTAAAATTATAAACACTGGAAATTAAAATGTCCTGTGATGCCTTTTCCTGCTCCAAGTCGGCCCGTTTGACGTCCTACCCCCCTTAACCCATGAAATGTTAAATAACTCGGACTGATAGTTATTGCAAGAAAGCGACACAATAACTAGCGGAGCTTACAAAATTTCAAGAAGAAAGGGTCTGAGGAAACACTAGACAGTTAACCGTCCAGGGAAACGCATATAACGATATAATCTTACTATACTTCATACGAGAAAGGAATTCTCATCTTAGTGCAGGGTGTAGTGAAACATAGCATTCATTAAATTGAAACAAATCCCTTCATTCACGTGTTAGAGTGATTTATAGACCCACGGAAAAGAGATGCAGAGGTAGTAGAATTTCACTTTTGTTTATAACACTACTTTTTATCACAACAATGAAACAATGACATTTTTTCAACAAATATTTTGATTCGCAAGCGCAAACTCAAAGAATAACAACACAAAATTATTTGGAATTGTCGCTAGAGTTTCATTAGCCCGCCCTTGCAAGTCTATTTCTAATTGTTCAACAGGTGGTTAATTAGTTAGTTGTTCCGAATACCATATCACGATGAACGTTATGATGCTACATGCTGGCCATTTACAGTCCTCTCTGTAAAAACTGACTAATTATTAAAACTCAAAAATTTGTTTATAGTATAGAAGTAGTTGTTAAAGAGAAATATATTTAATCCATGTTTGACAACACTTCTACTATCTACCCATGGGTGGAATGATAGAGAGTTTTACTTATAGTTGCATATTTCACCCCTTTCTGTGGCAGTCAGAATCATTGAAGGACAATGCACGTCATTAACCATCATGCGTTGTGCTTGTGAATACATCTGTTACTCTCACATTCTGCTTGATTGTCTATACAAATTTCATTAAGTCAGGCTGTGGTTAATATTTCCAGTTGCTTAAAGGGATGCCTGCGTGATGTACGTATGAGAATCCTACACGTAATTGTAATTAATTTCTTTTGTGAAAAGAATACATTTACCTAAGAGAGGATGTAACCAAAATATTAATTCATAAGACATCGGTATTTAGTATTGGAGGGCAGCGTGGAAGGCAAAAATCGTAGAGGGAGACCAAGAGATGAATACACTAAGCAGATTCAGAAGAATGTAGGTTGTGGTAGTTACTGGGAGATGAAGAAGCTTGCACAGGATAGAGTAGCATGGAGAGCTGCATCAAACCAGTCTCAGGACTGAAGACCACAACAACAACAAGACATCGGTGAATGGGAATGAGCAAAATTTGTTAGCTTACCGACCTCTGTATCCGCATAGTTGGCAATTATTCTTTTTGTACACGTATTTATTGTCCCTCGTTACTGAGTCTATCCATCAGACGGAAGCAGTGACTATAGAACCAGTAATATTCCTCTGAGTCGTACGTTTTAAAATGGCCACACGGCCAGTGAAAATGTTCACTTGCTAACCGAGTAAAACCGATAAAAAGTTACTCGAACCCAGATTAATATTTTTGTTAAAAACTTTCAACGAAATGAGGCATCTGGTGTGGTACACCACAGTCTCAAAGTAATTTCCACTACATAATAAAATTTTCTTTATAATCACGAGAGTTGGTTGTTTTGGCATTGTTTTGGACACCAAACTGTAACTATTAACATTCAATTAACTGTAATGACTTAGCTGAATACAAATGACGTGATTTCAGTCACCTCACAAAGAGGTGACCTGAAAGACTAAAATAACCACTATCTGGTACAGGATGAAAGTTAGTGTCGTTTGAAGTTCTGGAGTACGCAACGAGGTATCTCAACTTGAATGACCTTCTCCGTACCAACTAGCAACCAACTAGCATGAATTCCGCTTACTTCGGTCATGCGAAATCCAACCAGCACTTTTCACACGCGACATCTTGGATCCGTCGATCAAGGCAGTCAAGTAGATGCAATATGTTTTCATTTGAGACAAGCACTCGACTCAGTACCACACCTACGCTTTTTATCTAAAGTGTAATCGTATGGGGTGTCAAGCGAAATTTCTTACTGTGTTGATGTTTCTTGTTAGGAAGAACGCAGCATGTTATCTTGGATGAAGTGTTATCAACAGATGAAGAAGCATTTTCACGTGCGACCCATGGGGGTGCGTTAGAACCCTTACTGTTCATGCTTTATATTAAAAACATTCAAGACAATAATAACAGTGACCTTAGATTTTTGCAGATAATGCAGTTATCGACACACATCAAAAAAAGTTTTGAATCACTCCAGTTCCCAGAACTCCTGAAGATAGACGTTGACTGCGCATATTGTATAACATACACAGCCCCTTTGATTGTTCAGAGAAGTCACTAAACCCGTCCAAAGATGTAAATAACTATGCATGAGCAGCACCTATTAGGCGGTGGGGGACCGACAGCCATCAGTTTCAATCATTCCATCAGGAATGGGGTACACTGCTCGTGTTGTCTATAGTTCAACCATGCCTAGATGGTCAATACCGTGGTTCGATCGGGTCCTAATTTTTACTTTGTGCCAGGAAGGGCTCTGAATAATGGAAGTGTCCAGTCGTCTCAGAGTAAACCAAAGCGATGTTGTTCTGACATGGAGAAGATACAGAGAGATAGGAACTATCGATGACATGCCTCGCTCAGGTCACCCAAGGCCTACTACTGCAATGGATGAGCGCTTCCTATGGATTATGGCTCGGAGGAACCCTGACAGCAACGCCACCACGTTGAATAATGTTTCTCGTGCAACCACAGGACGTCGTGTTACGACTCAAACTGTGTACAATAGGCTGCATGATGCGCAACTTCACTCCCGACGTCCATGGCGAGGTCCATCTTTGCAACCACGAGTGTCTTCAACCAGACAATCGTCGAAGACGTGTTTGCAGGCAACTCGGTCAGGCTGCACGCCTTAGACGCACTGTCCAGCGAGTGCAGCGATGTGGAGGTTCCCTGCTGTTTTGGGGTGGCATTATGTGGGGCCGACGTACGCCACTGATGGTCATAGAAGGCGTCGTAACGGCTGTACGATACGCGAATGCCATCCTCAGGCCGACAGTGCAACCATATGGACATCATATTGGCGAGGCATTCGTTTTCATGGACGACAATTCGCGCCCCCATCGTGCACATCATGTGAATGACTTCCTTCAGGATAACGACATCGCTCGACTAGAGTGGCCAGCTTGTTCTCCAGACATGAACCCTATCGAACATGCCTGGGATAGATTGATAAGGACTGTTTATGGACGACGTGACCCACCAACCACTCTGAGGGATCTACACCCAATCGCCGTTGAGGAGTGGGACAATCTGGACCAACAGTGCCTTGATGAACGTGTGGATAGTATGCTACGACGAAAACAGGCATGCATCAATGCAAAAGGACGTGCTACTGGGAATTAGAGGTACTGGTGTGTACAGCAGTCTGGGCCACCACCTCTGAAGGTCTCGCTGCATGGTGGTACGACATGCAATGTGTGGTTTTCATGGGCAATAAAAAAGGGCGTAAATGATGTTTATGCTGATCTCTGTTCCAGTTTTCTTTACAGGTTGCGGAACTCTCGGAACCGAGGTGAAGCAAAACGTTTTTGGATGTGTGTATAATGAAGCAGGCATTTCTGAAGAAGGCTCTACAAACATCCAGTTAGATTTTGATAATATTACAGAGTGGTGCAAATATTGGTTCAGATGTTCAGAAATGTAAAACTGCACACTTCACAAAACACAAAAACCTGGTATACAATGTTTACATAATTAATGAATCACAACTGGAATCAGCCCACTCATAAAAAACACCTGGATGTAGCAATTTGTAGGTTTATTACATGGAATTGCGCGATCCAGCCACATTAATGTGACCATCGCCTATGTTCGAAGTCAGCGTTCAATAACTGCTCAGAGACCACAGGTGACAGCACTGTCGCTGTGTTTAAAGTATACCGTGCAAGGCAATATGGAGCTATCAAAAACGTGTCCCTTGGTAGCTGTGGTGCACCAGGGGCCATAGATGACATGGGTGAACGACGGCTGCGGAGATGTGTATGGGCGAACAGATGTGCAGCTGTTGAGCAGCTGATCGCCCAGATTATTGTGTACATAGTTCTGCGTAGTCAGCGCGTACACAACTTTCCCACTAGAGCGCGCCCTGCTTAGCACAACAGCGCAGGCACAGCACTCGTCCATCTCTGCACTACGAGATGGCGCTGCCTTAGAGATGGACCAAATTCTGCTTCCGCCGATCCGTATATTAATATGTAACACAGCCAATGAGATTGGTGCTAACGTAGAACCTTTTCTCCTCGCGGATCACACTCGCGCAGTGATACCTGAACACACGAGGTATTATAACGAGTGTACAGACCTCTGATTAGTCAGTCTGCGTCAGTCTGCATTAGTCTGCATTAGTCTGTAGTCAAGTTTCAGCCTGCACCTAATAAGATTATCATAGTCCTGTACATGGCCATGAAGAGAAATATATAGACACTTTGTCAAGTATCAGAGATATGTGAGAATAAGATTAATGTACCAAGACCAAAGGAACTTCAGAATGTCAATTGTAAACAGCATCCAGAATCAAGTTAAGTAATTTCTATGCTTTTTATTATTTTAATAAATGTGTGTGAAAATTAATCAAGTTCTGTTTAAAGTTGGTTAGCGTCAATCTGCTACTCTAAGCGTGCAAGTAGCATTTCTATCGTCTGACCTAACGGCACTCCACAATAAGACCACGAGACATATTGCCTACACTTGCCTACTTCGCTAGAGCGACAAGTCAAATAATCTGATGGTGTGTGTACTGAAGGTCTTACAGTACGCACACCACACAGATGAACTAAGGGGCTATCAACAGTATGTCCTCAACACGTGTTCAGCGAAAGTTGGCTGTGTAAGGGCCTCTGCATCAGGTGCCCGATTCCTGTCTACTGTTCATCGGCCCCGAAGGTGGAAATTGCACGCCAGTACCGCAACTGGTAGACTTTTCGAGTGGCGACAGATGGCCTTTCCAGATGACCCACGTTTTATGCTCCATCGGACAGAGGGCCGTTGGCGTGTACAGAGCGAAACCTCTGGGAGCAAACATCCTGCAAACGGGAGGGAGCGTTCTTATCTGGGGAATGTTTTGGAGGTATTCCCTGGGTAATCTCGTCATTCCGGAAGGCACAGTTGATCAAAACAACTACGCATCTATTCTTGAGGACCATGTCCACACATACATGCACTTTGTTTTTCCTCAGCACGACGGCATCTAGCAGCTGGACAATGCAGCGTGTCACACAGCTCACAGTGTACGTGCGTGGTTCAAACAGCTCCAGGACTAGTTTACCGTACTTCAGTGGCCACCAAGCTCCATGGATTTAAATTCGATCGAGAATCTATGGGGCCACCTCGTCTGGGCTGTTTTCGCTATGGATCATCAGCCGAGAAACGTAGTACAGCTGGTCACAGCTATGGAGTCGGCATGGATCCACATCCTCCTCGGTACCTTTCTGAACCTCATTGACTCTTTTTCCTGCACGTCACGCGCTGTAAAAGATGTTTCATCTGGTTTTTGATAAGTAGTTACATTAATGTGATCAGACAGTTTATTACATAGGCTAGGATGTAGGTGACGCAGGTGACATAATTCTGTTTTTTGGTAGGATACTGGGAAATGCAGTCTACAAAGGGGATTACTTACAAAACATTCGTGTAACCCATCATAGAATACTGCTGAACTGTGTGAGATACATGCCAAATGGAGTAACAGGGGATACTGAACGCTTACAAAGTAGTTCAGCATGAATGATGATGGCTTTGTGTGATTCACGGCGAGCTTCAGGGATCTCCGGAAAAACTTGTACTGGTAGACGCTTGAAGGCTACTAACAAACTTATAAGAATAAATACTACGTGAGGAATCTAGGAAAATAATACAGCACACTACTGTCGATCCAGCAGGGACCGCCAAGAGAAGATTACATTAATTACAGAACGCACAGAGTCATTTAAACAATAACTTTTCCCTGCTCCACATACAGTGGGAACGGAAAGGAACCCCGTGGTACAATGGTAAGTAGCCTCTATACGCACTTCTGAGAGGTTTTCGGAGTGTGGTTGCAGAAGCAGATGTAGAGGAAATCCGGGATGATTCTGTGAAGGGGCTACGGCCAGTTCTTAATCTTTGGTTGCAAAACCTTGCTTGGTTCCTGTGTGCAAAGTCTTTTTTACCAAGAGATGCAGCGCACTGGACTCGCATTCGGGAGGACGACTATTCAAATCCCCATCCGCCCATCTTGATTTAGGCTTTTCGTGACTTTCCTAAAGCGGTTAAGACAAATGGCGGGATGGATACTTTGAAATGACACGGCGGGTTTCCTTCCCCATCCTTCAATAATCCGATCCTGGGCTCCGTCTCTAATGACCTCGACGTCGACGAGGCGCTAAACACTAATGTTTCTTACTTCCTCCAAACATTCTGATGTTTGCTCGGTGTCAATCACGAAGATCTCCTTTTTTTATTAGCACCAAATGTACAAAGAAAAATTTTAGAATTCAAGTTAATTGAAGTTGTTGGCTCGCTTCAAATAAATACATATTTTTGACCATACAGAAAAACACAAGAATAGGAAGTTTTGAAGCAGCGAGTTTCCAATTAATCTGGAATGTTTCTGGGAATAAATTATTTAATCTTCCAGTGTCAAGATCTATGTGGATATGCCCTTCGTGACGTCATTGGAGAGTTAGCAGGTGGCGTAGGATTACAGAAGAGCCTTCAGACGTACGGACTTTTCAGTAGTACGCGTTTAGTATTTTTTTAAGCCAGGTTTATCAAAACATGCCAGTTTTATAGAAATAGCTGGAAATGATTGTAGAATCTGCAGCGGATACTCTGGCATCAGAGGCTGGCAAAAAAGATCTCACAAAGCGAAGTTCCAAGAGTTCATATCTGACTCTTTCAGCCAATAGACCATATGCTGCCATCGAGTCTCACTCTTTTCCTTCACAATAAACAACTACAAGCAACATCCACAGCACCTTCACTAAGCACAGTAATCTACATTAAACATGTATACGTTCCTAAAATCATTCTGCACCTCCCGGTCTACGATGTTATGCAACGCTGCCTTTTTACGTTGTCGAGATAATGAAGGTATACCCAGCATTAGGTCTCTCATCTCACAATGGTTGACAGTCCTTCAGTGAATCTAATTAGCCGTCCAGTCACATTTATGTGACCCCCTGTCAAAACCCTCTCTTGCAGAGCGGACTGTTGGGCGAGATGCAGGAAGTGAGTCAGTGAGGTGTCGGAAGGTATCGACAGTTTTGTAGAGCCATTCCGACCCCAGAGCTGTGGCCAGTTGCACTAGGTTTCTCGAATAGGTATCCATGACGTGAAGACCGAGCGAGGTGGCGCAGTGGTTAGCACACTGGACTCGCATTCGGGAGGACGACGGTTCAATCCCGCGTCTGGCCATCCTGATTTAGGTTTTCCTTCATTTCCCTAAATCGCTCCAGACAAATGCCAGAATGGTTTCTTTGAAAGGGCCGACTTCCTTCCCCACCCTTCCATAATCCGATGAGACCTATGACCTCGCTGTTTGGTCTCCTCCCCCAAACAACCCAACCCCATGACGCGAACAGGTGGTCCCAGAGACTGGATTTAAATCCGAGGAGTTTGGTTGTCAGGTGAGCACGATAAACCCATCCTGGAGCTTTTCGAATCAGGCACCTCCACAACAATCTGTGTGACACGTTGCGTTGTCCTGCTGGTAGATGCCATCGTGCCAAAGAAAAATAAACTAGGTGGGGACATGGTCCCCAAGCATAGATACATACTTGTGTTGATCCTTTGCGCCTTCCAAAATGACGAGATGATCCAGGGAATGCCACGAAAACATTCCCCAGGCCACAACTCTACGTTCTCCAGCCTGGACCCATCCGACGATGTTAGAGGTTGTTTGCTTTCAGACTTCTAAGGCCGATGGAGTATAAAACGTGATTCATCTGAAAAAGCCGCCTGTCGCCACTCAATAGACGTCTAGTTGCGAACTGGCGTGCAAATTCCAGCCTTCGTCGTCGATGAACAACAGTCAGCGTGGGTGCATGAACCAGGCGCTTGCCGCAGAGGCGCATACTTGAGGACACACTGTTGGTAACCCCTGTGTTCATCTGGGCGGTCAGTTGCTGAACAGTTGCTCTTCTATTCGCCCGTAGACATCTGCACAGCCGTCGTTCACCCATGTCATCTATGGCCCGTGGAGCACGAGAGTTGCCTCAGTGCTGGTTTTGGATAGCACCATTTTGCCATGAACGGTATAATTTATCCGTGGCGACACGTGAACAGTTTACGAAGTAAGCCGTTTCGGAAATTCTTGCACTGTTGGCCCGAAAACCAATGGTCGTGCCCATTTGGACGTCAGATAAGTCGCTCCAGTCCCACATTACGACAACGTGTGCCCACCCCCCTCTCCCCAACATACTTTGCATAGCTCCCAATGCTGGTGTTTACATTTACTGTCTGTGAACGGTTATTGTACGTTGACGTCGAAAATAGGCAGTGTTGATATTGATATGGTTGGTGAAAATTAAAATGTTGAACAAGAGTATCCAGCAATGAAGAACACAGCAAAGTGCCAAAGTGCAACATCCAGTTTGTGAGATCCTGCCCACTCGTGCAATATAGGGTGCCTAGGAACCTGTTTCCTCGAATAGCTAGACAAAATACAAACAAACTAAGTTAATACAGTTTATTTCGGTATTTGAATTGACAATATCTAACTTGCGTATGTACAAGGTGGGTCACAATCAATTGGCTACATGCAAACAATCAATGTTCTTCGATAGATACAATTTTCATGCAAGCTAATTCCACAAGTTCATTAGACATGGCTCTTCTAGTGCGTCTTCTAGTGCCTCTCTTCTAGTCTGGGTCTCCTAGTGCTGCTCTTCTAGTGCGGCCGGGCTAGGCGACCGCTCGCTCAGCTCAGCAGACAAAATTCGTTTCTAAACCTGTTAACTCGCACCTGGGCGTGTAAGTACTAACGAGAATTGCATCTTCCACAGGAATCTGCTATTATGAAGTCTTACTGATTAACAGAACTACAGCAAAATTTAATTTAAGACCAATACTCGATATGAATGGTATAACGGCTTCTTTATAGCATTTAGTCTCTTCTGGTTAACAGTACTCATTACATGCTGGAAGTGGTGTCTTATGCAACTAATAATCAATTTAGCATGATTTATTTTATTTTACGCTAGTACAGCCGTAACGAATTATAAGTAGGCCCATGGACTTCCCATCATTATAGGACTAATAACAGTAAGATTCCATAATAGCGGATCCCAGTAGGAGATACAGTTTTCGTTTGTACGGACACGCCTAGTTACGAGTCAACAGGTGTAGAAATGTAGTTTGTCTGCTGTTTTGAGCAAGTGACCGAGCGCAGGACTACCTTCGTGACGTTCGCGCCGCGTCCTGACTTTCTCGTAGGCTTCGCTCCTGTCGTGGTGACGTCATAGTCAGCGTGCTGTTGGCTGACGTACTCTCACATCCATCTCTGCTGTCACGTTCTTGATCTCCGTGCCGGCGCTTGTCGTTACGCCGGAACGCAGTTTATGATGTCGAATATTGCAAAGAATGGACCCTATATCTCTAAAATTACTGGAGAACGGCGGATAGCTACTTCGTGTGAGTATTCTTGGAAATGTAAGGAAGCTTCACTGAGTTTGGCAGTTTAATCACCACGAAATTCTATGTACGCCTTTGTCGTGTCAGCATTTCAAAATGCATACAAGGGTGTACCCCCCGAAAGGCAGCAGACATCTCCCTCCCTTCCTCCTCATAAACACAGAAGAAAAATGGCCTTCGCGAACCAAGTCGCATCCTGCCAAGCCACACAGTGTCGTATCAATTCAGGATCAGTTTGAAGGCAGCCGGAACACTGTATGGACATTGACTAGTACCAAGTGTTGGCTCTTGAGCACTATGGGACTTAACATCTGAGGTCATCAGTCCCCTAGAACTTAGAACTACTTAAACCTAACTAACCTAAGGACATCACACACACCCATGCCCGAGGCAGGATTTGAACCTGCGGCCTTAGCGGTCGCGCGGTTCCAGACTGTAGCCCCTAGAACCGCTCGTCCACCCCGACCGGCTAGTAGCAAGTGTACTCAGAGTCATCTGTCACGTGATACCCCACAACAATTTCGCCGTTCTCCGCTATTCTCCGTGCAACTGAAAATACGAAACTGCTCTGGGTTCTAGAACCCATCTGGCAGCCTTTTATCTTCAGTTTGAATTGTTTCTTCTTATAAAATGTTTTTATTCGTCTTTGATCACAACATCAATTCTTTAGACGATGACCGGATTCAGTCCGTAATAGCCATCCTCAGATGTTTTTTACACCATGCCCTAAAGTGATAAGGCCACAATGGCATCGTCAAAACATATAAATATAATCAGCACAGCATCGTCACATTGATCTAAAATAAACTGTAGAATAGGTCACATCGTCCACACAGTCATTATAGCGACTCATTTGACAGTATTGGATCACTGTTTGTATACGCGACCATGTCGCAGTTGGGGTTTCTTCTTGTGTTCCCAGCCAATCTAACAACGTACTAAAATATGATTAAATAAATTAACACAATGTAACTAGCGTACAGTAGTATGTACAAATCCCATACAAACTCTGCTTTCTCAGTTAACATATATTCCAATAAAGGGAAACAGAATACGATGTTGCGGTCTGCAACGCCTATATAAGACAACAAGTGTCTGGCGCAGTTGTTAGATCGGTAACTGCTGCTACAATGGCAGGTTATCAAGATTTAAGTGAGTTTGAAGGTGGTGTTATAATAGGCACATGAGCGATGGGACACAGCATCTCCGAGGTATCGATGATGTGAGGATTTTCCCGTACGACCGTTTCACGAGTGTACCGTGAACATCAGGAATCTGGTGAAACATCAAATCTCCGACATCGCTGCGACCGAAAAAAGATCATGCAAGAACGAGACCAACGACGACTAAAGAGAATCGTTCAACGTGACAGTAGTGCTACCCTTCCGAAATTACTGTAGATTTCAACGCTGGGCCATCGACAAGTGTCAGCGCGTGAAACATTCAGTGAAATATCATCGATATGGGCTTTCGGAGCAGAACGCCCACTCGCGTACCCTTGATGACTGCACGACACAAAGCTTTACGCCTCGCCTGGGTCCATCAACATCGACATTGCACTGTTGATGACTGGAAACGTATTGCCTGCCTGGTACGACGAGTCTCGTTTCAAATTGCATCGAGTGGATGGATGTGTACGAGTATGGAGACAACATCATAAATCCATGGACCCTGCATGTCAGCAGGAGACTATTCAAGATGGTGGAGGCTCTGTAATGGTATGGGGCTTGAGCAGTTGGAGTAATATGGGACCCCTGATACGTCTAGGTACGACTCTGACAGGTGACACGTACAAAAGATCCTGTCTGATCATCTGCATCTATTCACGTCCATTGTGTATTTCGACGGTCTTGGGCGATTCCAACAGGGCAATGCGACACGCCAGACGTCCAGAAATGCTACAGAGTGGCTCCAGGAACTCTCTTCTGAGATTAAACACTTCCTCTGCCCACCAAACTCCCCGGACATGAACATTATTGAGGGTATCTGGATTCCTTGCAACGTGCTGTTCAGGAGAGATCTCCACCCTCTCGTATTCTTCTGTATTTATGGACAACCCTGCAGGATTCATGGTATCAATTCCATCCAACATTAATTCAGACATTAGTCGAATCCATACCACGTCGTGTTCATAGAGAGACATTATCAGGATGGAAAACATAACAGAAGTTGTAAGTAGGCTGTTTAGGTTTTCTTATTGGTAATGCCACGTATCGCTCTGTATGAAAAATCACTGGCTGTGCTGTGCGCAGACTGTGGCTAGTTTGCATTGTTGTCTGCCATTGTAGTGTTGGGCAGCGGCAGCTGGATGCTAACAGCGCGTAGCGTTGCGCAGTTGGAGGTGAGCCGCCAGCAGTGGTGGACGTGGGGAGAGAGATGGCGGAGTTTTGAAATTTGTAAGAATTGGTGTCATGAAGTGATATATATATTATGACTACTAAGGTAAATACATTGTTTGTTCTCTATTAAAATCTTTCATTTGCTAACTATACCTATCAGTAGTTAGTGCCTTCCGTAGTTTGAATCTTTTATTTAGCTGGCAGTAGTGGCGCTCGCTGTATTGCAGTAGCTTGAGTAACGAAGATTTTTGTGAGGTAAGTGATTTGTGAAACGTATAGGTTAATGTTAGTCAGGGCCATTCTCTTGTAGGGATTACTGAAAGTCAGATTGCGTTGCGCTAAAAAAATATTGTGTGTCAGTTTAAGCACAGTCGTGTATAAATTTTTCGAAGGAGACGTTTCAAAGTATAGCAAATCAGTTGCAATACACGCTTATCCTCATCCCAATGAAAATCATGAAATACCACACAGAAATTTTCAACATATATTTTGAAGAAGGTTTCGACGTATAAAATATAAACTTTTTCTTACATTTTATGAAGTCTGCTATAGCTTACATATCCCTCTAACTACAAATGATGTGCAAACCAGCAGAAATATTTAAGAGTGTAACAATATTTTAAAATAATGTCTACAATGTAAAAGAAAACATAGTTACTCCATTGAGGCATTCTTGAACTGAATGATACGGTGATGATTTTATTTTTGCCACACTACTTGATCGCTCTCAGCCTTCTATTTATCTAATTCATGGTCTGTAACATTTTTCTCCAATTTCCGAGAGCATCAGATGGTGGCACCAGACAGATATGTAACAAGATCCCAATGCTCAAACCTCCATTTTGATTTAGAGGGACACAGACATCCCATCAACTACGAAATGATTCGGTATATTGTAAGCACTAGATAGGCCTATGTATGATAATACTGGCAGCATTACCTGTTTGGTGATGAATAAACAAAGTTATTCAGTAAATCTAAATTTTTATTTAGTAAGAAAGTGTTCTTCGTTGCCTCCATGTCTCCCCATCCCCACGAAGCTAATTTCAGTATCCACCCCCCCCCCCCCCCCCCCCCCTTCCTCTACCCAGCCCTAGCACAAATCCTAGATACTTTCATGAAGGTACACTGTGAAGGCCATATAGCAATCTTCCCGTCACATTAACCTTGAAAAAGATGCTCATGCCGATAACCATTTATCTTTTGATAAGTAGCCAGTTCATTCTTTTTGCCTTTCAGACTCCGTCACATTTTCTGGAAATAACACAATGATGTAGTGAAAGGCCAGTAACAACTGATCGCCCGCCGATAGGAGATAAAAAGCCACTTCCATCTGCCATCTGGAGGGGGTCTGTAATACGTGAGAAGTGCGAAGGTCGTACACAAGAAATCATGGCACAACGACCAAAAAGGGATTTGGTTGTACGTGTTCCTAATCCGCAAGGATGACAGTAAGATGCTGATGAAATTATGTCATCTACATTTGCAACGTTTTTCACTTGACCAGAATGAAATCAGCAACACGCTCTTGCTCTGACTAAATGAACACACGAACTTGAGTTGTAAACATCTCCGTGAGGCACAACGCCCTCTAATAATGTCTTCCACTACGGTTAAACAATGGAAACTCCAGTTAGGAATATCAACAACGCAAGAAAATGTAGATCGCTACTTAACGTAAAGCCAAAATGTTAAGATTTAGACAACCACAGTTAAAACACACTACACAAAGCTTTCGGCCACAGCCTTTGTTAGAAAAAGAAACACACACCGTTGATTCATACACGCAAGCACTCCTCACTCGCACATGACAGCGAACTCCGGTTGCTGAGAAAATCCCAAAAAACCATAATTTTTGGGTATGAAAAGTACCAGTTGTGAGGATGGCCACCTCAATCATTTATATTCATGCGAGATCGTTGTAATTTGCACTAATGTTCTTAAGATGATATCCTCTACGGAATGCGAAACTTTGTTCTATATCATTATCCGTTACAAAGATCCAGAGATTCAAAGTTACCTTACTTATGCATAAACAGAAAAAAACCGGTTTTTAGCCGCTTTTGGACCGTGCGTCGCAATTATCTAAATAATTAACCATAACAAACGGATTAAACTTACATTCCTGATATATTAATCTAGAAACGCCATTTCCCCGTTTTCGAAATCTCGGTGTACTCTCTAGCAAGATACACCCGAAAAACAATTATGTTTGGGAACCAAATGTACCAGTTGTGGTGATGGTCACTTCTAGAACTTCTGTTCATGGCAAATTGTCGAAATTTTTACCTTATGTTCTTAAGATGATGTTGTCGTGGAACTTTGAAAGTTTTTTCGATATCATTTTCATTATCATTCAAATTTACTGCAATTACGCACGTAAAATATGCACCCAATGCCCGGTCTGAGGCGTAAATGTAGCCTTAACTGATGTGATGAACACATTAGAAGAGTTTTAGGGATATCGAAAGGCTTCTGTGGAAACCAAACTATTTTTTAGACAGCGGTTTTTCACCAATAAAACTTTATGATTCCAGGCCTATACAGATATGTCCAAATTGGTACTGCAGTGACAAAAATGAGCTAAAAATGGTCTTAACATGCCTTAAAAGTACTTAAAATGACTGCCAAACATTATATAAAACTGGAAAGACTGCAAATTCAATAAAATATTTCTAATAACGTTGTGTTGTTGTTGTTGTTGTTGTTGTGGTCCTCAGTCCTGAGACTCGTTCGATGCAGCTCTCCATGCTACTCTATCCTGTGCAAGCTTCTTCATCTCCCAGTGCTTACTGCAACCTACATCCTTCTGAATCTGCTTAGTGTAGTCATCTCTTGGTCTCCCCCTACAGTTTTTACCCTCCACGCTGCCCTCCAATACTAAACTGGTGATCCCTTCTTCTGGTCAAGTTGTGCCACAAACTTCTCTTCTCCCCAATCCTATTCAATACTTCCTCATTAGTTATGCGCTCTACCCATCTAATCTTCAGCATTCTTCTGTAGCACCACATTTCGAAAGCTTCTATTCTCTTCTTGTCCAAACTATTTATCGTCCATGTTTCACTTCCATACATGGCTACACTCCATACAAATACTTTCAGAAAAGACTTCCTGACACTTAAATCTATACTCGATGTTAACAAATTTCTCTTCTTCAGAAACGCTTTCCTTGCCATTGCCAGTCTACATTTTATATCCTCTCTACTTCGAGCATCATCAGTTATCAGTCTTTTAAGATAGAAATCATAAGTCGAGAGTCTTCACTGAATTTCGATCGATAAGCAAAGTATCTAGAAAACATGCAAGGCCAGCGATTTTATGTTAACTTTATATTATGAGTAAATATTTGTTGTTTTTATGTGTCCAAGTATCAAAGTGTCAATGCTTTACTGGCCTCCAGAATTCGTTTTTTAGAAGCAGCGGAAAAATATTTTGTTTTTTCTTTCAAAATATGTAATACATAGACACACTCTGATGCACAAAAAACTTTCTAAATTTTAATCCAGTGTAAAATAACCATATTAAAAGAAGAACGAATTCATTTCCATTTAAAATAATTCCTGGGAATTTTAGTGAACACAGAAATCAGTGGCCGGTCAGAGTGGCCGAGCGGTTCTAGGCGCTTCAGTCCGGAACCACGCTGCTACTCCGGTCGCAGGTTCGAATCCTGCCTCGGTCATGGATGTGTGTGATGTCCTTAGGTTAGTTAGGTTTAAGTAGTTCTAAGTTCTAGGGGACTGATGACCTCAGATGTTAAGTCCCATTGTGCTCAGAGCCATTTGAACCATTTTTGAACAGAAATCAGTTATCTTGTTCTAGCTTCGATGAAAATGTGCTATCTATTAAAATGAGAAACTACTTTTAACAGTAGTCGTTCACGTTAAAACACTGCCGGCATGTGACCTAGCTCACGCCATGTTATTTCTTCCTTTCGACGATGACTAACTAATTTTAACATCTTGATGATGCCTTTTTGGCGTTGTTATATTAGGAGGCTTTTAACAAATTTGATTATGGTCACCACAGGCCAAAATCGATAGTCCGAAGACAGTCTTTGTGATCGTAGACTGGAATTAGAAAAACAAATTCTGCACTTTCTGGATCACTGTTTTATTTACGAGTATGTCGTTAGTTGTAAAACTCATTTGTCAAATTTTAGAAAAATTGCCGTGAGAATTCTGAAAATTGATGAACATAGTTAAACACTTAGTGTATACAAGTTAAAAGGAATTTATTTGCTACTAGCTGCATATAAAATATTTTCCAAGATTCTATTAAACGGAATAGAAACAACAACGGGCATTCATTTAGATTATGGTGTTTTTAGTTAGGGTAGACCATATTCTGAACAAATATTTAATCTACACGGCAGATTACTGTTTGCAAAAGATATTGTAGAAATGTTTGCTGATTCCAAAAAGGCCTTAGATTCTGTCGATGGAGAAACTAAATAAGATAATCTGAGAACCTGGTGTAAGGTAAGCATCTACACTCTACAAACCACCTTGAGGTGCATCGCAGCAGATACAAGGGATAGGCAAAATAATGTTAACAGTGGTAGTAATGGGATGGATGGTTGTGTTTGACGGTCAACAATGCAGGTAAGGCGCTCGTCTCGCTGGAATGTGTGTGTTCATTACAGACCTGCCATCAGTGCAATTTGTTTAGGAGTAGTACACACTTCGTATTTGCTCTGAGGTTGACGTGCAATGAAAGACCTAACAGAGTTCCAAAGAGGGCAGATTGCTGGGTTCCGATTGCTGGAGCATCAGAAACCAAGATAACTAACTTCTTGAAGGATTCAAGAGAGACTGTTTCAGCAGTCATGACAGCCTAGACAAAACATGGAAAGACATCATCCTATAAACGTACTAGTGTACGCAAATCAAAACTAAGTGTCGATCGTCCGTCGTACGCTAACACGAATTGTATCAAAACAACACAAAAATATGGCTGCTAAAGTTACTGCAGAGCTCAATAGCCATCTTCGAGACCCCGTATCTATCGACACTATCCGCCGAGAACTCCATAAAGGGAATATTCATGGACGAGCTGCTATTCAGACACCATTAGTGACGACGACAAAAGCAAAGAAGGGTAATACATGGTGCCAGGAACATAAATTCCTGGACGGTTAATCAGTGGAAACACGTCATACGGTCCGACGAATCAACGTTTTCATTATTTCCAACATCGGGCCAGGTTTATGTCTGAAGAACGTCGAAAGAAGCTTACAGTCCTGATTGCTTGATTCCAACGGTTGACCATTTAGGTGGAACTGTGATGGTGTGGGCAGCCATACCATGGTATTCTGCTGGTCCCATCATTACTCTCAAAGACCGTGTTACAGCCAAAGATCAAGTGAACATTTTAGGTGATCAGGTGCAGCCCATGATTCAGATGTTGTTCCCCAATAATGATGCCATATTTCAGGACGATAATGCATCCATTCGCACAGCCAGGACAGTGCACTCGTGGTATGAGTAGGATGCATCTGAACTGCAGCGTCTTCCCTGATCAGTTTATTCCCCGGACTTGAACATTATCGAACCCTCCTGGGCGGTATTGCAGCGCTGACTCCGGAGTCGATTTTCGCCTCCCTCTTCAGTGCAGGAGTTAGAAGTGTTTCTGATCGAAGAGTGGCATAACATTCCACTGGAGGCTATACAATCATTATATGCCAGTATCCAAGAAGAATCGCAGCTGTACTATGGGTAAATGGGGGTCCAACCCCCTATTAATGAACCATTCCCAAGTAAGTTCAGGTGTTCACATTATTTTGTCTGTCCCCTGTATGTCCCACTATACCACTTATTAGGGTTTTTTCTTGTTCCATTCATATATGGATCTCGGGAAGATTGATTGTTTGAATGTTTCTGCGCTTACATTCATTTTTCTAGTCTTATCTTCATGACTCCTAAGAAGTGAGCGATACCTGGGGGGTTTTAGTACGTTTCTAGAGTAATCATTTAAAGCCGGTTTTGAAACTTTGCTAATAGACTTCCTCAGGATAGTTTACGCCTATCTTCAAGAGTATATCTCAGTTCAGTTCCTTCAGTATCTATGTGACACTCTCCCATGGTTAAACAAATCTGTGACCATTCGTGCTGCCCTTCTCTGTATAAGTTCAATATCTCCTTTTAGTCCTATCTGGTGAGCGTGTTCCACACACTTGAGCAACTTTCTAGAACTGATTGCACAAATGATTTGTAAGCAATCTCTTTTGTAGAGTGATTCTACCAAGGAACCAAAGCAAATGTAATTCCTAAAAACATTTACAGATACAGTATTGAAACTGAAGTTCATGGTAACAATATCAAGGTGATAGCTGTTCCCCAATTCTTTTCAGTTGTGTTCTAAAAAAATATTGAGACTTTGCAATGAACCACGGAATGTGTAGGAGATTTCATCAACAAGGTTGGAAAGGGAAAAGTATTGGGATAAACTGTTCTGCACTTGCAGATGACTGCTATAGTTTCTGAAAACGTGACATCTTCTGTAACACAAATTTATCTTTTAGAAGAGACAGTCAGGAGAGCCAGCTTAAGAATTTCTGCAGAAAAAAAGAAGCAAATTTTTAACTAACATTAAAAATGCACGAGAATTTCTGAAAACTTACTGGCCAAAAAGGGAATGTTTCAAAATTTAAATATTTTGGGAAGATTATCCAAAAAGATGGTTGGAAAAAACGGCTATAGAAGAAAGGATACATAAAATGAAAAGGGTATATGGACTAAAGACTTTTACAATAAAAAATGCGTGTCTAAAAATATAAATAAGATTTTACACCACGGTAGTGAAACCAGAATGTCAATATGCAATCGAAAGTCTAACATTAAACTATAATTTACATACATTAGGAATGCATGTAAGGCGAATCATTTGGACAATATTAGGTCCACGAAAAATTATGGAAGGTTGGTAATTACGAAGTATCGGTAATGATGAAATTTATGGAAACATAGGTGATGAGAAAAAGAAGCCATATTTTTTGGACATTTATGTTGAACGCAAGACAATAGATGAACGAAAGAGATTTTCACATTTTTCTGGGGAAAAAATTAGTGACAAGATTAATCCATGAAGTAAAAAGAGGATTTAGAAAGAAATAACATAAAACTTCCGGAACATCTAACGGAGAGGCATTTAGGGAAAAAGTAACTTTCTAGCCTTTAACTTCGAGACCCTTTCAGAATAGAAGTTGAATCTATTGACTTTAAAATACAGGTATGGCTTTTAGTGGCAGTCAACAGTATCTTCTTTGAGAAAGTGTTGCTCTAGGGTCGTGGTCGTCAAACTGCGTCCCGCGGGCTGCATGCGGCCAAATAAAGTATTCGTGCGGCCCGCGGTTCTCAGCCATATTTTATGATAAAAAAATAGAAAAAAGATAATATCGTGTAAAGAAAACTTACGTTAAGCTGACACTTTCCACATCATTATGAAATGTCGTATTCGCGATCTATGGAACAAGTATGAACGAAATGTAAGGTAATGTATGCGTCTAGCAACTATCAGCTGAATGCAGAAACGTCCACTAGCGTTAAGAGCTTCTTCATAGTGTGGTTTTCCTCCTCAGCAAAAAATAAAAATCCTTACAGGGACACTGATATTATATCATCAGTTTTAATTGACACTCGTGCATTCGGCCGTGAGCTAAGAAAAGTTGGCCGTTGGCCGCTTACCTCAGAAGCACGGAGAAGTTGCAGTATTAGAAAATTGCAGCAAAATGCAGGAAGATCTGCAGCGGATAGGCACTTGGTGCAGGGAGTGGCAACTGACCCTTAACATAGACAAATGTCATGTATTGCGAATACATAGAAAGAAGGATCCTTTATTGCACGATTATATGATAGCGGAAGAAACACTGGTAGCAGTTACTTCTGTAAAATATCTGAGAGTTTGCGTGCGGAAAGATTTGAAATGGAATTAATTGTTGGTAAGGCGGGTAGCAGGTTGAGATTCATTGGGAGAGCCCTTAGAAAATGTAGTCCATCAACAAAGGAGGTGGCTTACAAAACACTCGTTCGACCTATACTTGAGTATTGCTCATCAGTGTGGGATCCGTACCAGGTCGGGTTGACAGAGGAGATAGAGAAGATCCAAAGAAGAGCGGCGCGTTTCGTCACAGGGTTATTTGGTAAGCGTGGTAGCGTTACGGAGATGTTTAGTTAACTCAAGTGGCAACTCTGCATGAGAGGCGCTCTGCATCGCGGTGTAACTTGCTGTCCAGGTTTCGAGAGGGTGCGTTTCTGGATGAGGTATCGAATATATTGCTTCCCCCTACAAACCTCCCGAGGAGATCACGAATGTCAAATTAGAAAGATTCGAGCGCGCACGGAGACTTTCCGGCAATCGTTCTTCCCGCGAACCACACGCGACAAAAAATGGCTCTGAGCGCTATGCGACTTAACATCTGTGGTTATCAGTCGCCTAGAACTTAGAACTAATTAAACCTAACTAACCTAAGGACATCACACACATCCATGCCCGAGGCAGGATTCGAACCTGCGACCGTAGCAGTCGCGCGGTTCCGGACTGAGCGCCTAGAACCGCGAGACCACCGCGGCCGGCCACACGCGACAGGAACAGGAAAGGGAGGTAATGACAGTGGCACGTAAAGTGCCCTCCGCCACACACCGTTGGGTGGCTTGCGGAGTATAAATGTTGATGTAAATCTTAAGTGGCGTGGCCACCTGGGGTGGGGGTGGGGGTTAGAAGATTTGAGAGGGGAATGTTTTATTGTTTGTGTTCCAATACTGACTACTCACCGGGGCGGGGGGTTAGAGGATATGAGACGGGGAATGTCTAATCGTTTATGTTCCAGTATTAACAACTCACAGGCATGCAAGATCACGTACCAGTCAGATGCTATCACCCCCTTTACATGAGGCTGCCAAAACCGGATTTCGTAAAACGCTTCAAAATTGATTCTGGAAATCCGCTTCTAGTTGCCGGTTTTAGAATTTCGCAATCATTTTTCGCTTCCGTGTAGACGCAACCGGGTTTGAACGTGGTTTGGTTGTCACGTTATGTCTTGTTTTCAGAATATTCGGTTAGTATGGACTTATTGTACAGTAAAGGAGAAGCAGAAATGTTTAGACTGAGCATGTAGCTGTAATGTTTGAGTGAAGAGAATAAACGATTGTACTGACTGGATCAGCTGTTTTCCAGACATCTTATTTAACTGGGATAGCAAATCAGCTTCAGACCTTAACATGAAAACACGACAAGTAAAAACTATTTCCGAAATTCGGTTTTTGTCTTTCGGAAGACGTGGAGCATGTAAACGCAGTGAATAGTATAAATTCTGACACACTGATTACATGGATTCATGAATACTCATTATAAAAACATTCTTCTTCAAATCATTAACTGCGCATGATATACTGTTGCAGAAGCTAAGAAACTATGGAATACGAGGCCTACCAAACAGGTGGATCCATTCTTACCTGCATGAGCGTTGAGAGACCAGTCAACTGAAATACAAAGATACAAAAATGCACACAGTTTCTAATTTTTACAGTTATGCACAAAAAAAAAATCAGATAAGGAGCCCCTCGAGGATCAGTCCTTGGGGCCATTCTTTCTATTCTTTATGTCAATGATATGTCAAAAACAAAATTAACTAAAGTGACGACAGTACTTTTTGCAGATGACACAAATATCCTAATTAAGTCATGTGATGAAGGCAACATACAAAAAACAGCTGCATATGTAATACAAGATTTAACATAATGGTTCAGTACAAATAAGCTAATAATTAATTCTGAAAAAACTGTCAGTCAGTTTTCACACTGCACAGAAACCCCACCCACCGACACCAATTTTTAACATTGATGGAAAAAGTGTCACATCTGCAAATGTGACAAAATTTTTAGGTATACGTATTCAGGGTAATCTGAAATGAGAGACACATATGAATAATTTAAATAAAGATCTAAATTCAGTTACACATACAGTAAAAATGCCCTCACAAAATACAAGTTGTGCATCACTGCACACGATGTACCGCAGCAGTATCTATTCACTAGCGGTGAACTAAATTATCTTTTGGGGGAACTCCATATGTAGCAGAAAAAAATTTAGGCTACAAAAAATATTGTTAGAATAATAACACATGCTAAATTCAGAGACTCGTGTAGACCAATATACTGCCTCTTTCTTGTTTATACAGAAAGTTTCAAAGTTTTTTTTGTCAGGTGAGCATTGAGGGTTTCAGAAGCAGTCGGTAGAGTTCGTGTGGCAATAAGGCCGTCATTTCGTTTCACTGTTAGTTGTGAGTGAGATGGTGACTGTGGAGCAGAAGGTTTTCTGTGTTCCTGAGTTTACGAAAAGTGAGTAACAAATTGCAATGCAGTGCGCATTCCAAACCAGATTTGGTGTTCAACCACCAACTCACAAAAGCATTAGCTGTTGGTTTAAAAAATTTAAATAGACTGGGAGTGTGTGCAAAGGAAAAAGCACAGGTCAACCTCGTGTGTCAGAGGATGATGTCTGACGGATTCAAGAAAGTTTTGTGCACAGTCCCAGTAAGTCTACCAACAGTGCCAGTCGAGAACTTGGAATACTGCAACCAACTGTATAGAAAGTTCTGAGATTGCGTTTGCTTTACAAGCTCTGCCAATTACAACTTGTGCAGGCTATCAACCCCAATAACAAAGAGAAGTGTCTCACATTGTGTGGTAATGTACTAGCAAAGATGGAGGATGATGCATTTGTGTAATTCTTAGTGATGAAGCGACATTCCATCTTAGTGGAAAAGTCAAAAGACACAATGTTCACCTGTTGGGTATGGAAAATCCACATTCACCATTGAAACACGAAAGAGACTCACCGTAGATCAACATGTTCTGTGCCATATCCTGTACAGAGGGTTATGGACCATTTTTCTTTGCAGAAAGAACTGTAACAGGAATCATGTACCTGGACATGTTGGAACAATGTCTGTTCCCTCAAGTTATGGAAGATACCCAGGACTTCCTTTTCCAACAGCGTGGAGTTCTGCCCCATTGACACCGTGATGTACGAGGCTTTATGAATGACTTCCTTCCTCAGCACTGGATCAGTTACAGGGGACTTGACATTCTGGCTCTGCACTTTCGGCCACCAAGATCTCCTGATCTCACACCCTGAGACTATTTCTTACGGGGTTATGTGAAGGAAGATGTTTACATCCCACCTCTACCAACCACTCTGAATGATCTGTGGAACTGAAGCACTGCTGCCGTGCCCTCAGTAACAGCAGATACGCTTTTGTGTGTGTGGGACAAGTTTGGCTACCACGCTGATGTTTGCCGTGTAGCCAGCACTGGCCACATTGGACATTTATAACATTTCTAATTATTAAATAATTATTAAAAACTAATTAATTACAAATTATTAAATTGATATCAAACATTATGAAAAAAATACTTTCTCTTTTCATTGGTATATGGCTGGTTCATTTTGGATTGGCACTTGAATAAACACGAAGTTTTGAAAACGGGTTCATCATTTGGAATAACCCTGTATATCTAGGAAGTACTTATCTTCATAAAAGTAATCACATTAAAAGAAGAAAATATCTTGAAGCATAATTGTGGTTTCCAGTCTCATGATACTTGACAGAAGCACTACCTTCATTCCAATTCAGAAAGCACAAACATTTGTAGGGGAGGAGTGTATCATACTGGCATTATGTTATACAGCCACATGCCATCCTTTGTGAAGATACAAAATTTACCTGAATTTGAAATGAAACTACGAGAGTACTTACTTGATTACTGCATCTGTTCTGTTTCTGAGTTTTTGTAGCACCAGAAAATACAGTGTAATTGATCACATAATTATTCTTAACCATATTATTCTTTGAATCATTTTATTGTGTTTATAATTATATTACCAGTAGTCAACTTATATTGACAGATTTTTTTTCTAAACCACAGTATGTATAAATCTGTATGTAGTATATCAAACTTGACTTATCCTGTATCGTTTGTCAAACTGCGTACTTAATAACAATTTATGGGGTGAATAAAGAAATACAGATATACATTTGTAGCAGGCAATATGGAAACTAAATTGAGACTGTTGTAATACAAAGCAATGAACATATTGCTTAATGCACTTAAATACTAGTACAATTGCCATTATTAATCGGTTAATTATAGAAAATAGATTAAGGAAAGGCAAGCCTACGTTTCTAGCATTTTTAGACTTAGAGAAAGCTTTTGACTATGTTGACTGGAATACTCTCTTTCAAATTCTAAAGGTGGCAGGGGTAAAATACAGGGAGCAAAAGGCTATTTACAATTTGTACAGAGATCAGATGGCATTTATAAGAGTCGAGTGGCGTGAAAGGAAAGCAGTGGTTGGGAAGGGAGTGAAACAGGGTTGTAGCCTCTCCCCAATGTTATTCAATCTGTATATTGAGCAAGCAGTAAAGGAAACAAAAGAAAAGTTCTGAGTGGGTATTAAAATCCATGGAGAAGAAATAAAAACTTGTGGTTTCCCAATGACATTGTAATTCTGTCAGAGACAGCAAAGGACTTGGTAGAGCAGTTCAGCGAAATAAACAGTGTCTTGAAAGGAGGATATTTGATGAACATCAACAAAAGCAAAATGAGGATAATGGAATTTAGTCAAATTAAGTTGGGTGATGCTGAGGGAATTAGATTACGAAATGAGACACTTGAAGTAATGAATTAGTTTTGCTATTTGGGGAGCAAAATAACTGATGATGGTCGAAGTAGAAAGGATATAAAATGTAGACTGGCAATGGCAAGGAAAGCGCTTCTGTAGAAGAGAAATTTGTTAACATCAAGTATAGATTTAAGTGTCAAGAAGTCGTTTCTGAAAGTATTTGTATGGAGTGTAGCCATGTATGGAAGTGAAACATGGAAGATAAATAGTTTGGACAAGAAGAGAATAGGAGCTTTCGAAATGAGTTGCTACTGAAGAATGCTGAAGATTAGATGGGTAGATCACATAACTAATGAGGAGATACTGAATAGAATTGGGGAGAAGAGGAGTTGGTGGCACAACTTGACAAGAAGAAGGGACCGGTTGGTAGGACATATTCTGAGGCATCAAGGAATCACAAATTTAGCATTGGAGGGCAGAGTGTATGGTAAGAATTGTAGAGGGAGACCAAGAGATGAATACACTAAGCAGATTTAGAAGGATGTATGTTGCAGTAAGTACTGAGAAATGAAGAAGTTTGCACAGGATAGAGTAGCATGGAGAGCTGCATCAAACCAGTCTCAGGACGACAACAACAACATACGATTACACAGGTAACAGAGCAACCAGGCAATTTCACAACAACTTCGGGCTTGCTGAGAGTGACAACAATCAGAAACAACGACCAGTTGACAAGAAGTGTCAATACTTGGAGTTCGGCGAACAACTTACTGTCCCTTTGCTGTAGCTAGTCTCTTGGGGGTCATAACATACTAACGTATGTAGGTTACCAATCAATAATAATATCGGCACATATGCAGCCCGAGGTGCATCTTCACAAAGTCAGTATTGACTACTGAGCAAAAAGGCTTAACAACCTTTGCTCTAAAGTATGTCTATTTGAGGAACTAACGTATTTACAAGATTTTTTGCTGCTTGGTGGTGACGTAAAAAAAAAAAAACACCGCCGTAGTGTTGGCATGTTTTTCAGTTTCCTTCCTTTCTTTATCGCTGATATATGCAGACAGTTTCTTTTTTCAGACGTGTTTGAGCCAGTTGGTTCGTCGGTATGAAGACTGAAAACTGTAAAAATAAGGAGCTATTTCACAAAGTGCTGGGCAAGCGGACACAAAACAATGCGCTAACACAAAGCAATTGAACACTGCGATCTGGAATCAATGCAGCTGTCACTTTTTTAAATCGTTGTTGCCTGTGCAGTTAGGCTCTGTAATTGATTGGCATGTGCAGTTCTATGTCTGTAAACAGTTTATTCCTTATCATGGTCAAGCGTTCGATGTCCAGCTGTGGAGAGCAGCTGAAATTTATCAGGTACAGTGCTCTGAAGTTCGTAATATCCAATCAGCAGCATTTTTGTCACGTCCTACATTATTATATATGATAATTCCCCACCTTAGCTGAACAGTAGTGTTAATGTGTTTTGTGTGGTAGACATTGGTTTGATTGTTCCTGACAGCACCAATTTAAACTAATACGCCCCTCAATGAAATGGTGGGAGGTGAAAATAATTACACAAAGCCATGAGTGACACAAAAGGTATTATCTACTTGTTTATAAACAAAATACAAATTTTGCTGGCACCCCTCCACCCCCAGCCCTCTTTTCTCCCGTACTCTTAAACCCCTTGGAAGTCTTTGCCAGAAACGGTAATACACAATGTGTACGAATCTCGCGTTTTGGCTCCCCAAGCAGCAGCTTGAGTTGTTTGGCCCTTAAATCAGTCCTCCATGAGAAATTATACAATAACAGAAACAAAAATGTTCCTCATTATTTTTTTTCTTTAGTCTTCACCCTTTGACTGGTTTGATGCAGTCCGCCACGAATTATCTCCTGCGCCAACCTCTTCATCTCAGAGTAGCACTTGCACCCTCCGTTTTAAATTATTTGCCGGATGCATTGTAATCTCTGACTTGCCCTACAATTCTTACCCTCTGCAGTCCCCTCTAGTAACATGGCGGCTATTTCCTGATGTCTCAACACACGTCCTATCAACCTGCCCCTTCTTACTGTCAGGATTTTCTGTATGTTCCTTTCTTTGCCGATTCTGTGGTTTTTGGGGAAATTTTAAGTGTATGTCGAAAGGACAGTCTGATCTGAAATGGGGTGGCATGTGTAGTCAAAACGCTGAAATTCACCAAGTTTGAAACTGAAGCTGCATTCAAGATTGTTTGTGCAAGACTCAGTATCAGAGGTGGACAAAAAATTGTAACTAAATCTTTCTATCAACCGCCCACTTCACCACCAGATATAACCAAGAACTTTAGAGAAACCGTCAGTTTGCTTGTACAGTGATGATGTTTGGTTTGTGGGACGCTTGACTATGTGGTCATCAGTGCCTGTACAAAGTCCCAATTTTTTCACAGTCCAATTTTGAACACAGTCCAATCTATTCACTGTTGGGAATGATGATGATGAAATGATGAGGACAACACAAACATCCTGTTCCCAGGCAGAAAAAATCTCCAACGCAGCCGGGAATTGTACCCGGGACCCCGTGATCCACAGGCAGCTACGCTAGCCACTAGACTACAAGCTGTGGACTCAATTCACTTGTATGTAAGTTCCCCAGTCATACTTAACCATCGGTGGAGATTTTACTCATCCAGCAATCAACTGGTGAGATTGCAGTGTTATTAATGGTGGGTATGACAAGACATCTTATGAAACATTGCAGAATGCCTTCTCTAAAAACTACCTAGAACAGATGATTTGCAACCCCACTCATGATGGAAACATATTAGATGTAATGACAAAAAAGAGACCTGATCTCTTTGAAGACATTCACATCAAAACTGGTATCAACAACTATGACACTGTAGTGGCAACAATGATTAACAAAGTACAAATGGGTAGAAAGATGAATATGTGCAGTAAACTAGATAAAAAAACCAGTAGTGTCACAACTCAGTGAGGAAATTGAGTACAGAATAGGGGCATGTAGAGGAGCTATCACTGAAGTTAAAAAAAAAAAAAAAAATAGTTGACCATGCATTGGGTAGAAATGTACCCTGTAAAATGGTCCATAATGAAAGGGATCCTCTGTGGTATTCAGTCTCTGTAAAGACATTTCCAAAGAAACAGAGGCTACTTACTTCACAATAGGCATAAAACAAAATGTAGAGCTGCAGGTAGAGAGGTGCTCAATGAAACACATTTGGCCATCAAGTGAGCAATGTGTGAAGCCTTCAGTGACTACTATAGCAGAATTTCATCTTATGACCTTCCACAAAAACCAAAGAAATTCTAGTCATATGTAAAGGCTGTTAGTGGCACCACAGGTAGTGTCCAATCACTCAGGATGAGACAGGAACTGAAACTGAGGGTAGCAAAGTGAAAGCTGAAATGCTTAACTCCATTCTCAAATGTTCCTTTACAAAGGAAAGCCCAGAAGAATTGACCCAATTTTATCCTTGTACCACTGAAAAGATGAATGAAATAAGTATAAATGTCAGTGGTGTTGAGAAACAGCTGAAATTGTTGAAACTGGAAAAAGTTCCAGGGCCCAATGGTATCCCTTTCAGATTCTGTACTGAATTTTTGGCTGAGTTAGCCCCTCTTCTAAGTATAATGTACATAGATCTCTCAAACAAAAATCCATGCCCATATGTCACAACAGTCTACAACAAGTGTAGTAGAAGTAATCCACAAAACTACCATCCAATATCCTTGACAGTGATTTGTTGTAGAATCTTAGAGCATATTTGAACTCACCCATAATGAGGCATCTTGAAAGAATCACCTCCTCAATCGCAACCAGCATGGATTTTGAAAACATTGATCATGTGAAACCCTACTCACACTTTTCCCACATGACAAACTGAAAGCTTTGGATCAAGGCTACCAGGTGGGTGCCGTATTTCTTGATTTCCAAAAAGCATTTGACTCAGTGTCACATCTACACTTATTGTCAAAAATATATGCAAGTAAATTGGGTGTGCCCCAGGGAAGTGTGTTGAGGCCCTTGCCATTCATGTTGTATATTAATGATGTTGCAGACTATATTAATAGCAAAATCATGCTTTTTGCAGATGATACATTTATCTATAATGAAGTACTATCTGAAAGAAGGTGCATAAATATTCAGTCAGATATTGATAAGACTTCAAAGTGGTGCAGAGATTGGCAACTTGCTTTAAATGTTCAGAAATGTAAAATTTTGCACTTCACAGAATGAGACATCATGTTATGTTATGGCTATAATATCAATGAGTCACCATTGGAATGGAATCCACCAACTCATGCAAATACCTTGGTGTGACAGTTTGTAGGTATATGAAATGGTATGATCGAATAGGTTTGACATGGGTAAAGCAGCTGATAGACTTTGGTTTATTGGCAGAATACTGGGGAGGTGCAATCAATCTATAAAGGAGATTGTTTACAAATCACTCATGCAACTGGTTCCAGAATATTGCTCGAGTGTGGGGGTCCTGTATCAGATAGTACTAACAGGGGTCACCGAATGTATACAGAGCAGAGCAGCATGACAGGTCACAAGTTTGTTTAATCCATGCGAGAGTGTCACAGAGATTCTGAAGGAATTGAACTGGAAGACTTTTGAAGAAAGATGTAAACTATCCTGAGAAAGTCTATTAACATAGTTTAAAGAGCCAGCTTTAAACGATTACACTGGGAATATACTACAACACTCTATGTGTTGCTCAGAAAAGTATCATGAAGATAAGATTAGAATAACTACTGCATGCATAGAGGCATTCAAACTATCTTTCTTCCCATGTTCCATATGTGAACGGAACAGGAAGAAACACTCTTAACAGGTACATTGGCCCATACCCCCTGCTATGCACATCACAGTGGTTTTCAGAGTACAGATGTAGCTGTAGATACTTCTTTGTCCACAGTGTTGTCTCAAAACTGATGCACTGGTACAGGTATTGGAACTATGTATGTTGGTAGTTCAGTGCCATCAGCTGTGATCTAGACTGGTAACACTTGTACCACTGAGTTTCTTTCAGTCTCTAAAAACCACCAACACTTCAGACATAATGGGCCCCTAAATGCTGTCACTCAGATGTATTGTTTTTGTAGCAGCCCCACTTGGAACTGTCATATAGTGGGGACCAAATATATGTTAGATGACTATTCTGACAGCCAGTGTTTTTGAGTGGCATTCAGACATATACTATTGGTGTTAGTTTGATATTCCTTTACATACAACTTCCAGACTTGACTCCTTTTTACCACGAGCTATCAGAACACTACCTACTATATTATGGGAGCTCATGGAGCCTGAACTACCACCCCTCATTAGACAACTACATATCCTACATTCCAGCCAGAAATTTCTGAGCCCATGTTGTGAGGAAGTGGAAACCTTCTTCAAATAGTGACAGGAACCCTATACACTGGACTCCTACATGACCCAGAGGACATGTCTGGGATATGACTGGCATGCAATCTAATCACCATGGTCCTCCAGCACTTACTTAACTGATTCTTTTACTCCTTACTGGTATTTCTGCTTAGTAATAAAAGTGAATTTTGCATGAATTGTGAAATTCACAGACACAATACTAGAACTAAAAATAAACACAAAGAATAGTTGTATAACACTGACTGTGTTTTCTTTTTTGCTATTTTTTTGATGTTCTGCAAAGCACTAACAAAGACTTTAGTAGTTGTCTAGATTATTGTGTCCACAGTCAATAATTACAATATTATCTTGTTTGTCAGGATCTCGTATGAGGTGGTCCATATCTCATTGCCAGTTGACATCATTCAGCCCTGCAATTCTACTAAAAATAGTAATTACCTAATATTCACAACTCAAAATGTTCTGTACCAATTCCCACAGCTTATAGGAATCACTACTACTTAGCAATAAGGCCCTCTTGGCTTTTTAATACTTTTTTCCTATTCAACTTGTACCACATAACTGATGTATTTATACAACTCTCTGGCCTAATTTGCATTCCATTTAATTTTGCATTAATGCCCAAAGAACTAAAGCAGTTGAAGATAGTTTGAATGAAGATATGGCTATTATAGCTTTTCCCAAATCTTTTTACCAATCTGGAATATCTGACTAGAATCCACTATCTTATCAGGCATATTATTAACACAGGTGTTCTAATTCTAAGTGCACAACTGCCAAATCAGGTTGGAGCTAAAGATTAGACATTCTTTATCCATAATTATACAGTGATTACATCAATAAGAGGGACCTGTATTATTTTTAATCAGGTCGTAATAATTATGCTACTGTACATGAAGAGACAGGAATAATCTTCACAAGGGTTTCTTTTCCTGGTGAGTTTGCAACAGTTCCCAAACATGTTCGTTTAAAAAATCCCATTTTGTTTAAAATTTTCAGTTAAAGATATTAGATCAATGAAACATAATAATCACTGCTGTTCTTTCATTCATTACCTTATACTTTCACCCCTTAACAGCATTCCGTGCTCAATAACGAGATTCAGTTTCAAATGAAGTTTCTTTTTCACAAACAATGTATGATATTGTTCATAGCTGTAGTTTAGCAGTTACAGAATACTTCAAAAAAGATAAAAAGTCAGTTGTCAGCCGTGCAAGAAAACTTTTATTTGGTTCACTTGATGTGAAATAGGCTCAAGTCACTGGTAAGCCAAAACTGTAATAAGAATAAAATGGTAGTGTCCTTTGCTACAGAACCAATAAAATAGAGTGACATTGCCAAAAATATGTGCTATGTGTGATGAGTAGCAAACAAAGAACTGTCAAACTGCAAATAATACATTATATTTGTGTCACTGATTGTCTTTTGTTGCACATATTATCTATTATTTGCAATTTGGCAGGCAAACATAGCATATATTTTCAGCACTGTCACTCTATTTTATTGATTCTGTAGCAAAGTACACTACTGTCTGATTCTTATTTTGAAATGGGCTTACCAATGATTTGAGACTATTTCACTTCAGAAGATGACAGTTTAAAATGTTGAAACTGGTTAAGTGAACCAAATAAAGGTTTTCTTGTGCAGCTGATGATTGATTATCTATCTTTTTCGACAAACTATATACTTAATCCCTAATTTCAAGCTGGACTTGGTTACCTTATTTAGAGTTCATAGTGAATTTCTTTATTCTATTGCATAAGGGTTCCTATCTTTCTATGAATACAAGCAAGAAATTACAACCCACTCATTCTGTCAATTTTTGTGATCTTGTTATCGCTTTTTGAGCATTGAAATTTATTATCAATAGCACAATCAGTAACAGTGCTCATTGTAACTAGACTATAATATGTACATTATGCTCTTTCTTGCCACTTATCAGTGTAATTAGTTAAATGTTAAGCAAACAGTACTAAATAAATAACACTTACTATGTACTATTAGAAAGGTTTAAAGATGAACTTGTCCTGCTAATTGAATTAGTGTATTAGTAACTGCTCTAAGCACAAATAAGACCTAGAAGATTAATGATAGTTAATTAGTAATACTGCCTGCACAATAATTTTTGATAGATATTTATCACTATTAATTTATAACATATCATATTTGATTATCCTTCATAATGCATTCAAGAATAAATGAACAGTTATTATCTGATGTAAGTTATGTATGGATATTATGTCTTTCTTCTCTGCAGAGTGTACAGGGAAACTGAAGAACTCTTCTATTAATTCCTTTCTTTCTCTTCCATTTTTGTTTCAGCTGTGACCATGGACTTACTAACAGCTGTACTCACACTAGTGCTAATTTTGGTTCCCCTAACAATGTTTGTCCAAAAGAGACGTAAAAGAGCAGAATACTGTAAACTCATAGATAGATTACCTGGTCCTGCTGCCTATCCACTTATTGGAACTGCATGGGAAATGCTGTTTGCTGAACGCAGAGGTATGTTCTGATTAAATTCAGGTCATTCACTAATTCTCTTGAAAATATGAGGTGTGTGAGAAAAGTTTTTATTTTTTCAAACAACAATATTGTCTCCTTGGAAGTAGCTTCCTTTGGCTTTTCCAGAGTCACAAAATGATGTGTTTTTGCAATATTTTTCAATTTTGAGAAAAGGAGGAAGTCACAAGGACTCTGATCAGGTGAATAGGAGGGTTCTGGAACAACAGGAAGGCCTTTTGAGGTCAAAAATTCCATGATGGAATTGCCCATCTGTCATGGGACATTGTCATGATGCAGTGTCCACTTGTCTACAATGTCAGGTCTCACTCGACTCACCCTTTTCCTGACCCTTTCAAGGACACCTTTGTAAAACACTTTGGCAACAGTTTGCCCTGCAGGAATAAATTCTTTATGCACAGTACCCCTTCTGCCAAAAAGGAAATCATCATTGCTTTGATCTTTGATTTACTCATTTGTGTTTTTTTGGTAGAGAACATTTATCAGTACACCACTCTTCACTTTGCCACTTTGTCTCAAGATTGTACTCAAAAATCCAGATTTTTCAGCACAATTTTGGCACAAAGCTTTTGCATGTGCAGAACTTTGGTCAACATATTATGTATGGTGAAAGTGTTTAAGTTTAAAAGATCACCCATAATCCTGACTGTTAAACATTGATCTACTCTCACAAGGGCATGCACATATACAATATTTTTGTCAGTTTTTGTGGCTGAAGGTCTCCCTGAGTGAGGTTCATCTTCAAAGTGTTTCCGGCCTTCCAAAAATGATTTGTGCCAGGGAAAAAAAACTTGTGCTCTTGACAAGGAATGTTTCCCACAGGCCTCTTTCAATTTTTCAAAGGCCCATACTCATGGATTCCCCATGTTTAACATGAAACCATTGCTCTAAATTCATTGTCTCATTTTCATAACAGATAACAAAAACACTTCTTTACTGATGGCACTCTCAAATATCACATGTTGACTGTTTCAACCTGAAACTTGGACTGTTCTTCTGTAAGGGATGAACACACCGGTCTACACAAATAGAGCAACACAACATTGCCAGATCGCTCACAGTGTTGTCAGTCTCATTGCTTTTCTCACACACCTCCCACATTATATATAACAATTAAATAAGAATATTAATTCTATTATGGTAGTGCATATGTTTCAGTCTGAATGAAAATCTCTTAATAGGTTCCTTCAACAGGAGACAAAAAACATTTCACATTTTTTTTAAACACCAGTTTGAAAGGAAAGGGTGACGTAGATTAATTACTTCCACCTTCTTTCATCTTATTCTGTAAACTTTCATTATTAATAGTAAAACCTGGACTGTGGTGCATTGGAAGAAAGTAATTTGGTCTAATGAGTCCTGTTTCCCACTGTTCCCCACTTCTGACCAAGTTTACATCCCATGAGTGAACTACGGCTAGGGTTCCATGATGATTTGGGCTGTCTTATCATGGTATCCTATGATCCCTGTGGTTACTCTGTAAGGTTGCAATACTGGCAATGATTATATGACTATTTTGACAAATAAGGTCCATCCCATGGTACAATGTTTGTTCTGCAATGGTGATGCTGTGTTGCAAGATGACAGGGTCCTTGTTCACACATCTCCTAAACTGGTTTGGTGAGCATGAGGAGGAATTGCTGCATTTGAGTAATCATTTTAAGTCACATGAAAAAGATTATTTTCATCCTGGAGAGTTTTTTCAGCTATGTTCAAGAATGGTACACTCACAAATATTTATGTATGAATAAAACAATTGCAGAAGGAAACTGATGGAATGTAAGAAGTCCAGGGTGCATCACAAAACACGCCCGGGAGGGGTCCGTGAGTTGCATTTGGCAGCTGTTGCTGCTGTGTCTGCAGGTTGTCACTATGCATGGTTCTCGAACACCAGTACTTTGCTCGTTCCAGCTATACTGTGTGACTGAGTGTACTGGTATTTTCCTTCAAGTTTTTTTGTCAAGTTTAATTGCTTCAGATATTGTTGCTAGACAACATTATAACAACTGCACTGAGTCTGGGGCTTTCCCATCCATATTCCACTGGGCCCATCCTCAAGTCACAAACAATGTGCATGAGTCTTCTATACTGTGCGATTGAGTGTTCAGCTGTTTTGTTTTAAGTTTCCTGTCGAGTTTCCCTTCAGTTTGCTATACATGAAGGGTTAATAAATGTTTCTTGTGTTGAACTATGCAAAAACAGAATCATATGTGGAATGTCATCTTGAATTCATACGAAAATTTTACAGTGTGCATGTTCCCATTGATTCAATGACAGGCAGACTATTGAAGAAATTTGAAGAGACTGGATTTGTGTTACAAAAATGAAGGCACAGACAACCTAATGTTTTAACCAAAAATAAATTAGACGATATAGGGGAGGCATTGGAAAGAAGTCAAAGAGTACTGTTTGGCACTTCAGACCGGTGTCCCAAGAGCATCTGCTCACAGAGCTGTACACAAACTGAAATTGAAACCATAGAAAATAACAGTAGTGCATCAACTGAGGAACTCAGATACTGTTGCTTGACATAATTTTTCCATCTGGTTTTTACAGTCTGTGTATGATGGAAAAGTTGATCCTGAAATGCTTTTCTTTTTTTCTGATGAACCATGGCTGCATTTGTCAGGGTACACAAATTTTCAGAACAGTTGATGTTGGAGCTCCAAAAATCTTCATCAATTACATCAACAACCACTGCATGATGTGAAAATAGGAGTGTGGTGTGGAATTAGTGCCGGTGGACACAATGGCAGTGGCCAGAGGCCATACCATGCGACTCATAGACCCCTCGTGGGCCTCTTTTATGGGATACAGTATTTTACATCTGTGACCTGTTGCAGTCAACCTGAGGTTCTAAAGATCTTTTTCCATGAAGCGATACATTCTGACAGGTATGTGAAAAATATACTGCATCCTTTTTTTTTTGGAGCACCCAACAAAAATGTATATGGTTATTTCAAGCAGGATAATGCAAGACAATACATTTCCAATGCTTATATGACAACAGTACCAAGTGCTTTTGATGATACAGTAGTTGATTGGCCTTCTCATTCTCCAGATCTAAGTCCGTGTGATTTTTATCTGTGGGGCATGTTAAAAGACAAGGTGTCTGCAACCAATCCTCGTACGCTTGAAGGGTTGGAAGATAGGGTTCGGCTAATCATTTCTTAGATTTTGGCAGTTGAAATTTTTGGAGTGTTCACTAATTTGTTCAAGAGACGTCAGGCTGCTCTTACCACAGAGTGACATCATTTTGAGCACATACTGTAAATAAAGGTAAGCTTAAGTTAATTTTATGGCAAAGTTGTTTATACTTAACTCAGGGGAAGAGCACATGCAGCCGAAGAGCACATGCAGCCGATTACTGGCAGATTAGTGTCTGAGAGATGGGCATGGCGGTGGCCGCTGGACGCGGTGGCAGTGGCTGGAGGCCATGCCATGCGACCCATAGACCCCTCGTGGGCTTCTTTCATGGGACACAGTATTTTAGATCTGTGACCTGTTGCAGTCAACCTGAGGTTCTAAAGAAAGATCATTTGATGTGATAAGGGCAACAACCATAAAAATGAAAGTGATGTTTATTATTTGTCAGTAGGTTTGATTTATATGTGAGTTAGTGTAGATTCTTGCTGAAATGTAAATAACCCTGAATATCAAGGAAGAGGGCATGATTGTTTTTGGAAATTCAGTACTTAATTCATAAAATAAATGAAAATATTGTAAAAATAATTTAGGAAATTATTTAAGAAGGAATCTAGAGTTTGTGTGTGCCAGTCCACTTTTTAACAATGCTAGGAGTCCTTCAATATAGCATTGTAAATGGCAAACATGACTCCCAGGACTATACTTAGAATGTATCCAGGTATACAATCTTCAGAAGTGATATAATTAATGGAATATGAAAGTGCATGACATCAAGAAGGGGAACAAATTCTTGGTTTTAATCCAACAAGCTAGTAGTGAAAATTAATGACCATTCATTTTATTTCTTGTGTTAAATAACATTAATTTCCCCTTTCCTGGAAATAATTTTAAAATTGTGAAATAATACTTACAGATATTTTCCGAATGGCTGATGAGAGAGGAAGGAAATATTGGCCTCTATTCAGAACTTGGATGGGTCCACTAGCAGAAATTCATGTTATAAAACCACAGCATGTAGAGGTAAATATTTTATGTACACATTATATCAGTACTACATTCTCAAACAAATTTCTATTAGAATGCAATTAAGATATTTTTGTTCTTATTATATTAATACAGATTTTAAAATTATTAGTGCATCAGATAATTGTTTTACAAATCTTAACATTTACTAGGTTATAAAATACCCAACTTCAAAAATAGCACAGAATAATTCTTTTAATTCAGAGTGAATATTTGAAAAAAAAAAAATCACTTACATTAATAATAAATCAGCTCAATAATTTCACTATATGCTGACAGATATTAACAAGCAGTTCCTCCAAGTAGGGTATGTGAATGTTCATAGCTAATAACAGCTAATTTCTTTATTAAAAATTTAAACCAGTCACAAGAAGCAAATTACTTCTTTGCTGCTTTAGCTGCACAATTAGGAATTAGCTGATGAATACGAGATGGAACATAACTATCGACATAATGACAAACCACTATCCCTCACTAAGGTAAGAGGTGTGCAGCAGTAGGCAAACACATAGGAAAGATAATTAATTATCTGAGCTTCTGGACAATATAGTCCTTCTTTGATGCACATGTGCAGTTTGCGCATTTTGGCAGCTGTCTGGAGAACATTGCCAAATAATTCAACTATTTATTTTCATTTCTATGGACTTATCTGATGCTGATCACATATTCTGTTTTGTGAGCAACTATTTTTAAGAGATATCAGTATAATATGTAATTATGCTTAACACAATTTTCAGATAATTATGAGCAGCACAGACCATATCGAAAAATCTCTTGTTTATCGATTCCTTCATCCTTGGTTGGGACAAGGTCTGCTAACAAGCAAAGGTATGTTGCTTTGCATTACTAATAAAAAAAATTGAGGGTAAATTATTTCTGAAAATGAGAACCAAAAGGTAAAAGAGAATTAACTGATATTCTTCTTTCTTATCATCTATGTTGTTTCTTTGTCAGTGACTGGTGTGCAACAGACTGAAATGCCCATGCATTTCAGAACAGAAACTATGATCTTACTGAGACTTCATTATGATTTTCTTTTGTAATTTAACCCTTTGACTGCCTGCAGGCATGCCCTCTACAGTCTGTACTGAGGGTGGATTTGTTGCTATTGCTACCTGTCCTGAGATACAGTATTCCAGCCACTGATAAATACTTATCGTCCAATTTTAAGAAAACTATTCAGTAGAAAAATTTGATTTTTGCACATCTTACGGTCTGATACCTTCACTCAATAAACAACACAATTTCTTTTTTTGTTATTTGTCATAGTTATTGTGCTGCATTAAATTAAGTAAAGTATTGCACAAAAAATTGTAAAAAGTTTGCAGAGGTAAAAATGTATTGCATAAACTTTGCGTATGGTTGATTTTTGCACATATGTTCCTTTACATGAAATGTAGATAAGGATATTATGAAAAGGATAGTTGCTACTCATCATATAGCAGAGATCCTGAGTCACAGATAGGCACAATGAAAAGACTGTCTAAAAATGAGCTTTGAGCCAAGAAGGCTGTAGGATTTGAGTAATGAACATACTGTTCATGATGTGAAGTGACTGTCAACATTACCAATTCACGTACACAATATTTATTTACATACATTATACCGATGGATACAACTTAAACACTTGGCATCTCAGAACACACTGCCCCATGTCAAGAAATACTGTTCTTGCAGTGATATTCTTGGGGATGGAAGTCTATAGAGCTTGTGTCCCCACAGGGCTCTCCCCACCTCCACCCCCAAAGGCATGGAATGCTGAAGTTGGTGCGGTGCAGGTCATCTCTGGAGATGCTGTCTAGCTCATATTCGTCTCAATGTCTTGGTTGGCACAGCAGTCTGCCTGTTTGTGACATTGGTACTGGCTGAGTAGGTGGTACAGGGGGTGTCATCATTAGGTCGTGCACCAGTGGATGTATGTGATTTTGTGGTAGGGGTGTTGACTGATCCTGTGTCCAGTTTTCCGTGTTGTGAACTGGGGCTGACATGTGTAGGATGCCGTCCCTGGATAGCATAGATGACAGTGCAGCTGTATCAGCTGACTGTGGTATTGATGTGGAGTGGTACAATGCTCACGACACCGTGCTGTTGCCGAACTGTCGGTTTTTGTACGTGGCGGACACCACGATCATCGTGTGATGTGGAGACACTGTGATATCTTCTGGAAGGTAGGGTTTGACATCAGCTATGATGGAAGAGAGAGGGGGTTGCATCGTGGCATGATGTCAAAGGGGCGGTATTGTTCCTTGGCGTCTCCACAAAAGTCCATGCTGGCTTCAATGTATTGACGGACGGAGTAGTGGGTTTGCGTGATTTCGAATGTGTTTGGTCCCTGTCTTAGCACATTATATAGTCCACTGTACACTGGGTGCAGCAATAGCTTGATGGTGTCTGTGCATAGTATTACGCGAGTGCAAGTCAGTTGGTTTTTGTGCACAAATATGGGTATTGTGTGGTGTGACAGCGGTGGGACTCAGAGGCTGCGTATCCATTTCTGACCCATCATACGAGGTCTGGTAAGTCCTTGTTGTCTTTGTTCGTGGCCTGTGTGACAAATTCTGTTGGGAGGCTAATCACTGTAGAGGATCTCCAGTGGTGAGGAATCAAGGTCCTCTTTGTGGACCGCTCTGATACCCAGCAGCACCCAGGGTACGGCATCTGACCATTCGTTATCATAGCACACCAGTGGTGTTTTCAACATGCAGTGCCACTGTTCCACAAGGATGGTAGGCTGTTGTATGTAATCAGTGCCAGCCGCAGAGGTGGCAGAGTTCCGTAAACAGGGTCCATTCGAATTGTCCAATCTGATTGATTGCTAGCGACTCATGGCAGCCAAATTTTGCTATCCATAGGTCGGTGAATGACCTCACCACTGTCACTGCTGATATCTCCCTGAATGGAGCAGCCTCCACCCACCAAGTCATTTGGTCATTGACGAATAGGATGTAACGAAATCTGTTAGATTCAGATAGTGGCCCCACTAAATCTATATGTGTGAGGCAAAAACAGCCCTTTGGGACAAGGAAACTCCCTAACGGTGACTGGTTGTGTCGTCCTGTCTTTGCCCTCTGGCAAGGAGTGCAGGCTCATGTCCAAGAGGCACAATCCCTATTCATATTTGGCCACACATAAAACACAAAGCTAGTTTCATTGTGGGATGCACTCCTGGGTGACCTAAATTATGGAGCAAGTTGAATAATGTTCGGCTATAGTTGGTGGGGGCAAGAGGTCATGGCCTCCCTGTTGACACATCGCACCAAACTAGTTTGTTGATTCTGGACACTGGGCATTGTCATAGCTGTAATCCCATGTCGCTGCTTGACAAGAATCATTCCAAGTCCATATCTGTTGCCTGCGTGACCCCAAGGTTATCGAAATCCAGTTGAGTGGTCACGGCTGCTAGGTGGGACAGGTAGTCCACAACCATATTGTCTGCTCCACGCATGTGGCAAACATCTGTTGTGAACTGTGAGATATGGTCCAAGTGCCTAAACTTGCTTGGTGGGGTACTGGCGGATGGATTCTTTACTGAGTCAGCTAATGGTCAATGGTATGTGTAGTTAGTAAGTGGTCTCCCTTCAATATCATCACAGAAATAGCACAGCACTTCATACACAGCTAGTAGTTCTTTGTCAAAGGTTGCCCACTTCCTTTGAGAGACTGTCTGTTTCCTTGAGAAAAAATGGAGAGGTTGTGTCATCCCTGGCACATCCTACTGTAATACAGCACCTGTTGCTCAGTCATTCGCATCTGATGTAATGATAAGATGAGCATCCGGTGAAGGTAGTGTGAATGTGATGGAGTGAGCTAGTTGAGCTTTAATGTTGTCAAATGCAGTTTGCATCTCAACTGTCAATGTTAGCTTCCTTTTCCCAGATGTATTTTCCCCCCATAGACCTTCGGTGATGGGAAGCAGAGTTTCAGCTGCATGAGGTAGGTGTCTTCAGTAGAAATTGGTAATGCTGATAAATTTACATAGTTCTTGGCAATTTTGTGGGGGGTGGGGGGGGGGGGGACCAGTTAGTAATCTGCTCAATTTTGTCTAACGCTGGAAGGGAAGGGTCTGTGGTGGGTGGCAGACTGTCACTGCAGACACCCCCTATAGGGTGCAATCCATCACCTTGCAATAACAGAGTCCCACTGAGATCTGGGATGAGGCAGTAATGACGGTTCCACCATTTTGGCCACAAAGAAAGTCCATGGTTGTGGTGCATGGTCATCTAGATGGAGCACCACAGAGGTTGTCCCCGTTAGCGGTATTATTGAATCATTTGCCACTCAGAGTTGTATGGTTGAGAGCTTGTAATCTCCTGTGGTGAGATGTGGGGGTAGCAGGCTGATGTTTGCACTCATATTGACCATCAGGTACTGGTGCAGCTTGCAGTTGTAAACAAACAGTCACGCACCAACTTGTGTGTGTGGCATGTTATGTGTTTTGACATGTCCAGTAGAAAGGTGGCTTTTTGTAGGGAGGCAGGCTGGTGCACCTAGGCCAGTCCACCAGTGTAGTTTGGGCTGTCAGCAATGGCTTGCATTGGCGCCCAATCACATGTGAAACCAGCAGTAGCTGCTTGTCATTTTGTTTTGACTGGACTGCGCTGTGGCAGCCCAGGTCTCGGCTGTCTCCCTTGTTTGTTTATTTCCTGCAGGAGCTGGATACATGTGCTTGGATTGTTGTGGTGCTCCAGCAGTCTTGGCCTGCAAGGCGGGGTCCAGCTGTGGGGGGAGGAGGAGGTTGCCCGGGGTCTGCGTCCAGTGCTTTGCACTGTGTCTGCCACTGCTGCCATCCTTGTCTGTTGTGCACTGTATCTGTCATTGGCGTGGCAGTCGTAGATAGGTGTCCTGGCACTGATCAGTGTCTGGTGGCATGTGAGTGCCAACATCCTATTGGCCAGTTGTAGACACATTTCCAGTGGTTTGTCTGCATGTAATAGAACTGCTGTCTGTATTTGCTCTGGGAGTTTGGGTAACCATAATGACAATAGGTCCCAGTCTGGTAGTAGGTTATCAATTTTCAGTCGCAGTTTTCACCATAACACCAATGGTGTGTCATCGCCCATCATTGTCTCATTTGTGAGAAGGGGCAGTTATTGCTTGATAATCATTGCAACATTAGTGACTTCACCATCTCATACTTGTGCGCAGTCGGAGTATTTAGAAGTAGATTGCCGACGAGCTCGATGTGTTCACTGAGATGGTTGAGAAGTATTAGCAGCTTGCTCTGGTCATCCTCAATCTCTGTTATCCTCATCATACATTCGTATAAAGCAAACCACACTTCTGGTGAGTCTGTGTGAATGGGCAGCAGGTGGAGTGTGATAAACGGTGGTGTTTCCTGTAGTGGTTGTTTTGTGTCGGCCCCACTGAGTTGTTGCCATGCATTAGTTGCAAGGTGTTGCTCAGACTGACTGTGGTGGCCAGATGAGGTATGCCCATTGTTTGTTGTACCTGTTGGCATGGTATGGTTGACGTTCTGGTTGGAGCTGTGGTCCAGCATGTGACACAGCCGGCTAGGCAGTGACGGCACGCCCATGGAGTGGTGAGTGTCATGGCACAGGTGATATCTCTGTGCCATCACCCTTGTGATGTATAGAAGCATCAGCAAACTGTGGAGGAATATATTTCTGTTCTATATCACAGTTTTTTGGTAGTGTTTGGTCATGTGTCCACAGTGGACACTGTTCCATTAGTCACTTTGCGGCCGTTGCGGTTGCTGTTGTGGCATTGATGTAACAAAAATGTAGTGCATGGTGCGGGTTATGTAACAAGTAAGCCCATGTTAATGGCATTGCCCCACTTGGTTGTAGCATGCCTCACAGTAGGTGGGGCAAAGTCGCGGTTGGTCGGAGGATATTGCAGTGTGGGAGGTCTCTGTAGTGTGCCCATAGTATTGGCAGTGTGTCATGTAATCATCATTGACTGGATAAATTCATGGTAGATCGTTGGCCCACGTGGTATGGGGTTCACTGTAGACATGGTGGTGATGTCTGACTCCAACTTTATGTCCTTTGTTGTCAGTGCGGGTGGTATAGCAATCAGTTAGTAATTCTGATATCCATCTTGTGGTCATAGTGCTGTTGGTGCATCTGTTGTGGCTTCCTGGTAGTTGTTGATGGGTATCATGGTAAAATGCTCATGTTGCGCATCCGTACCAGCATGCCGTGGCATCAGCATATCCCAGAAGGATCTAGGGTGTGGGGAGTGGTGCGTGACGTCACGCCTGAGGTGCACTGTGGTACGCTGCATGGCTGCCATGATGTCACCCATGTGATGTGTGAGAGCAAAAGTAGTTTGTGGAAATATGCCATTCTGTTCCAAGTCACTGTTAACGGCACTGTCTGTCCCAGAGACCACCAAATACAATGACTTGCATGTTTGTTAGTTGTCACTGATTGTTCGGCGTATGTTACGTCACTGTGGTTGGTGTCCGTAATTAGCCTGTCAATGGCAGACATCTTAATAATGGTAGAGACACTTGACTGATAGGGAGACTTGTGAGCAGCATTAGTACTAGCTGAGTGTATATCAATTAGAATATTGCACTCAAGAATGGCAGGGTAGTGCCATTATTCATTACTGCTGATCATTGTTGTCCCTTCTTTGTGTGGTCTGACGAGGTTAGTGTCCACATAAGCACTCGTAGCACTATTTTCAGTGTTTGTTAAAGGCACTGTGGTTGATGGAATCCTTATGTGTGTGCTGATGTGTCAATGGTTGCATTGTTGTGTGGGTATTAAACACAGAAAAATTGCAATTTCCATCTTGTAGCTCACAACACTTGATGTCATTGATTGTAGCTGACTGGCTGTCGGTGTGTGTATGATCCATATCAGCGAAACGTTGGAATCTCACATTGGATGGAGGTGGAGCAAAGTGTCAAACAAAAACGTCGCTGTGTGTTTATCAAAAGACTCGGGGTCACCATTGTAGGATTTGAGTAATGAACACGATGTTCATGATATCCAATGACTGTCAATGTAACTTATTCACATACACAATATTTATTTATACACATTATACAGACAGATACAACTTAAACACTTGGCGTCTCGGAACACACTGCCCCAGGTCCAGAGATACTGTTCCTGCAGCGATATTGTTGGGGACAGAAATATGTCCCCACAAAGCCTTCATCAACACACACACACACACACACACACACACACACACACACACATGTGACCAAATTCTCTGGCTGAGGTGACCTACCTTCAACAATAGCCTTGTTTGCTGAAAGCTCATTTTCTGACAGTCTTTTCATTGTGCCTATCTGCAACTCAGTATCTCTGCTATATGGTGAGTAGCAACTGTCCTTTTCATAATAATGTTACATTGTATCCTGGATTTTCTATTGTTGAAATGCAGACAATGTGTAGAAATGTTATGCAAAATTAAGAACAAAATGACATCTCATTTCATTCTTGAGTTATTAGTTTTCTTAAATGGCTGATGGTCATGTACAGTGCCCTCATTTCCATCCCTGTGCATTGGGAGTCATATGGTCGTAACAATCATCACATTTCATAAATGGTTCAGGATATCAAAACAAGGTTTTTTGTAAATAACAGCATCTAAAGTGGCAGGTATGTTGCATGATAAATACTTGAAACATTTTTATTTACCAAGATATGGAAGTACCTCATCCGCAGCAGTGAGAGGGTCAGTGGAATAAGATGTGTAAACATGTCAGTAGTGCTTAATGATAAAGCGGGCCATGTTTAAACAAGTCCTAAGCACCTGGGGAGTGGCAGAGGATGCTGCGTTAATTTGTCCACAGTAGTCAAAGGGCTTTAGAGGCCCATTTATCTTCATCAAGTGTTTTATTCTTGATTTTTTTTTATTTTTAATGACTTGTTATTTATATTAGGCTTTTTACTTAATTTCTTTTCTTGATACTGTGCTTTATACTCCTCAACTCACTTTGTTATACATAGTATTGGGAACTATAACCAACGTTGAAAGTTCCTGGTTGATGAAAACTGTGTGCAGGACTGAGACTTGAACTCAGGACTTTTGCCTTTTGCAGACAAGTGCTTTAACCAACATTATCTGTCATAATTTCTATTTCATCCATGGGAACCATACATGAAAATGATTGACTACACTATTGTACGAAGTCTAGTTTCTTCTATTCCATTCTGAGGCTCTTTTTTTTTTTTACTTGTGAAGAGGGCATATTGCCTGATGGGTTTGTTGTAATATCTCCTACTGGAGTTTGTCAAAATGTTTTCAGTTTCATCAGTCATTCCAACTTGATAACAATCCAGAGCAAACAAGCAATAATCAGTGATGAATCATGGAATTGTTTTGTTTATTTGTTTTGTAGGAGGCAAGCTCATCCCAGAATACTCTCAATGATAAACAGTGTAACTTCTGCCTTCTTGTTAGTTAGAAGGAATGAACATTAGGATTTAATGCCCTGTCAAAATAAAGGTCTTTAGAGACAGAAGACAATCTCAGAAAGGACAATAATGAGGCAAGAAACCTTTGCAGCATCCACCACAGCTCAGTCTGCCCTGAAGGAGCGTGAGGAGTTAATTTAGGTGACAACTTAGATTTGTTGTTGATTTTTTGGGTCAGTGCAACAATTGTGTCTCAAAGTGAGGTCGTCTGACTTTTTTCCCTCAAACTGTACTATCAAATGTCTTCTAGCGAAAGGGGCACAGATACATATGTCCCAACAGTGCTTTCTTGTTTTCATTTTAACTCATTTTTCTTAGTAGTTAACCTTTTGGTCAATGGATGAGTACATTCAACTTATCAAATTTTTTGGATTTAATAATATGTCATTGACTGCAATCATGCAAATATAATTAGCTTTAAATATTTAAATTTCCGAACTCCAAATTGGATACAGTGATTTCTCAGAATACCTTTTCAAAGCTATTGCTCATTATAGTTCATATTAACATGTAATACTAATGAGAAATATGATGTTAAACTGAAAATAACTGGATACAGATAAAAGATATGCACAATTTATTTTGAGTAGAAAAGTGAAAAATATACTGCAAGGTTTTTCATGCCAGTCCTTTATTTTCAGAAGAAGTTGTCATTGTACCATCAAATTTGTTGATAATTTAATTTTGGGTGCACCATTACAGATCTTCATTCCATTTCTTTAAAGCTGCATAATTTGATGTCAGTGCATTGTACAAGAAACTGAAAGTCAACTTTCTGTTCTTACAGGCATTGTTGTAGTTTATTGCTACCATTTTTCCTTTAAGTACTAATTGATCAAAAGTTTTCTATGTTTTAATCTAGGAACATTGCATCAAGCTTATATATTTATGATTTACAGGGTCTAAATGGCATTCTCACAGAAAGATGATCACACCAACTTTTCACTTCAAAATTCTAGAGACATTTTTTGAAGTCTTTGAAGACAAGAGTCAACTGCTTGTTAAAAAATTAAAAGATGAGGCCAATGGTCAAGTGTTCAACATTCATCCTTATGTTACACGGTGCGCGCTTGATGTTATTTGTGGTAAGGAAAAAAAATTATATTAATGCAGTATGTGTCACTTACACTGATGAACCAAAACATGATGATCACTAGCCACAGTGAGACTGAAGTCCCAATGATGGCATTTTGGGCACATGACATGATAAGGAAAGTATACAATCTGAGCATAGATGTATGGGGAATCCTTTTAGTGATAATACAGTCAAAAAGTGGAAAAAGTCCAGAGATAAGTGATTTTGATAGCAGCAACAAACATCTCAGAAATGGTGAAGCCGGTCAGCTGCTCCTGCACCGTTGTTCTGAACTTCTATTAAAAGTGGTTGGAGGATGCTGAAACCACAAATAGTGTCAAAGTATGGAGGTTGATGGCTTGCCAAGTCTGTAAAGTGGGGTACATGACAATCTACATCAGATCTCATGACAGAGTACAGTGATGGTGCAGGCACAAGTGTGCAGTAGGCATTGTTCAACATGGGGCTCTGCAGTAAATACCCCTATGTGTTTCCATGTTACCCCAACAACTTTATCAGTTACGATTGCAGTGGGCACAGGTTCATCGACATAGGACCTGAACTGGTCAAAATGAGATGGTTGATCAGATGAATCATGTTTCTTTTTACACTGTGCTGGAGGTCATGTCTGGATACCCCATCATCCAGGTGAATGGCTGCTAGAAGTATGCACAGCACTACCGACACACACTGGTGAGGACTGTGGTAGTAATTGAAGGTACCATGACAGCTGTGAATTACATGAAAATAATTGTGGACCATCTAGGCACCATGACAGCTGTGAATTACATGAAAATAATTGTGGACCATCTGTATACCATCACACTTGATGTCTTCCCTTACAGTGATGGGATCTTCCAGCAGGATAACTGCCTGCTTCAAAAGGCCAGAATTATGCAACAATGGTTTGAGGAGTCTCATAGTGAGATCATGTTGATGACTTTGCCACCTAATTTGCCTGATCTGAACTCTGTGGAACATGCCTCGGGTACAGTCAAGCACCAACTCAGACGCACAAACCTCCAGTCCATAATTTAGGGAAATATATGACCTATGTTTGGATATCTGGTGCCACATACCTCTAAAAACGTAGCAAGGACTGTCAAATCTGTGCCACACAGAATCGCTACTGTATTGCATTCCGAAGGTGGACTGACATGGAATTAAGCAGGTGGTTATGAGGTTTTGACTCATCAGTGTTCTTTATGCATTTATTTTTCATTTATACTATCTGTCCAGACATTCATGAAAATATTCTTTCATTTATTTGTTCTCTTTCCTCCTTTTTTCAAATCCAGTTGTGCCCAATAACATCAAACAAAAATTCTTTCTTACAATATTCATGTCATTTATCTCTCACACACAGTCCACTCACATTAATGTGACATCACCTATGTTTGACATCAATGTGCAATAACCACTCACAGATGGCAGTGACAGCACTAAATGTGGAGGATATGTAAAGGGTTGTGGGAGACACATAAAGCAGTGCAGTCATTGTCGAAATGTGGAAATTGAATGATTTATCTGACATCCAAAGGGGCATGATCATTGGCTTTTGGGCCAAGGGTGGAAGCATTTCAGAAATGGCCAAGCTTGTAAACTGTTTGCATGAATACAATGGTTAAAGCATATTGTGCATGACAAAATGGTGCTAGCAAAACCAGTACCAAGGCAGCTGTGGTGCACCATGAGCCCCATATGATGGCATCAGCAACGACTGTGGAGACATATAGAGGCAAATAGGTGTACGGCTGCCTAGATGAATGAAGAGACTACCAACAGTCTCTCCTCAACGAGCATTCAGCGAATGTTGTTGCGTATGGGTCCCTGCAGCAAGTGCCTGGTTCATGCACCCGTGCTGACTGCTGGTCATCAGTGACAAAGGCTGGAATTTGCACACCAGCACCAACTGGAGATCCACACAGTGGTGGCCTTTTCAAAGGAGTCACATTTTATGCTCCGTTGGACAGATGGCCGTTCATGTGTATGGCATGAAACAGCTGAAAAGAAACATGCTGCAAGTATTGTTGCCAGGGTACAGGCGATCGGAGGAGGTGTTATGGTCTGTGGAGCATTTTTGTGGCATTCCCCTGGTGACTTTGTCATTCTGGAATGCACAGTGTATCAGTACAAGCATGTGTCTATCCTTGGGGACCATAGCCACCCCAGCTTGCATTGTACATGTGTGGCTCAAAGAGCTCCTGGGTGAGTTTACCATACTCATTTTGTCACCAAACTCAGCAGATTTAAAACCAATCAGGAATCTGGGGGCCACCTCAGTGGGCTGTTCGTGCCCTGGAATCTCAACTGAAAAACCTAGGGCAGCTGCCTACAGCAGTGGTCAGCATGACTCCACATCCCTGTCAGAACCTTCCAGAACCTGACTGACTCTCTTCCTGCATGTCTTCTAGCAGTTGATGCTTCAAAAGTTGGTTCTTCAGGTGTTTGAGAGGTGGTCACATTAATGCAACTGGACAGTGTATAAACTGTAGAATATAAAGTAAACCCAGTTTTTCTCCACCAGAAACTGCAATGGGGACACCAGTTAATGCACAGGAAGAGACAGATTCCGCCTATGTATCAGCTGTTTATGCGTAAGTAAAGAAGTTAATTTTATCCTGAGGTTGTAATGAAATGTCCATATGTAGAGTGACTATGGGCCAGTGAGTAGCTAACAAATCAATGTCAGTTAAATAAAGAATGAAGATCTTCTGTTTATCAGTCAGCATCAGACTGATATGCAAAAGCATAGTGTGTTAGAAAGATTGACATATTAAATTGGGTTCTCTTAATGTCAAAAATAAAGAATGTAGCTCCTCTTTTCTGGTAGATGGAAGAACTTTTGGTTCCGAAACAGGAGTATTTATGATCTATCAGTCTGCTAACTCCTTTGTTGTATCACTGTCTATCTTTATACAGCTGTAGTTCTGTTTGGAGATTAAACATTTTACAACAAATTTCCCACTTCCTTACAATGTGGGTTAAGGGTATGCTGAACAAATGTCAACTGTAGTTACAATGAAGTGTATCTGTCTTTGGAAGAGAAAAATACTGTTAATGTAAAATTCCATATATATGATATTTACACAGGTTGCTAAGACAATCTGATAGTAAGGTCAAAGTAGGATAGATAATGACAAGTTCAAATTTTCTGCCAGATAATGATAGGACAGAAATGCACTGTTAGATCTACAGCTGTAAAGTGGCAACCAGTCTACAATAAGCTGGAAGTTTATCTGGTAAGCGAATGGAGTTTAATATGTCCAGCAAAGCAGTTCTGTTTGACTAAGCTGTTACTGTGTAATGTTATGGCTTTTGGGCTAAACTACATTTATTGTCATGTGTGGCATGATGCATAAATTATCATGAACAGCTGCACGAACAATGACCTACTGATATTCACATTGCTATTGTAGGAATGGCCATCAGGGTCTTTTTTTGTGTGTGTGTGAGAGAAGATAATCATTTTTAGGGTTGTGGACCAGGTCTTAATGGAAGCAGGTATGTTTAGACTCAAACAGGCCACTGCGTGCAGATGCAGTTCAGTGAAGAATCTGGCATTTGATGAGCCTTGCACTAAAACCCTGAGGGAAGTAAAGGAGTGTAGGTCGAATATAGTTTCAACGTGAGGCTTAGTGATAGATTAAGTTTTATCACATATAAAATATGTTTGTGAGATGCCTCAACTGAGATTTTGGCATTTAACCCTCAAGCAGACACGCTAATTTTCATAACATGAGCGGGCGCACTGCGCACTTTGTACACACATAGTCAAAAGCTGTCATCATGCTACCAAGGGAAACATGTATGGCTAAATCACAGTTTGATTTTAGTTCATTTAAACGACAATATGAGAAACTTATATTAAATCACTAATTCACTATTTGATTAAACAAATAAGAAACTTTCATATCATTCTGTTGCCACAGCTGACATATCAATCTATTCCAACACTTCTTAAGTATATTCAGAACAAAAACACTCTTTCTTTGGAATATAAAAGAACAAAGACTTTAAATGCACATCGAAAAAAGTTTTTAATCACCTCGGTTATGAGAGATCCGGAATCTGTACAGAAGATTGGAATAGAGATCAACATAAACATCATTTCCGCCCTTTTTATTGCTTGTGAAAACTATGCATTGCATGTTGTACCACCATACAGTGAGACCTTCAAAGATGGTGGTCCAGATTGCTGTAAATATACCCAGTAGCACACCCTCTTGCATTGATGCATGCCTGTATTCGTCATGGCATACTACCCACAAGTTCATCAAGGCATTGTTGGTCCAGATTGTCCCACTCCTCAATGGCGATTTGGCATAGATTCCTAAGAATGGTTGGTGGGTCACATCATCCATAAACAGCACTTTTCAATCTATCCCAGGCAAGTTCGATAGGGTTCATGTCTGGATAATATGCTGGCCACTCTAGTCAAGCGATGTCGTTATCCACAAGGAAGTCATTCACAAGATGTGCACAATGGGGGTGCGAACTGTCATCCATGAAGACAACTGCCTCACCAATATGCTGCCGATATGGTTGCACTATTGGTTGCAGGATGGCATTCACGCTTCATACAGCCATTACGCACCTTCCATGACCACCAGTGTCGTATGTCGGCCCGACATAATGCTACCCCAAAACAGCAGGGAACCTCCACCTTTCTACAATCACTGGACAGCATGTCTAAGGCGTTCACTCTGACTGGGTTGCCTCTAAACACATGTCCAATGATTGTCTGGTTGAAGGCATATGTGACACTCATCGGTAAGGAGAACGTGATGCCAATCCTGAGCAGTCCATTCAGCATATTGTTGGGGGGCCATCTGTACTGTGATGCATGGTGTTGTGGTTGCAACGATGGAACTTGCCATGGACATTAGGAGTGAAGTTGCGCATCATGCAGCCTTTAGATTATATTAGATTAGATTAGTTTTCGTTCCATAGATCCGTGTTGCGGAGATCCTCGTGGATGTGGAACATGTCACCTTTTTTTATTTTTTATTTTTTTTGTAAGCTGAAATAACAATACTAATAGTATAAGTATATACAACACATCATTTGTTTCTATCAAAAAATTCGTCAATCGAGTAGAAGGAGTTGGCCACTAGTAAGTCTTTCAGGCTCCTTTTAAACTGATCTCTATTTGTAACTAAATTTTTTATGTTTGCTGGCAAATTATTGAAGATGAGTGTTCCTGAGTAGTGGACCCCTTTTTGAACTAAAGTAAGTGCTTTTAAGTCCTTGTGCACATCATTTTTGTTCCTGGTATTGCATGTATGAACTGAGCTGTTTGTTGGAAAAAGAGATATATTATTTAGGACAAATTTCATTAAGGAGTAAATATACTGAGAGGCAGTAGTTAGTATACCCAGTTCTTTGAAGAGGTTTCTACAAGACGTCCGTGAGTTTACTCCGCAAATAATAAGTATTACACTCTTTTGGACTCTGAAAACTTTTGTTTGACTTGAAGAGTTACCCCAGAATATTATACCATATGACATTATGAAATGAAAGTACGCAAAGTATGCAAGCCTATTGCGCACAGTTTGAGTCATAACACGATGTCCTGTGGCTGCACAAAAAGCATTATTCAACATGGTGCTGTTGTTGCCAGAGTTTCGTCGAGCCATAATCTGTAGGTAGTGGTCATTCACTACAGTAATAGCCCTTGGTCAGCCTGAGTGAGGCACGTCATTGACAGTTCCTGTCTCTCTGTATCTACTCCATGTTCAAACAATATCACTTTGGTTCACTCTGAGATGCCTGGACACTTCTCTTGTTGAGAGCCCTTCCTGGCCCAAAGTAATAATGCTGATATGATCAAACCATGGTATTGACAGTCTAGGCACGGTTGAACTACAGACAACACGAGCCATGAACCTCCTTCCTGGTGGATTGACTGGAACTGATTGGCTGTTGGACCCCCTCCATTTAATGGGTGCCGCTCATGCATGGTTGTTTACATCTTTGGGTGGGTTTAGTGCCATCTCTGAACAGTCAAAGGGTCTGTGTCTGTGATACAATATTCACAGTCAACGTCTGTCTTCAGGAGTTCTGGGAACCGGGATCATGCAGAAGTTTTATGATGTGTGTATATTGAAGAAGTATCAGTTATCACAAAGTTCCTTCCATCTACACACTTACTTGTCTTGCACATTTTTGGGGAATTGTGACATTTGCCTGCTTTAATTTCTTCATTTGTTGTCCTCAGTGTTGATGTACTGTGTTGCTACATTGGCTGAAAAATGGGGTTTGGAAGTTCAACACTGACGACTTTAAATGATGTAGCCAACAGACGCATATTTGTGTTTCACAGTTCTTTACTTTCACAGTTCACAACCCTCCAATAATACACAGCTTTATGGCCAGCACACTATTGTTTAACTCACGATAAGCCTCATTAATAGATTGCAGGTTAACATCCTCATACTGCTACAATAGTTTACTGTAGAACATCTACGAGCAGTAAAAGCCTAATCACACAGTTCACAGTTCTTGTAGAATAATAAGGTAACCGAGCAAAAGATTTTAGGGTGCAAAAGCATGTGATAAGAATCATTTGTGGTGTAAATTCAAGAACATCCTGTAGAAACCTGTTCAAGGAACTTCGTATTCTAGCCACTGCTTCTCAGTATATTTATTCCTTAATGAAATTTGTTGCAAGTAATTCATCTCTGTTCCCAACCAATAGCTCAATACATAGTATCAATACTAGGAATAAGAACAATCTACATAAAGATCTAAAATCACTTGATCCAAAAAGGGGTCCAATATTCAGGAACACACATTTTCAATAAATTGCCAGCAGCCATTAAAAACATGGTTTCAGATAAAGCATGGTTTAAACAGAGTTTGAAAGACTTTTTGACAAGCAACTCCTACTCCATAAATGAATATCTTAGTGGAAACAGTTAAACCAGTTTAGTAAAAATATCTGTTAGATTTCAGTTTTGACAACACTTCGTCTCAACAGTCAAGAGTAGATATTTTGTGTATGATAAATTTATTAATAGTGCATAACAGTTTTTCATTCTGACAGCATGTTAGTTCTGTAAATATTAGCTGTTCCAGTTTTCTGCATTGCATTAACCTATTTCAACTATCTCCTGACAAATGATCAGGGTAGTAAGTAATATATTCAAATGTTCTATATTTTTATGTTATACTTTCTGACATGTTCCACACCTATGAGAAACATCTCATTTTTTGGGTATATGGAACAAAAACTTAATGTAATGTAATCTAATCTAATCTGACACTCGGTGTTTTAACACACGGCCTAATTGTGTCACACTGATTTCACAGATGCATTGTTGTTGATCTAACCAATACAGGTTCCTTGTCTGAAACTCGGCCATGGACTGACTGTTTCAAGACCAAAAATCAGGTCCTTATATATCCACACAATAATAGGTGCTGAAACTACACATTGTTCAATGTTTAATTTACAGAAATTACAATTAAAACTTACTTCATTCAATTAACTGAATACATAGAAAACTTCCTTATTTACTACACAGGTTAAGCCGTATTATTTGTTTAAACCATGAATGTAACAAATATAGTTTGAAAACAGTACTTTTGACAAAACTGTTAATTACTTTGGAATTAATTAAGGGCTGGATTTGCTAACATGTTTTCAAATAGAGCCAAATAGATCCTTTAAGAATACTTTTGGTTGTTTCCCCAAATGCTTATAATTATTACAGAATTTATATTTTTTTATACATCCTTCACTTTGTTTTCCACACTATACTTCAATATTACTAGTGAAGAATGTTTTAGCATCTGCTAAAACAAATATCTTTATCGCATACTTCACTGGTTTTCTTGGGATATACTGAACGAAAGAACAGCAACCCCTGAAAGCTTGGAACTTTTTGTCTACTGCCACAAAATGTCCTACACTGTAAGTGTTCTTGCAGTTCACCCACCACAAATGCATCCAATATTATTGCATCCTTATTGCAGCAAGTTTATCAGTTACTCCTCTTTCTTGCCTTGTACTCATGTCATCAAAACAGATATATCATAAAAGAAACAGAAATCTTCTGTAGCTCATAACAAATCTCATAATCCCCATACCAGTACCATCTGCTGTCCACAGTTCAATGACATTTGCGTGGTTTGCTTTCTTAGTCCCGATGACATACAGCAATCCCAACAATGCCACTATTTCACACCTTGTAGTTTCCTTAGCATACCTTTCTCTGGGATATTGTTCACATTCTTTCTTAGATTGAATGTATATGTTCATGTATTTTAAAATTTCATCAGTCATTTCCATGCCAAGATTGTGCATAAAGCCTCTGGTTCACTTGTGACCCCTCTGGCAACACATGTACGCCCAGGGAATATTTTCACAATATTCTTTCTTTTTGTATTGAAAGTCACATTAGGACATGTTTTATTCCATTTACACGTTTTGTGCCTCTCAATAAAAAAAAAAAAAAAAACACCAGTGGAGTGTGGCTAGTCAGTCATCATCTGATTCGTGGTCTTGATCAGAATCTGAATCGTGGTCACTTCGTGTGATAAATTCCTCTTCTTCTTCAGAGTCATAATCGTTTTTGTTGTCTGGTACAGAGTTGAACTCTGGATCCTTGCTGAGTAACCAAACAAGCTTGTTGTCTGTCAGCTTTGATCTTGCCCTGCTTATTACATGTTATCTTTTGATTCGATTAAAAAGGAACGAAATGAAAGTGAAGGAAAAATTACTTACATGACCGAGCTCATGGTGTACTGTGTACACTTAGATGACACTTTTGCAGTCTATTTTAAATTACTTTAGCTCATGTAAACCTATGACAACACATCTTCCCATTGTGCTAGCAGAAACAATAATGCAGAAATAGGTAAGGGTGTGCTATTGTAAAACGACAGTTGAACTGTGCATGACAATGTTATTTGCGGTTGTTGCACTTTATACACAGGTGCGCCTGCTCAAGGGTTAATGGGGTCTGTTGCCTGACATAACTTTAGGGTTGCTGCTTGGTTCAATCAGCTGTGGAGAATCTAAGCTAATACAAGTCTGTTCATAAATTAGTTTGTTCAAAATTAGCAAAACTGATACACTACTACAATGCTTGTTAGCAGAGCAAGGTTAGGCATTGAAAAAGATAAGTAACAGATCGTTCATAATACTTATATTCTGATAACCACACATTACATGTAGCACACTTAAGAGAGTGGACAACAAGAGCAAAGATAGTCTACTTGTCATACTCCATGTATACAAACAAAAGAACCAAGGAGCCAGATTACTGAACATAACATTACCACTTAGTCTGATGACAATTTCAATTTATGAACAAGATACGTGTGTTGCTCTCTGGCAACTGGTTTAGTTAATACATCAGCAGGAATTTCCTTTGACTGAAAATACTTAACACAGTCTTATTTCTTTTAACACATTGTCTAATAAAATGTCCTTTAGCACAAACATGTTTTAATCTAGAATGCAACACAGGATTTTGTGACAGTCGACTAGAACTCTGGTTGTCATGGAAAATGACTACAGGATTTTGATGTCTATTATTTAGCAATTCACTTATTAGCTGTCTCAAATAAAGTGCCTCTTTGGCTGCAGAATTCATCTACAAAATTCGAATCAACAAAACCAGTTATATTCAGATCCCTGAAAACTCCGTTGTCAAACACAATGCCATAATCTACAGTACCCTTGATATAACGAAGCGCCATTTTTGCTGCCTTCCAGTGAACACTAGTAAACTTACAATTCTAATGGCTTAAACCACTTGCTGCGTAAAATATGTCAGATCTTGTGTTAGTGCTGATATACAGCAAACAACCTATAAGTTCTTGATATGGTACCTGAACTTCATCACCCTGCATACCCCAAAGCTTTAATCCAGCTTCCATTGGTGTTCTAACAGGAGCACAATCGACCATATCAAAGCGATTCAGCACATCTGCAATATAACCCTTCTGGTCAAGTTTTAAACTACCTTCCTCCCAGTTTCTGGTTATACACATACCCAGACAGGACTTTGCTTTAACTTCAGAATTCTCAGGCAATCCCTGATACAACTTGTCTTTCATCACACTGTTATTACACAAGACATAAAAATCATTTACATACAAAGCAATAATTTCAACATTTTTACCTGAACGTTTAATGAATACATTATCTTCATTTGTATTTGCAACATAACCTAGGTCTAAAAGCGTACATTTTGCCTTTTCATTCCACTGTCTGGCTGATTGTTTCAAACTGTAAATGGTCTTAGTTAGTTTATAGACTTTACCTTCACTCCCTTTTAAAACAAAGCCATCTGGTTGAGTCATGAGAATAGTTTCCTTGAAGTCCCCATACAGCAAATCAGTCTTAACATCAATATGGTAGATCTTAAAATCAAGATTTACAGCTAAACTAATGAGAGCTCTAAGAGTACTATGTATCACAACAATTTCCTCTTTCATGGCCTTGTTCCAGTCTTCTTTGTCACTCCTCGACATGGCATGCTCCAAGTTCACTGGATCTTCCAGTCTAGAAAAATCACTTACCAAATAGGTGACATAATCCAGGTACTCCTTGGGTTTGGATACACAGGCTAAGCTTCTGACTGGTTGGTCCACTTCTGAAGCATCATGGTCCATCGGCTGCACCTCTGTCTCTTCTGTGTTTGCCTCAGACTGAGCATATGGGATGTAGTGTGGGCCTTGATCTCTGTCACATCCAGCACTGCTCACTTCTTCTTCTTCTTCTTCTTCTTCTTCTTCTTCTTCTGCCTCTCCCCATTCAGTAT